>NW_012101940.1:5045-26163 GCF_000951045.1 Mandrillus leucophaeus | reverse complement strand
AAATATCATCAGATAAAAACTGGAGAGAAGCTTTCTGAGCAACTGCTTTGTGATGTGTGTATTATTCTCATAGAGTTAAACCATTCTTTGGGTTGAGCAGTTTGAAATCACTGTTTCTGTATGGTTTGAGTAAGGACATTTGGGAACGCTCTTAAAATATGGAGAATAAAATATCCTCAGATAAAAATCAGAAGCAAGCTTTCTGTGAAACTGTTATGTGTCAGGATATTTCATTACTCTTGCTCAGTTAAGCTTCTCTTTTAATTGAGCAGTTTTCTAACACTGTTGGTGTTTAGCATGTGAAGGGATATTCCGGAACAATTTGAGGCTTACGGTGAAAAAGGAAATATGTTCAGATAGAAACTGGAGAGAAGCTTTCCGAGGAACTGCTTTGTGACACGTGCATTCCACTCAAAGTGTTATACCTCTTTTCTCATACTGTATCGGGGAAACCCTTTTGGAGAAAAAGTACCAAGGGATATTCAGGGGCATATTGATGTCTATGGTGAAAAGGGAAATAACCTCAGACAAAACCTGGAAGGAAGCTTTCTGTGAAATTGCTCTGTGCTATGTGTACTCATCTCACATAGATAAAACTTTCTTTTCATTATGCAGCTCAGAAACTGTCATGGACGGAACCGCAAAGGGACATTCCAGAGCACATTCAGGACTGTGGAGAAAAAGGAAGTATCTTCAGATAAATCTTTAAAGAAATTTCCATGAATCTGATTTTTGCTATGTTTATTCATCTCACATAGATAAAGGTTACTTTGCCTTACACAGCTTGGAAACTTCCTCATGGACGGATTCGCGAAAGGATATTCGGAATCACATTCAGGCCTATGGTGAAAAAGAAAGTATCTTCAAATAAAAACTGGAGAGAAGCTTTCTGAGAAACTGCTTTTGTGATGTGTGCATTCCACTCAGGGAGTTATACCACTGTTCTCATAAGGCAGTGTTTGAACACTGTTCCTGTAAAACCAGAAAAGTGATATTTAGGAGTGCATTGAAGACTATGGCAAAAAGAGAAATATCCTCAAATACAACCCACATGGAAGCCTTCCAAGAAAGTGCTGTCTGATATGTGCATTCATTTCATAGAGTTAAAATTTACTCTACGTTGCCCAGTTTGGAAACTCTGTCTTTGAGGGATCTGCAAAGGGATAGTAAGTGGTACCGGGAGGCCTATGGTAAGCAAGGAAATGTCTTCCGATGAAAACTGGAGAGAAGCCCTCTGAGTAATTGCTTTGTGATGTGTGTATTCCTCTCATAGGGTTAAATCATTCTTTGGATTGAGCACTTGAAACCACTGTTTCTGTGAAACCTGAGAGAGGACATTTGGGAACGCTCTTTAGAATATACTGATAAAGAAATACCCGCAGAGAAAAATCAGAAGGAAGCTTTCTGTGAAACTGCTCTGTGTCATTTGAATTCCATTCACGCAGTTCAGCTTCTGTTTTCATTGAGCCGTATTCTAACACTGTGTTTAGTCTTTGAAGGGATATTCAGGAGCGCTTTGAGGCTTATG
Source organism: Mandrillus leucophaeus (assembly GCF_000951045.1). Taxonomy (NCBI): domain Eukaryota; kingdom Metazoa; phylum Chordata; class Mammalia; order Primates; family Cercopithecidae; genus Mandrillus; species Mandrillus leucophaeus. The sequence goes on along the minus strand of NW_012101940.1, from coordinate 24,635 downwards.
GTGAAAATGAAAATATCTTCGAATTTTACCTTTCTTCTCATAGAAGATTGGGGAATCCCTTTTGGAGGAAAAGCTACAAAGGAACATTTGGGAGTATATGGATAGCTACTGTGAAAAAAGAAATATCATCAGACCAAAACTGGAAAGAAGGTTTCTGTGAAACTGCTTTGTGATAAATATGTGTATTCATCCGACGTAGATAAAACTTTTTTATATTATGCAGTTTGGAAACTCTGTCATGGACGGATCTGCGAAGGGACATTTGGGACACTTTCAGGTCTATGGTGAAAAAGGGAATATCTTCAGATAAAAACTGGAGAGAATCTTTCTAAGAAACTGCTTTGTGATGTGTGAATTCCACTTAGGGAGTTATACCTCTTTTCTCAAAGGACAGTGTTTGAACACTGTTCCGGTAAAACCGAAAAATGATATTTCAGAGCACTTTGAAGACTATGGCAAAAAGTGAAATATCCTCAGATAAAACCCAGAAGGAAGCATTCCAAGAAACTGCTCTCTGATATGTGCATTCATTTCACAGAGATAAAGCTTACTCTACACTGCCCAGTTTGAAAACTCTGTCTTTGAGGAATCTGCGAAGGGATATTTAGTGGCGCCCAGAGACCTGCGGTGGGCAACGACATGTCTCCGGTTGAAAACTGGAGAGAAGTTTTCTGAGCAACAGCTTTGTGATGTGTGTATTCATGTCGTAGAGTTAAACCATTGTTTGGATTGAGTAGTTTGAAATCACTGTTTCTGTGGAATCTGAGTAAGAATATTTGGGAACGCTCTTTAGAATATGCAGTAAGAAATATCCTCAGATAAAAAGCTGAAGGAAGCTTTCTGTGAAACTACTAGGTGTTGTGTGAATTCCTTTCACTCAGTTAAGCTTCTCTTTTTCACTGAGCAGTTTTCTAACACTGTGTTTAGTCTGCGAAGGGATATTCGGGAGCGCTTTGAGGCTTATGGTGAAAACGGAAATATCTTCAGACAGAAACTGGAGAGAAGCTTTCAGAGGATCTGCTTTGTGATGTGTGCATTCCACTCACAGAGTTATACCTTCCTTCTCATAGAGGATTGGAGAATCTTTCATGAAGAAAAAGCTAAATAGGGACTTTTGGGAGTATATGGACGGCTATGGTGATAAAGGAAGTATCCTCAGACAAAAATTCCAAAGTTGCTTTCTATGAAACTGCTTCGTGATAGATATGTTTATTCATATCACAGAGATATAACTTTCTTTATATTACACAGTTTGGAATCTCCATCATGGACGGATTCGCTAAGGGACATTCGGGAGCACATTCTGGACTATTTTGAAAATGGAAATGTCTTCAGATAAAAACTGGAGAGAAGCTTTCTGAGAAACTGCTTTGTGATGTGTCCATTCCACTCAGGGAGTTATACTCTTTTCTCATAAGGCAGTGTTTGAACACGTTTCCTGTAAAACCAAAAAAGTGATATTTCTGAGCGCATTGAAGACTATGGCAAAAAGAGAAATATCCTCAAATAAAACCCAGAAGGAAGCGTTCCAAGAAGCTGCTCTCTGATGTGTGCATTCATTTCACAGAGTTAAAGTTTACTCTACATTGCCCAGTTTGGAAACTCTGTCTTTGAGGAATCTGCGAGGGGATATTAAGTGGCACCCAGAGGCCTGAGGCGAGCAAGGAAATATCTTCCATTGAAAACGGGAGAGGCTTTCTGAGCAACTGCTTTGTGATGTGTGTATTCATCTCACAGAGTTAAATCATTCTTTGGATTGAGCAGTTTGAAATCAGTCTTTATGTGGAACCCGAGAAACGACATTTGTGAACACGCTTAGGAATATGCTGAAAAAGAAATACCCTCCAAAAAAAGCAGAAGGAAGCTTTCTGTGAAACTGCTCTGTGTCATGTGAATTCCACTCTCACAGTTAAGCTTCTGCTTTTATTGAGCAGTATTCTAGCACTGCTTTAGTTTAGTCAGCTAAGGGATACTCAGCAGCACTTTGGGGCTTATGGTGAAAATGGAAATATCATGAGATAGAAACTAGAGAGTTTTCTGAGGAGCTGCTTTGTGACGTGCGCATTCCACTCACAGAGTTATACTTTTCTTCTCATAGAGGATTGGGGAATTCCTTATGGAGTAAAAGCTACCAGGGGACATTCGGGAGTATATGAATGGCTATTGTGAAAAAGAAAAGATGCTCAGACAAAAACTGGAAAGAAGCTTTCTGTGAAACTGCTTTGTGATAGATATGTTTATTAATCTCACGAAGATAAAACTTTCTTTCTATTACGCAGTTTTCTAACTTCGTCTTGGAAGGATTCGCGAAGGGCCATTCGGGAGCACATTCTGGTCTATGGTGAAATAGGAAATATTTTCAGATAAAAACTGGAGAGAAGCTTTCTGATAAACTGCTTTGTGATGTGTGCATTCCACTCAGGGAGTTATAACTCTCTTCTCATAAGGCAGTGCTTGAACACTGTTCTGGTAAAACTGAAAAACTGATATTTCAGATCGAATTGGAGATGTGGCAAAAAGTGAAATATTCTCAAATAAAACCCAGAGAGAAGCGTTCCAAGAAACTACTTTCTGATATGTGCATTCATTTCACAGAGTTAAAGCTTACTCTATGTTGCCCAGTTTGGAAACTCTGCCTTTGAGGAATCTGTGAAGGGATGTTAAGTGGCCCCCGAAGGCTTGTGGTGAGCTAGGAAAACGTCTTCTGATGAAAACTGGAGAGAAGCTTTCAGAGCAACTGCTTTGTGATGTGTGTATTTGTTTCATAGAATTAAACCATTCTTTGAATTGTGCAGTTTGAAATCCATGTTTCCGTGGAATCTGAGGAAGGAGATGTGGGAACGCTCCTTAGAATATGGAGAAAGAAATATCCTCAGGTAATATCCAGAAGGAAGCTTCTGTGAAACTCCTCTGTGTAGTGTTAATTCCTCTCGCTCTGTTAAGCCTCTCTTCACATTGCGCAGTTTTCTAACACTGTTTATGTTTAGAGTGTGAAGGGATATTCATGAGCGCTTTGAGGCTTACGGTGAAAAAGGAAATATGTTCAGACCGAAACTGCAGAGAAGCTTTCTGAGGAACTGCTTTGTGAGGTGCGCATTCCACTCACAGGGTTATGCCTCTCTTCTCATACAGCATTGGGGAAACCCTTTTGGAGAAAAAGGTACCAAGTGATATTCGGGAGCATGTTGATGCCTATGGTGAAAAGGGAAATGGCCTCAGACAAAAACTGGAAAGAAGCTTTCTATGAAACTGCTCTGTGATATGTGTATTCATCTCACATAGATAAAGTGTTATTTACATTACGCTGCTTGGAAACTCTGTCATGGACGGATCCATGAAGCGACATTCCGGAGCAAAATCAGGACTATGGTGAAAAGGGAAATATCTTCACGTAAAAACTGGAAAGAAGATTTCTGTGGATCTGCTTTTTGCAATGTTTATTCATCTCACCTAGATAAAGTTTTCTTTACCTTACGCAGCTTGGAAACACAGTCATGGACAGAACGGCGAAGGGACATTCGGGAGCACATTCAGGACTATGGGGAAGAACGAAATATCTTCAGACAAAAACCGGAGAGAAGGTTTGTGAGAAACTGCTTTGTGATGTGTGCATTCCACTCAGGGAGTTATACCTCTTTTCTCATAAGGCAGTCTTTGAACACTGTTCCTGTAAAACCAAAAATGTGATATTTCCGAGAGCATTGAGGACTATGGCAAAAAGTGAAAAATCCTCAAATAAAACCCAGAAAGAACCATTCCAAGAAACGGCTCTCTGTTATGTGTATTCATGTCACGAAGTTAAAACTTACTCTACATTGCCCAGTTTGAAAACTCCATCTTTGAGGAATCTGCAAAGCGATATTAAGTGGTGCCCGGAGGTCTGTGGTGAGCAAGGAAATGTCTTCCGTTGAAAACTGGAGAGAAGCTTTCTGAGCAACTGCTTTGTGATATGTGTATTCAACTCGTAGAGATAAATCATTCTTTGGACTGAGCAGTTTGAAATCACTGTTTCTGTGGAACCCGAGAAAGGAAATTTGGGAACGCTCTTTAGAATATGCTGAAAAATAAATACTTTCAGATAAAAACCACAAGCAACCTTCCTGTGAAACTGCTCTGTGTCGTGCGAATTCCACTCACCCAGTTAAGCTTCATTTTTCATTGAACAGTTTCCTAACACTGTTTATGTTTAGCATGTGTAGGGATATTCGGGAACCCTTTGAGGCTTACGGTGACAAAGGAAATATGTTCTGATAGAAACTGGAGAGAAGCACTCCGACGTGCTGCTTTTTGACGTGTGCTTTCCACTCGCAGTGTTATACCTCTCTTCTCATACAGCATCAAGGAAACCCTTTCTGTGAAACTCTTCTTAGATATGTGTATTCATGTCACATAGATAAATCTTTCTCTACATTTCGCAGCTTGGAAACTCTCTCATGGATGGGTCTACGAAGGGATATTCGGGAGCACTTTCAGGACTATGGTGAAAAAGGAAATATCTTGAGATAAAAACTGGAAAGAAGTTTTCTGTGAATCTGTTCTTTGCTGTGTTTATTCATCTCTCATAGATAAAACTTTCTTTATATTACGTAGTTTGGAAACTCTGTCATGGACGGATCTGCGATGGGATATTAGAAAGCACATTCAGGCCTGTCGTGAAAAAGGAAATTTGTTCAGATAAAAACTGGAGACAAGCTTTCTGAGAAACTGCTTTGTGATGTGTGTATTCCACTCAGGGAGCTATACCTCTTTTCTCGTAAGGCAGTGTTTGAACACTGTTCCTGTGAAAAGTAAAAGTGATATTCTGGAGCGCATTGATGACTATGGCAAAAAGTGATATATCCTCAAATAAAGCCCAGAAAGAAGCGTCCCAAGAAACTGCTCTCTGACATGTGCATTCATTTCACAGAGGTAAAGCTTACTCTACATTGCCCAGTTTGCAAATTCTGTCTTTCAGGAATCTGCAAAGGTATATTAAATGATGCCTGTTGGCCTGTGGTGAGCAAGGAAATCTCTTCCGATGAAAACTGCAGAGAATCTTTCTGAACAACTGCTTTGTGATGTGTGTATTCATCTCATAAAGTTAAATCATTCTTTTGATTGAGCAGTTTGAATTCACTGGTTCTGAGGAACTTGAGGAGGGATATTTGGGAACGATATTTAGAATGTGGAAAAAGAAACATCCTCAGATAAAAACCAGAAGGAATCTTTCTGTGAAACTGCTCTGTGTCATGTGAATTCCTCTCTCTCAGTTAAGCTTCTCTTTTCATTTAACAGTTTTCTTACATTGTTCGTGTTTAGCATTTGAAGGGATATACGGGAGCACTTTGAGCCTTACAGTGAAACAGAAAATATGTTCAGATAGAAACTGGAGAGAAGCTTTCCATGGAACTGCTTTGTGACGTGTGCATTCCACTCACAGTGTTATACATCTCTTCTCATACAGCATCGGGGAAACCCTTTCTGTGATACTGTTCTGTGATATGTGTATTCATCTCACATAGGTAAAGCTTTCTCTGCATTGTGGAGCTTGGAAACTCTGTCATCATGGATGAATCCGTGAAGAGATATTCGGGATCACTTTCAGGACTATGTTGAAAAAGCAAATATCTTCAGATAAAAACTGGAAAGAAGCTTTGTGTGAATCCGTTTTTTGCTATGTTTATTCATCTCACATAAATAAGACTTTCCCTCTATTACGCAGTTTGGAAACTGTGTCATGGACGGATCCGCGAAGGGATATTCAGGATCACATTTGGGCCTATGGTGAAAAAGGAAATATCCCCAGATAAAAACTGGAGAGAAGCTTTCTGAGAAACTGCTTGTTGATGTGTGCATTCCACTCAGGGAATTATACCTTTCTTCTCATAAGGCACTGTTTGAACACTGTTCATGTAAAACTAAAAAAGTGATATTCAGAGCACATTGAAGACGATGACGAAAAGTGAAATGTCGTCAAATAAAATCCAGAAAGAAGCATTCCAAGAAACTGTTCTCTGACACGTTCATTCATTTCACAGAGTTAAAGCTTACTCTACATTTCCAAGTTCGGAAACTCTGTCTTTTAGGATTCTGCTAAGAGATATTAAGTGGCAACTGGAGGCCTGTGGCAAGCAAGGAAATGTCTTCTGTCGAAAATTGGAGAGAAGTTTTCTGAGCAACTCTTTTGTGATGTTTGTATGCATCTCAAAGGGTTAAATCATTCTTTGGATTGAGCAGTTTGAAATCACTGTTTCTGTGGAATCTGAGAAAGGACATTTGGGAACGCTCTTTAGAATATGGAGAAAGAAATATCTTCAGGTAAAATCCAGAAGGAAGCTACCTGTGAAACTGCTATGTGTCCTCTGAATTTCTCTTGCTCATTTAAGCTTCTCTTTTCATTGAGCAGTTTTCTAACACTGTTTATCTTTAGCGTGCGAAAGGATATTCGGGAGCGCTTTGAGGCTTACGTTGAAAAAGGAAATATGTTCAGATAGAAACTGGATAGAAGCTTTCTGATGAACTGCTTTGAGACGTGCGCATTCCACTCACAGTGTTATACATCTCTTCTCATACAGCATTGGGGAAATCCTTTTGGAGAAAAAGGTATAAAGGGCTATTCGGGAGCACATTGACACCTATGTGAAAAGGGAAATATCTTCAGACAAAAACTGAAAAGAAACTTTCTGTGAAACTGCTCTGTGATATGTGTATTTTTCTCACACAGGTAAAGCTTCCTTTATGTTACGCAGCTTGGAAACTCTGTCATGGACGGATCCATGAAGGGATATTCGGAAGCACGTTAAGTAGTATGGTGAAAAAGGAAATATCTTCAGATAATAATTGGGAAGAAGCTTTTTGTAAATCTGCTTCTTGTTATGTTTTTTCATCTGACATTGATAAAGCTTTCATTACATTAGGCAGCTTGGAATCTCTCTCCTGGATGGATCCCCGAAGGGACATTCGGGAGCACATTCAGGACTGTGGTGAAAATGGAAATATATTCAGATAAAAACTGAATAGAAGCTTTCTGTGAATCTGCTTTTTGCTCTGTTTATTCAACTCACATTAGTAAAGCTTTCTTTACATTACGCAGCTTGGAAACTCCGTCATGGATGGATCTGCGAAGGAACATTCAGGAGCGCATTCAGGCCAGTAGTGAAAAAGGAAATATCTTCAGATAAAAACTGGAGAGCAGCTTTCTGAGAAACTGCTCTGTGATGTGTGCATTCCACTCAGGGAGTTATAACTCTTTTCTCATAAGGCAGTGTTTTAACACTGTTCCTGTAAAACAGAAAAAGTGATATTTCAGAGGGCTTTGAAGACTATGGCGAAAAGTGAAATATCCTCAAATATGACCCAGAAAGAAGCATCCCAAGAAACTGCTCTCTGATATGTGCTTTCATTTCACAGAGCTAAATCTTACTCTACGTTGCCCAGTTTGGAAACTCTGTCTTTGAGGAATCTACGAAGGGATATTCAGTGGCGCAAGAGGCCTGAGGTGAGCAAGGAAATGGAAAATGGAGAGAAACTTTCTGAGCAACTGCTTTGTGATGTATGTATTCATCTCATAAAGTTAAATCATTCTTTGGATTGAGCAGTTTGAAATCACTGTTTCTGTGGAACCTGAGAGACGACATTTGGGAACGCTCTTTAGAATATGTTGTAAAAGAAATACCCTCACATAGATAAAACTTTCTTTATATTATTCAGTTTGGAAACTGCGTCATGCTCATATCCGCGAAGGGACATTCCACAACACATTCAGGCCTACGGTGAAAAAGTAGATACCTTCAGATAAAAACTGGATAGAAGCTTTCCGAGAAACTACTTTGTGATGTGTGCATTCCACTCAGGGAGTTATACCTGCTTTCTCATAAGGCAGGGTTTGTACACTGTTCCTGTATATCTGCTTTGTGATGTGTGTTTTCATCTCATAGAGTTAAATCACACTTTGGATTGAGCAGTTTGGAATCACTCTTTCTGTGGAAACTGAGAAAGGATATTTGGGAACACTCTTAGGAATATGCTGAAAAAGAAATATTCTCTGAAAAAAAGCAGAAGGAACCTTTCTGTGAAACTGCTCTGTGTCATGTGAATTCCACTCACACTGTTAAGCTTCTGTTTCATTGACAAGCATTCCAGCACTGTTTTAGATTAGTCAGCTAAGGGATACTCGGGAGCACTTTGAGGTTTATGGTGAAAAGGGAAATATCTTCAGATAGAAACTGGAGAGAAGCTTTCTGAGGAGCTGCTTTGCAATGCATGTATTCCACTCAGAGAATTATACCTTTCTTCTCATAGAGGATTGTGGAATCCCTTCTGAAGAAAAAAGCTACCAGGGTACATTCAGGAGTATATGGACGGCTCTGTAGAAATAGGAAATATCCTCAGACAAAAACTGGAAAGAACCTTTCTGTGAAACTGCCTTGTGATAGATATGTTAATTCATCTCACATAGATAAAACTTCCTTTCTATTACACAGTTTTGAAACGCTGTCATGGACGGATTCACGAAGGGACATTCGGGAGCACTTTCAGGCCTATGATGAAATAGGAAATATCTTCAGATAAAAACTGGAGTGAAACTTTTTGAGAAACTGCTTTGTGATGTGTGCATTCCACTCCATGAGTTATACCTCTTTTCTCATAAGGCAGTGTTTGAACACTGTTCCTTTAAAACCGTAAAGATGATATTTTGGAGCACATTGAAGACTATGGCGAAAGTGAAATATCCTCAAATGAAACCCAGAGAGAAGCGTTCCAAGAAACTGCTCTCTGATATGTGCATTTATTTCACAGAGTTAAAGCTTACTCTACATTGCCCACTTTGGTAAATCTGTCTTTGAGGAATCTTGAAGGGACATTAAGTGGCACGTGGAGGCTTGTGATGAGCAAGAAAACGTCTTCTGATGAAAACTGGAGAGAAGCTTTCTGAGCAACTACCTTGTGATGTGTGTATTCGACTCACAGAGTTAAAACATTCTTTGAATTGAGCAGTTTGAAGTCACTGTTATTGTGGAATCTGAGGAAGGACATTTAGAAACGCTCCCTAGAATATGGAAAATGAAATATCCTCAGCTAAAATCCAGAAGGAAGCTTTCTGTGAAACTACTCTGTGTCTTCTAAATTCCTCTCGCTCAGTTCAACCTCTCTTTTCATGAGCAGTTTTCTAACCCTGTTTATGTTTAGTGTGTGAAGGGATATTCAGGAGCACTTTGAGGCTTATGGTGCAAAAGGAAATATGCTCAAACCGAAACTGGAGAGAAGCTTTCCGAGGAACTGCTTTGTGATGTGTACATTCCACTCACAGTGTTATACCTCTCTTCTCATACAGCATCGGGGAAACCCTTTTGGAGATAAAGGTACCAAGCAATACTCGGGAGCATGCTGATGCCTATGGTGAAAAGGGAAATAGCCTCAGACAAAAACTGGAAAGAATCTTTCTATGAAACTGCTCTGTGATATTTGTATTCATCTCACACAGATAAAGCTTTGTTTACATTTCGCAGCTTGGAAACTCTGTCATGGACGGATCCACGAAGGGACATTCAGGAGCATATTCAGGACTATGGAGAAAAAGGAAATATCTTCATATAAAAACTGGAAAGAATCTTTCTGTGTATCTGCTTTTGCTATGTTTCTTCATCTAACATAGATAAAGCTTTCTTTACATTACGCAGCTTGGAAACTCTGTCATGGATGTATCCGCAAAGGGATATTCGGGATCACATTTGGATCTATGGTGAAAAAGGAAATATTGTCAGATAAAAAGTGGAGAGAAACTTTCTGAGAAACTGTTTGCTGATGTGTACATTCCACTCAGGGAGTTATACCTTTCTTCTCATAAGACACTGTTCGAACACTGTTCCTGTAAAACTAAAAAGTGACTTTTGGAGCACATTGAAGACTATGGTGAAAAGTGAAATGTCATCCAAAAAATCCAGAAAGAAGCATTCCAAGAAACTGCTGTCTGACATGTCCATTCATTTCACAGAGAGAAAGCTTACTCTACATTTCCCAGTTTGGAAAGTCTGTCTTTGAGGATTCTGCGAAGGGATATGAAGTCGCAACTGGAAGCCTGTGGCAAGTATGGAAATGTCTTCCATTGAAAATTGGACAGAAGCTGAGCAACTCTTTTGTGATGTTTGTATTCATCTCATAGAGTTAAATCATTCTTTGGATTGAGCAGTTTGAAATCACTGTTTCTGTGGAATCTGAGAAAGGACATTTGGAAACGCTCTTTAGAATATCCTGAAAAAGAAATAACCTCAAATAGAAAACAGAAGGAAGCTTTCTGTGAAACTACTCTGCGTCATGTGAGTTCTGCTTGCACACTTAAGCTACACTTTTCATTGAACAGCATTCTACCACTTTTTTTTGTTTAGTCTGTGAAGGGATATTTGGCAGCACTTTGAAGCTTATGGTGAAAAAGGGAATATTTTCAGATGGAAACCGGAGAGAAGATTTCCGAGGTGCTGCTTTGTGATGTGTGCATTCCACTCACAGAGTTACACTTTTCTTCTCATAGAGGATTGGGGAATCCCTTTTGGAGAAACAGCTACCAGGGGACATTCGGAGTATATGGACGGCTGTGATGAAAAAGAAAATATTCTCAGACAAAAACTGGAAAGAAGATTTCTGTAAAACTGCTTTGTGATAGATATGTTTATTCATCTCACATAGATAAAACTTTCTTTATATTATGCAGTTTGGAAACTCCGTCATGGACGGATCCACGAAGGGAAATTTCGGAGCACATTCAGGCCTATGGTGAAAAAGCAGATATCTTCAGATAAATACTGGAAAGAAGCTTTCTGAGAAACTGCTTTGTTATGTGTGCATTCCACTCAGGGAGTTATACATCTTTTCTCATAAGGCAGTGTGTGAAAACTGTTCCTGTAAAACCGAAAAAGTGATATTTCAGAGCGCATTGAAGACTTGGGCGAAAAGTGAAACATCCTGAAAGAAAACCCAGAAAAAGTGTTCCAAGAATCTGCTCTCTGATATGTGCACTAATTCCACAGTGTTAAAGCTTACTCTACATTGCCCAGTTTGGGAAGTCTATCTTTGAGGAATCTGTGAAGGGATATTAAGTGGCACCCAGAGTCTTGTAGTGAGCAAGCAAACGTCTTCCGATGAAAACTGGAAAGAAGCTTTCTGAGCAACTGCTTTCTGATGTGTGTATTCTTCTCACATAGATAAAGCTTCTGTGAAGCTCTATCCCTAGTCTACAAAGGGATATTCGGGAGTGCTTTGAAGCTTACGGTGAAAAAGGAAATATCTTCTCATAGAAACTGGAGAGAAGCTTTCCGAGGAACTGCTTTGTGACGTGCACATTCCACTTACAGTGTTATACCTCTGTTCTCATACAGCCTCAGGGAAACCCCTGTGGGGAAAAATTTACCAAGGGATACCCGGGATCATATTGATGCCTATTGTGAAAAACGAAATAGCCTCAGATAAAAACAGGAGAGAAGCATTCTGTGAAAGCGTTCTGTGATATATGTATTCATCTCACATAGATAAAGCTTCCTTTACAGTATGCAGCTTGGAAACTCTGTCGTGGACGGATCCTTGAAGGGCATTTGAAAGCACATTCAGGAGTATGGTGAAAGGGGAAATTTCTTCAGATAAAAACCAGAAGGAAGCTTTCTGTGAAACTGCTATGTGTCGTGTGAATTCCTCTCGCTCAGGTAAGCCTCTCTCTTCATTGAGCAGTTTTCTAACACTGTTTATGTTTAGTGTGTGAAGGGATATTCGGGAGTGCTTTGAGGCTTATGGTGAAAAATACAATATTTTCAGGTAGAAACCGCAGAAAAGCTTTCTGAGAAACTGCTTCTTGATGTGTGCATTCCACTCAGGGAGTTATACCTCTTTTCTCATAAGGCAGTGTTTGAACCCTGTTGCTGTAAAAAGAAAAAGAGATATTTCGGAGTGTATTGAAGACTGTGGCGAAAAGTGATATATTCTCAAATAAAATCCAGAAAGAAGCATTCAAGAAACTGTTCTCGGATATGTGGATTCATTTCACAGAGGTACAGCTTACTCTACATTGCCCAGTTTGGAAATTCTGTCTTTGCGAAATCTGCGAAGGTATATTAAGTGGAGCTCGGAGGCCTGTGGTGAGGAAGGAAATGTCTTCCGCTGAAAACTGGAGAGAATCATTCTGAGAAACTGATTTGTGATGTGTGTATTCATCTCATAGAATTAAATCATACTTTGGATTGGGCAGTTTGAAATCACTCTTTCTGTGGAATCTGAGGAAGGACATTTGGGAACGCTCTTTAGAATATGGAGAAAGAAATCTCCTCAGAAAAAAAGAAAGAAGGAAGCTTTCTGTGAAGCTACTATGTGTTGTGTGAATACCTCTTGCTCAGTTAAGCTTCTCTTTTCATTGAGAAATTTTCTAACACTGTTTATGTTTAGCTTGTGAAGGGATATTCGGGAGTGCTTTGAGGCTTACGGTGAAAAAGGAAACATGTTCAGACCGAAACTGTAGAGAAGCTTTCCGAGGAACTGCTTTGTGACTTGGGCATTCCACTCACAGTGTTATACCTGTCTCCTCATACAGCATCAGGGAAACCCTTTTGGAGAAAAAGGTACCAAGAGATATTCGATATTCAGGGTCACATTAACGTCTGTGGTGAAAATGGAAATAGCCTCAGACAGAAACTGGAAAGAAGTTTTCTGTGAAACTGCCCTGTGCTATGTGTATTCATCTCACATAGATAAAACTTTCTTTATATTATGCAGTTTGTAATCGCCGTCATGCAGGAATCCTAGAAGGGACATTCGGGAACAAATTCAGAACTGTGGTAAAAAAAAGGAAATATCTTCAGATAAAAAGTGGAAAGAAGCTTTCTGTGAATCTACTTTTTACTATGTTTATTCATCTCACATAGATAAAGCTGTCTTTACATTACGCTGCTTGGAACCTCCATCATGGATGGATCCGTGAAGGGATATTCGGGATCACATTCGCCCCTATGATGAAAAAGGAAATATCATCAGATAAAAACTGAAGAGAAGCTTGCTGAGAAACCTTTGTGATATCTGCGTTCTACAGAGGGAGTTGTACCTCTTTTCTCATAAGGCAGTGTTTGAACACTGTCGCTGTAAATCCAAAAAAATGACATTTCGGATTGCATTAAGGAATATGGAGAAAAGTGAAATATCCTCAAATAAAACCCAGAAAGAAACGTTCCAAGAAACTACTCTCTGACAATGTGCTTTCATTACACAGTGTTAAAGCTTACATTATATTGCCCAGTTTGGAAACTCTGTCTTTGAGGAATCTGCCAAAGGATATTAAGTGGCACCCGGAGGCCTGTGGTGAGCAAGGAAATGTCTGCGGTGAAAACTGGAGAGAAGCTTTCCGAGCAACTGCTTTGTGACATGTGTATTCATCTCATAGAGTTAAATCATTCCTTGGATTAAGCAGTTTGAAATCACTGTTTCTCTGGAATCTGAGGAAGGACATTTCGGAATGTTCTTTACAGTATGGAGAAAGAAGTATCCTCACATAAAAACCAGAAGGAAGCTTTCTGTGAAACTGTTATGTGTCGTGTGAATTCCTCTTGCTGAGTTAAGCTTCTGTTTCATTGAGCAGTATTCTAACACTGTTTTAGTTTAGTCAGCTAGGGGATACTCGGGAGCGCTTGGAGGCTAATGGTGAAAACGGAAATATCTTCAGATAGAAACTGGAGAGAAGATTTACAAGGAGTTGCTTTGTGACGTGTGCCTTCCACTCACAGAGTTATATGTCACTTCTTAGAGAGGATTGGGAAATTCCTTTTGGAGAAAAAGCTACCAGGGGACCTTCGGGAGTATATAGACGGCTATGGTGAAAAAGGAAATATCCTCAGACAAAAACTGGAACGAAGCTTTCAGTGAAACTGCTTTGTGATAAGTATGTTTATTCATCTCACATAGATAAAACTTTCTTTCTATTATGCAGTTTTGAAACGACGTCATGGACGGATTCCCGAAGGGATCTTCGGGAGCACATTCAGGCCTATCATAAAATAGGAAATATCTTCAGATAAAAACTGGAGTGAAGCTTTTGGAGAAACTGCTTTGTGATGTGTGCATTCCACTCGGGGAGTTGTACCTCTTTTCTCATAAGGCAGTGTTTGAACACTGTTACTACAAAACCAAAAAAGTGATATTTGGGAGTGCATTGAAGACTATGGCAAAAAGTGAAATATCCTCAAAAAAAAACCCAGAGAGATGCATTCCAAGAAACTGCTCTCTGATATGTGAATTCATTTCAGAGAGTTAAAGCTTACTCTACATTGCCCAGTTTGGAAACTCTATCTTTGAGGAATATGTGAAGGGATATTAAGTGTCACCCTGAGGATTGTGGTGAGTAAGGAAATGTCTTCTGATGAAAACTGGAGAGAAGCTTTCTGAGTAATGCTTGGGATGTGTGTATTCGTCTCATAGAGTTAAACCATTCTTTGGATTGAGCAGTGTGAAATCACTGTTTTTGTGGAATCTGAGAAAGGACATTTGGGAAAGCTTCTTAGAATATGGAGAAAGAAATATCCTCAGGTAAAATCCAGAAGGAATCTTTCTGTGAATTTGCTCTGTGTCTTGTTATTTTCGCTCACTCAGTTAAGCCTCTCTTTTCATTGTGCAGTTTTCTAACACTGTTTGTATTTAACGTATGAAGGGATATTCGGGAGTTCTTTGAGGCTTTTGTTGAAAAAGGAAATATGTTCAGACTGAAACTGGAGAGAAGCTTTCCAAGAAACTGCTCTGTGACGTGTGCATTTCAATCACAATGTTGTACCTCTCTTCTTATACAGCATCGGGGAAACCCTTTTGGAGAAAAAGGTACCACGTGATATTCGGGAGCATGTTGATACCTATGGTGAAAAGGGAATAGCCTCAGACAAAAACTGGAAAGAAGCTTTCTATGAAACTGCTCTGTGATATGTGTATTCATCTCACATAGGTAAAGCTTTCATTACATTACGCAGCTTGGAAATTCTGTCATGGACGGATCCATGAAGGGACATTCGGCAGCACATTCAGGACTATAGTGAAAAAGGAAATATCTTCAGATAAAAACTGGAAGGAAGCTTCCTGTGAATCTGCTTTGTGATGTGTGCATTCCTCTCAGGGAATTACACCTTTTTTCTCATAGCTCTGTTTCAACAGTGTTCCTGTAAAATTACAAAAGTGATATTCGGAGCACTTTGAAGACTATGGCGAGGTTGAAATGTCATATAATAAAACCGGGAAAGAAGCATTCCAAGAAACTGCTCTCTGACATGTCCATTCATTTTACAGAGTGAAAGCTTTCTCTACATTTCCCTGTTTGGAAAGTCTGTCTTTGAGGATTCTGTGAATGGATATTAAGTGCGAACGGAGGTCTGTGGCAAGCAAGGAATTGAATACTATGACGAAAAGTGACATATCCTCAAATAAAACCCAGAAAGAAGCGTTCCAAGAAACTGTTCTCAGATATGTGCATTCAATTCACAGATGTAAAGCTTACTCCACGTTGTCCAGTTTAGAAACTCTGTCTTTGAGGAATCTGTGAAGGAATATTAAGTGGCGCCAGGAGGCTTGTGGTGAACAAGGAAAGGTCTTCCGATGAAAAGTGGTGAGAAATTTTCTGAGCAACTGCTTTGTGATGTGTGTATTCGTGTCATAGTGTTAAACTGTTCTTTAGATTGAGCAGTTTGAAATCATCGTTTTTGTGGAATGTTGAGGAAGGATATTTGGGAATGCTCCTTAGAATATGGAGAAGGAAATATCCTCAGGTACAATCCACAAGGAATCTTTCTGTGAAAGTGCTCTGTGCCATCTTAACTCCTCTCGCTCAGTTAAGCCTCCCTTTTCTTTGAGCAGTTTTCTAACCCTCTTTGTGTTTAGCATGTGAAGAGATAGTCAGGAGCAATTTGAGGCTTATGGTCCAAAAGGAAATGTGTTCAGACAGAAACTGGAGATAAGTTTTCTGAGGAACTGCTTTGTGATGTGTGAATTCCACTCACAGTGTTATACCTCTCTTCTCATACAGCATTGGGGAAACCCTTTTGGAGAAAAAGGTACCAGAGATATTCGGGAGCATGTTGATGCCTATGGTGAAAAGGGAAATAGCCTTAGACAGAAACTGGAAAGAAGCTTTTTATGAGACTGTTCTGTGATATGTGTATTCATCCCACATAGATAAAGCTTTCTTTACATTTTGCAGCTTGGAAACTCTGTCATGGATGGATCCATGAACGGACATTCAGGAGCATATTCAGGACTATGGTGAAAAAGGAAATATCTTCAGATAAAAACTGGAAAGAAGCTTTCTCTGAATCTGGTTTTTGCTATGTTTATTCATCTAACATAAATAAAGCTTTCTTTACATTACACAGCTTGGAAACTTCGTCATGGATGGATCCGCGAAGGGATATTTGTGATCACATTAGGGCCTATGGTGAAAAAGGAAATAGCTTCAGATAAAAACTGGAGAGAAGCTTTCTGAGAAACTGCTTGGTGATCTGTGCATTCCACTCAGGCAGTCATACCTTTCTTCTCATAAGGAACTGTTTGAAAACAGTTCCTGAAAAACTAAAAAAGTGATATTCGGAGCACATTGAAGACTAAGGCAAAAAGTGAAATCCTGTGAAATAAAACCCAGGAAGAATCATTCCCAGAAACTGCTCTCGGACATATCCATTCATTTCACAGAGTTAAAGCTTACTCTACATTTTCCAGTTTGGAAAGTTTGTCTTTGAGTATTCTGCAAAGGGATATTATGTGACAACCAGAGGCCTGTGGAGAGCAAGGAAATGTATTCCGTTGAAAATTGAAGAGAAGCTTCCTGAGCAACACTTCTGTGATGTTTGCATTCATCTCATAGAGTTAAATCATTCTTTGGATTGAGCAGTTTGAAATCACTCTTTCTGTGGAATCTGAGAAAGGACATTTGGGAACGCTCTTTAGAATAACCTGAAAAAGAAATAACCTCAGATAGAAATCAGAAGGAAGCTGTCTGTGAAACTGCTCTGTGTCATGTGAATTCCGCTAGCACAATTAAGCTTCTCTTTTCATTGGGCAGTATTCTAACACTGTTTTTGTTTAGTCTGCGAAGGTTTATTCCCGAGTGCTTTGAGGCTTATAGTGAAAAAGGAAATATCTTCAGTTAGAAACTGGAGAGAAGCTTTCCGAGGAGCTGCTTTGTGCCGTGTGCATTCCACTCACAGAATTATACCTTTCTTATCATAGAGGATTTGGGAATCCATTTTGGAGAAAAAGCTACCAAGGGACATTCGAGAGTATAGGGACAGCTATGGTGAAAAAGGAAATATCCTCAAACAAAAACTGGAAAGAAGCTTTCTGTGAATTGGGTTTGTGATAGATATATTTATTCATCTCACATAGATAAAAATTTCCTTCTATTATGCAGTTTGTAAACATTGTCATGGATGGATTTACGAAGGGACATTTGGGAGCACATTCAGGCCAATGGTGGAAAAGGAGATATCTTCAGATAAAAACCGGATAGAGGCTTTCTGAAAAACTGCTTTGTGATGTGCGCCTTCCACTCAGGGAGTTATACTTCTTTTCTCATAAGGCAGTGTTTGAACACTGTTCCTGTAAAACCGGAAAAGTAATATTATAGAGCGCATGGAAGACTATGGTGAAAAGTGAAATGTCGTCAAATAAAACCGGGAAAGAAGCATTCCAAGAAACTGCTATCTGACATATACATTCATTTCAGAGAGTTAAAGCATACTCTACATTACCCAGTTTGGAACGTCTGTCTTTGAGGATTCTGTGAATGGATATTAAGTGGCGACCAGAAACCTGTGGCGAGCAAGGAAATGTCTTCTGTTGAAAACGGGAGAGAAGCTTTCTGAGCAACTGCTTTGTGATGTGTGTATTAATCTCATAGAGTTAAATCATTCTTTGGATTGAGCAGTTTGAAATCACTCTCTCTGTGGAACCTGAGAAAGGACATTTGGGAACGCTCTTAGGAATATGCTAAAAAAGAAATACCCTCCTATAAAAAACAGAAGGAAGCTTTCTATGAACCTGCTCTGTGTTGCGTGAATTCTGCACGCACAGTTAAGCTTCTCTTTTCCTTGAGCAGTATTCTAACACTGTTTTTGTTTAGTCTGCAAAGGGATATTTGGAAGACCTTTGAGGCTTACTGTTAAAAAGGAAATATCTTCAGATAGAAACTGGAGAAAAGCTTTCTGAGGGGCTGCTTTGTGACGAAGTGACGTGTGCATTCCAATCACAGAATTATATCTTTCTTCTCATAGATGATTGAGGAATCCCTTTTGGAGAAAAAGCTACCAGGGGACATTCAGGTGTATAGGGATGGCTACGGTGAAAAATGAAATATCCTCAGACAAAAACTGGAAAGAAGATTTCTGTGAAACTGTTTCATGATAGATATGTGTACTCATCTCTCATAGATAAAACTATCCTTATATTATGCAGTTTGGAAGCTCCGTCATTGGCGTACCTGTGAAGGGACATTTGGGAGCACATTCAGGGCTATGGTGAAAAAGGAGATATCATCAGATAAAAATTGGGTAGAAACTTTCTGAGAAACTGCTTTGTGATGTGTGCAACGCACTCATGGAGATTTACTTCTATTCTCATAAGGCAGTGTTTGAACACTGTTCGTGTAAAACGGAAAATGTAAGATTTCGAAGCACAGGGAAGACTATGGCGAAAAGTGAAGTATCCTGAAATAAAACCCAAAAAGAATTGTTTCAAGAAACTGCTCTCTGACATCTGCATTCATTTCAGAGAGTTAAAGCTTATTCTACATTTCCCAGTTTGGCAAGTCTGTCTTTGAGGATTCTGCAAAGGGATATTAAGTGGTGACCGCAGGCCTGTGGCGAGCAAGGAAAAATCTTCCGTTGAAAACTGGAGAGAAGTTTTCTGAGCAACTGCTTTGTGATGTTTGTGTTCATGTCATAGAGTTATATCATTCTTTGGATTGAGCAGTTTGAAATCACTCTTTCTGTAGAACTTCAGAAAGGACATTTGGGAACGCTCTTAACAAAATGTTGAAAAAGAAATATCCTCTGATAAAAACCAGAAAGACCTTTCTGTGAAAGTGCTCTGTGTCATGTGAATTCCAGTCGCACATTTAAGCTCCTGTTTTCATTGAGCAGTATTCTAACACAGTTTTAGTTTAGTCAGCTAAGGGATACTTGGTAGTGCTTTGAGGCTTATGGTGAAAAAGGAAACATCTTCAGAGAGATACAGGAGAGAAGATTTACAAGGAGCTGCTTTGTGATGTGTGCATTCCACTCACAGAGTTATGCTTTTCTTCTCATAGAGGATTGGGGAATCCCTTTTGGAGAAAAAGTTACCAGAGGACATTCGGGAGTATATGGACGGCTATGGTGAAAAGGGAAATATCCTCAGACAAAAAGTGGGAAGAAGCTTTCTGTGAAACTGCTTTGTGATAGATATGTTTATTCATCTCTCACAGATAAAATATCCTTTGTATTATGCTGTTTTGAAACTCCGTCATGGACGTGTTCGAGAAGGGACATTCGGGAGCACATTCAGGCCTATGGTGAAATAGGAAATATCTTCAGATAAAAACTGGGGAGAAGTTTCCTGAGAAACTACTTTGTG
>NW_012101940.1:0-4230 GCF_000951045.1 Mandrillus leucophaeus | reverse complement strand
TGGAGAAAAAGCTACCGGGGACATTTGGGAGTAAATGGACGGCAATGGTGAAAAAGGAAATATCCTCAGACAAAAACTGGAAAGAAGCTTCCTGTGAAACTGCTTTGTGATAGATATGTTTATTCATCTCACATAGTTAAAGCTTTCTTTACATTACACATTTTGGAAACTCCATCATGGACGGATATGCGAAATGACATTCATGAGCACATTCAGGCCTATGGTGAAATAGGAAATATCTTCATATAAAAACTGGAGAGCAGCTTTTGGAGAAACTGCATTGTGATGTGTGGATTCCACTCAGGAAGTTATACTTCTTTTCTCATAAGGCATTGTTTGAACACTGTTCTTGTAAAACCAAAATAGTGACATTTCGGAGTGCATTGAAGACTATTTCCAAAAGTGCATTCATTTCACAGAGTTAAAGCTTACTCTACATTGCCCAGTTTGGAAACTCTGTACCTGAGGAATCTGTGAAGGGATATTAATGGCTCCCAGAGGCTTGTGGTGAGCAAGGAAACATCTTCCAATGAAAACTGGAGAGAAATTTCTGAGCAACTGCTTTGTGATGTGTGTATTCATCTCATAAAGTTAAATCATTCTTTGGATTGAGCACTTTGAAATCACTGTTTTTGTGGAATCTGAGGAAGAACATTTGGGAACGCTCCTTAGAATATGGAGAAGAAATATCCTCAGGTAAAATCCAGAAGGAAGCTTTCTGTGAAAATGCTCTGTGATATGTGTATTCATGTCACATAGAGAAAGCTTTCGTTACATTACGCAGCTTGGAAACTCCCTCAAGGACGGATCCACAAAGGGACATTTGGGAGCACATTCAGGAATGTGGTGAAAAAGGAAATAACAAGAAAAAACTGGAAAGAAACTTTCTGTTAATCTGCTTTTTGCTGTGTTTATTCATCTCACATAGATAAAGCTTTCTTTACTCAGCTTGGAAACTCCGTCATGGACGGATCCACGATGGGATATTCAGGATCACATTCAGGACTATGGTGAAAAAGGAAATCATTTCAGATAAAAACTGGAGAGAAACTTTCTGAGAAAGTGCTTTGTGATGTGTGCATTCATCTCATAGAGTTAAATCATTCTTTGGATTGAGCTGTTTGAAATCACTGTTTCTGTGGAACCTGTGAAAGGACATCTGGTAATGCTGTTTAGAATATGGTGAACAAGAAATACCCTCAGGTAAAAACCAGAAGGAAGTCTTCTGTGAAACTACTCTGTGCCGTGTGAATTCCACTCGCACAGTTATGCTTCTCTTTTCATTGAGCACTATTCTAACTCTGTTTTTGTTTAGTCTATGTAGGGATATTCACGAGCACTTTGAGGCTTATGGTGAAAACTGAAATATCTTCAGATAGAAACTGGAGACTAGCTTTCCGAGGAGCTGCTTTATGACGTGGGCTTTTCACTCACCAAATTATACCTTTTCTCTCATAGAGGGTCGGGGAATCTCTTTTGGAGAAAAGCCACCAAGGGACATTTGGGAATACATGGACGGCTATGGTGAAAACGGAAATATCCTCAGACAAAAACGGGAAATAAACTTTCTGTGAAACTGTTTTGTGATAGATATGTTTATTCACATCACATAGATAAAACTTTCTTTATATTACGCAGTTTGGAAACTCCGCCATGGATGGATCCACGAAGGGACATTCGGGAGCACATTCAGGTCTGTGGTGAAAAAGGAAATATCTTGAGGTAATAACTGGAGAGAAATTTTCTGAGAAACTGCATTGTGATGTGCACATTCCACTATGGGAATTACACCTCTTTTCTCCTAAGGCAGTGTTTGAACACTGTTCCTGTAAAACAGACAATGTGATATTGAAGCCCCTTGAAGACTATGGCGAAAAGAAAAATATCCTCAAATAAAACCCAGAAAGAAGCATTCCAAGAAACGGCTCTCTAATATGTGCATTCATTTCACAGAGTTAAAGCTTTCTCTACGTTGCCCAGTTTGGAAACTCTGTCTTTCACGAATCTGTGAGGGGATATTGAGTGGCGCCCGGAAGCCTGTGGTGAGTAGCGAAATGTCTTCCCATGAAAACTAGAAGGAAACTCTCTGAGCAACTGCTTTTTGATGGGTGTATTCATCTCATAGTGTAAAACCATTCTTTGCATGGAGTAGTTTGAAATCACTGCTTCTGTGCAATCTGATTAAGGACATTTGAATGCTCTTATATTATGGAGAAAGAACTATCCTCTGATAAAAACCAGAAGGTAGCTTTCTGTGAAACTGCTATATGGCATGTGAATTCCCCTCACCCAGTTAAGCTTTTCTTTTCATTGAGCAGTTTTCTAACACTGTTTATGTTTAGCGTGTGAAGGCATATTCGGGAGCGCTTTGAGGCTTATGGTGAAAAAGGAAATCTGTTCAGATAGAAAACGGAGAGAAGCTTTCCGAGGAACTGCTCTGTGACGTGTGCATTCCACTCACAGAGTTATACCTTACTTCTCATAGAGGACTGAGAAATTCCTTTTGGAGAAAAAGCTACCAAGGGACATTCAGGAGTATATGCATGGCTCTGGTGAAAAAAGATATATCCTCAGACAAATACTGGAAAGAAGCTTTCTGTGAAACCACTTTGCGATAGATATGTTTATTCATCGCACATAGATAAAACATTCTTTATATTATGCAGTTTAGAAACTCTGTCATGGACTTATCTGCGAAGGGACATTAGGGAGAACTTTCAGGTCTATGTTGAAAAAGGAAATATCTTCAGATAAACACTGGAGAGAAGCTTTCTGAGAAACTGCTTTGTGATGTGTGCATTCCACTCAGGGAGTTATACATCTTTTCTCGTAAGGCAGTGTTTGAACACTGTTCCTGTATAACCAAAAAAGTGATATTTCTGAGTGCATTGAAGATTATGGCCAAACTTGAAATATCCTCAAATAAAACCCAGAAAGAAGCGTTCCAAAAACTGCTCTCTGATATGTGACTTCATTTCAGAGAGTTAAAGCTTACTCTACATTGCTCAGTTTGAAAACTCTGCCTTTGAGGAATCTGTGAATGGGTGTTAAGTGGCACCCGGAGGATTGTGGTGAGCAAGAAAATCTCTTCCGATGAAAACTGGACAGAAGCTTTCTCAGCAACTGCTTTGTGATGTATGTATTCATCTCATAGAGTTAAAACATTCTTTGGATTGAGCAGTTTGAAATCACTGTTTCTGTGGAATCTGAGGAAGGACATTTTGGAATGCTCAGTAGAATACGGAGAAAGAAATATCCTCAGATAAAAACCAGAAGGAACCTTTCTGTGAAACTGCTGTGTGTCTTATGAATTCCTCTCGCACAGTTAATCTTCCTTTTTCATTGAGCAGTTTTCTAACACTGTTTATGTTTAGCATGCGAAGGGATATTCAGGAGTGCTTTGAAGCTTACGGTGTAAATGGAAGTATGTTCAGATAGAAACTGGAGAGAAGCTTTCTGAGGGACAGTTTTGATGTGTGCATTCCACTCACAGGGTTGCACCTTTCTTCCCATGCAGCATCAGGGAAACTCTTTTGGTGAAACTGTTCTGTGATATGTGTATTCATCTCACATAGGTAAAACTTTCTTCACATGATGTAGCTTGGAAACGCTGTCATGGACGGATCCCCAAAGGGTGGTTTGGGAGCTCATTCAGGACTATGGTGAAAAAGCAAATATCTTCAGGAAAAAACTGGAAAGAAGCTTTCTGTGAATCTGATTTTTGCTATGTTTATTCATCCCACAAGATAAAACATTCCTTATATTAAGCAGTTTCAAAACTCCATCATGAACAGATCTGTGAACGGATACTCGTGAGCATACTCAGGCCTATGTTGAAAAAGGAAATATCAGGGGGCGGAGCAAGATGGCCGAATAGGAACAGCTCCAGTCTCCAACTCCCAGTGCCAGCGACACAGAAGACCGGTGATTTTGGCATTTTCAACTGAGGTACTGGGTTCATCTCACTGGGGAGTGCCGGACGATCCCTACTGGTCAGCTGTTGCAGCCCGACTAGCGAGAGCTGAAGCAGGGCGAGGCATTGCCTCCCCTGGGAAGCACAAGGGGGAAGGGAATCCCTTCTCCTAGCCAGGGGAACTAGGACACACAACACCTGGAGAATCGGGTAACTCCCACCCCAATACTGCACTTTGAGCAAACGGGCACACCAGGAGATCATATCCCACACCTGGCCGGGAGGGTCCCACACCCACGGAGCCTCCCTCATTGCTA
>NW_012101939.1:52757-53784 GCF_000951045.1 Mandrillus leucophaeus | reverse complement strand
CAGTGTCTGGTTTTCGCCTCTCCCGCCCCAGATGCCGTGGTAAGGAAATGTCACTCCTCCCGTGACCCATCGAGCCGTGATCCCTGACCTCCCACCTGGCCCCCCGAAACTACTGTGACCATCTCTGCCTTCCCAGACATCCCTCCTGCTTCTTCCTCCCCTCCTCAGTCTCCCTGGTGTCCTCACTCTTTTATGCTCCCAGGTCTGGTCTTGGGATGAGGGCTTTCTGGAGGCGGGGTCGCGGGGCGGGTTCCTGGTGGAGATATTCCCTGCCCCGGAGAGCCGCGGGGGACAGGATCCGGGCCTGATCTCTGTGTACACATTTCGGGGACTCAGGAATTTGACTTTAGCAGGAGCTTTAACTGCAGTGCCCGGAACCGGCTGGGAGAAGGAGGTGCCCGGGCCAGCCTGGGCCGTAGAGGTGAGACCCCCGCCTGAAGACCCCAAATCTGGAGAGTCTAAACCCCACAAACTCAGGGATCCCCCAGCCGATGGTTGCAAAACCACAGACCCTCAAATGCAGAGACCTCCAAACCTTGGGAGTCTCAAAACTGTGGCTCATTGATTCCCAAGACCTCCCCCCAACCACAAATGCCTTCACATTCTGAATCCTAAACCAGAAGACTCCTCACACCTAGGGACCCCCAAAAGAGAAACTCCAACGATTGCAAAGCAAATTGCAAAGTAAAGGACCCCCCTCAAACTCCAAGACTTTCTAAAGCCAGGGAGTTTAAACTCACTCTCAAACTTGGGGAACCCCAAATTCAAGGGCCTTTGGATCTCCAAATGTGCAACCTTTTGAACCCAGGGATCCCAAACTCAATCCCTGAGCCCCCGCTTCCTGGTTCACCCTCAGCCTTCTCAGGATGTCCCCTCTGCTCCCTGCAGACCTGCTGCCCACTGTGCGGATAGTGGCTGGAGTGACCGCTGCCACTATGACTGTCCTTATGGTCATCACTGGGGTGGCCCTCTGCTGCTGGCGCCACGGCAAGGGTTAGTGCCTGAGCCCCGCCCCAGCTCCTCAGGC
>NW_012101939.1:45178-47386 GCF_000951045.1 Mandrillus leucophaeus | reverse complement strand
GGGGTTTCACCATGTTGGCCAGGCTGGTCTTGAACTCCTGACCTCAAGTGATCTGCCCACCTCAGCCAAAGTGCTGGGATTACAGGTGTGAGCCACGTACCCAGCCGACATGCCATTCTCTTGGCCTGAAACACTCCTACCTTTCTTCCCATGTCTACCTCATTCCCTCCTTTAGTCCTCCAGTCTCAGCTCAGACATTTCTTGTTCCAGGAAGCCCATACTTCTATTGGGGGAATCCCCCCCAGTATTTCAACATAGGTTCTTTCTATTTTCTATAAGTGTCAACTGGCTGAGAAATAAAAAGAGACCGTATAAAGAGAGGAATTTTACAGATGGGCCACCAGGGGTGACATCACGTATTGGTAGGACTGTGATGTCCACCTGAGTCTCAGACCAGCAAGTTTTTATTAAGTGTTTCAAAAGGGGAGGGGGTGTAAGAACAGGGAGTAGGTACAAAGATCATTTGCTTCAAAAGGCAAAAAAGCAGAACTACTAGTAAGGGTCTAGCAAAGATTACATGCCTCTGAGGGAACAGGACAAAGGGCAAAAGTAGAACCACTGATAAGGGTCTATGTTCAGCGGTGCACATATTGTCTTGATAAACATCTTAAATAACAGAGAACATTGTTCGAGAGCAGTGAACCAGTCTGACCACAAATTTACCAGGGCAGAGATTTTCCCCGCCCTAGTAAGCCTGAGGGTACTGCAAGAGACCAGGGCGTATTTCAGTCCTTATCTCAACTGCATAAGACAGACATTCCCAGAGTGGCCATTTATAGACCTCCCCCCAAGAATACATTCCTTTCCCAGGCTATTAATATTAATATTCCTTGCTATGAAAAGAATTTAGCGATATCTCTCCTACTTTCACGTCTGTTTATAGGCTCTCTGCAAAAAGAAAAATGAGGCTCTTTTGGCCCAACCCCGCAGGCAGTCAGACCTTATGGCTGTCTTCCCTTGTTCCCTAAAAACCACTGTTATTATGTTCTTTTTCAAGGTGCACTGATTTCATATTGTTCAAACACACATGTTTTACAATCAATTTGTATAGTTAACACAATTATCACAGTGGTCCTGAGGTGATATACATCCTCAGTTTATGAAGATAACAGGATTAACAGATTAAAGACAGGGATAAAAAATTATAAAAGTATATTTGGGAACTGATAAATGTCCATATTAAAGTGAAATCTTCACAATTTGTGTTCCTCTGCTGTGGCTCCAGCTGGTCCCTCTGTTCAGGGTCCCTGACTTCCCACAACATGCTTCCATCACGACAGCCCGATCATTCTGCCTGTGTGCCACCCATCACAACCATGACCACTCTGATCTGGGCTTCCTTATCCTGCTCGCTATGCTGAGGGCTCTGCCATCACAGACCCTGTCACTGCCTATGACTTTCCCAGGCACAGCCCTGACCCCTCTGGGTACTGTCTCATGATTTGTCATTTTTTCCTTGGTGTGGGATTCTGTGAGGACAGGGTTCAGTTCTACCTTAGTGACATGCCTTGTAGCAGCAACACAGGGCATGACACTGAATCAAAGCCTAGAAGCTGTTGGGCAGGTGAGTGCCTCTCTCCTGTTCTCTCTGCATCTTCCACACTGACACCCCTCAACAGGCCTATATCCCAGAGTTCCCAGAAAGAGGGAAGGGCCACCACCTTTGCTGTTTGGGCACCTAGCCATTCTGGCCCGTGGGCTTTGGAGATCCCAAGCTGACCAGGGGTGGAAGAGGTGTCTCAGTGCAGCACAGCCATCCTGCAAAAATGTGGCCAGACTCTTGCTTAAGTCAGTCCCTGACCACATTTCTAATCGCTGGGTGGAGCCTTTCAACCAGGGTCTCCAGCCACCTTCACTGCTGTTGTCTGGCTGACAGAGGTTTCAGGCCTCCCTGAGTCAGAGCTCCAGGGGAAGGACCAGACTGTCATCTTTGCTGTTTGGATGACTTAGCCATTTGAGCCTTCGAGTTTCAGAGTGTCTGAGGCAACCAGGGGCTGAAGTGAACCCCCAGCACAGCATAGGCACTCTACAAAAACGTGACTGGACTTCTTTTTTAAGCAAGTCCCTGTTCCTGTTCCTCCTGACTAGGCAAGACTTCTCAACTTGCCTCCAGCCACATCCTACAGGTGTGTACAGATTGGCAACAGGTTCATACCTCCGAGGTGCAGAGCTCCCAGAGGAAGGGGCAGGCTATCATCTTTGCCTTTT
>NW_012101939.1:41300-43318 GCF_000951045.1 Mandrillus leucophaeus | reverse complement strand
ATTCAGAAGCACTGTACAAAATAAAATATCATTATCATCATGAATATGAGTTCATTATTTCCTAAAATATATGCAGGTGGGTGCTGTATGCCTTCATTAAGGTCAAGAACAAATCTTTGCAGCATTATTTTCTGCTCACTCATGTAACTACTACAAGCTGGATTCTAAAACGTTCCTGCCTACACCTTATATTATACCTGGGCAAACCTTATTTTCATTCATTTCACATACTGTGCCTTCTCCCACCTCCGTTCCTTTACTTAAATTGCCCTTGGCATTTGGAACAAAGTAATCCATGCATGTTTTCCACTCCACATTCCTGTCTTCTGTAAGCACTCAGCCGAAATTTTACTGATTGATTTACAGCAACCCTCATTAACCCAAGCCTTCCACTCACTTATCAGAAAGAACAATCAATTCTAATTTACATGCATAAGAATCTCTGGCCAGCAGTGCTTTGGGCAACCATAGTTTTGCCTATTATGGTTTTGAGAAAAACAGTGAATGATATTTGTGTACCCCAAGTTTCAAATCTGCAGTTTTCGTATGTTCCATTTATTTTGGTCCTCTTGAAAATCTAGCACATATTAAATATATTTCTCCTACTCTAGTTACTGGGTGAGTAGACTCATGCTGGATCCCACAGAGAAAACTTTCTAAGATCTGTGGGTTTGCTTAACCACACTCACTATGTGGTTAGGTCTAGGCCATGAATGCCTTCTCCTAAAATATCGATTACTCCTTTTAATTTAATGTAAATTTCTCATAATTTGTTTCATAGCAAGGGGAACGATAAGTGCAGAAGCACAGTATTTCAAGCTAACAAGACTAAGATCACCCTTCAATGCCTAGCAAAGCATTTGTGGGGAATTCATCTTAAAAATTATGATACTGAAGTTCTGAGAAGGTAATTAGGGTTAATTTTGAAACAGGTGTGTTCTAAGAGTTGTATTTACTATGTGTATATGTGTACACAAAGGTATTATAGATATTAAATATGTGATTACATATAAATATACATATCTTATTAGTAATATATACAAAGTTGTTGACATTTTTAAAGGTTTCTTTTCCCTGCATAATCAATTTTTATCAAAATTGCTTGTTTCTGTGGTTTTTTTTTTTTTCAGTGGACATTTCTTAGATCTAGATTCTGGCAATTCTTAGCTATGTGCTCATATTTAAAATAGGGTATTAAAAATTAGTTGGCCATGTAATACACAGTTGAGAATTGTCAATAGTGATCTACTCTGCAGAATTATCTGGCTTGGTTGTTTTCCTTGAGGAATCCTCAAGAAATAATAATTTCAGAATAATTACCAGAATTCTAGAGCAACTTTGCTGGAAAGTCAAGCTGGAGAATACATATGGGGCAAAAGAAAATGCCCCAATAGTCACTGCTCTGTGTTTCTGCATCCTGAGCAATGCGATTCTTCAGTTCTTCTCCCTAAAGACATGGAATCTGCTTATCTACCTCTTGAGTTACAGCTGGATTTGTGACCCACTTTGGCAAATAGAATGGAGCCGAAGTGATGAAAGTTCATATCTCTTTAGCATCACAATTGGTCAGAGCCAGTTGTACTAAAATGCAGAAGAAATCTGTTTGATATAGTTCAAGCAAATAGTGCTATAGCAAGAAAATCATTCTTTTAAACATTAAAAAATTTTATTTCATTCATGCTCCTCTATCCGTTTCTATATTTCCCGCTTATTTTCTCTAGAACCCTGGTTCCAATTATATACATATATACTTACATACATCTATATGTGTATAATTGAACTTCTATTCTAGGCGTTGGGGTTGGCAAACGTTTTCTGTAAATGACTAGACTTATCCATGAGGCTCAGTAAGCAGAGGGTCTCAGAAACATAGATAGATATTATAAATACATAAACATAAATAATATATTTTACTTAGCTATTCTATGTAGACAGAGAGCAGAGAGAGCTAAGAAGCATCAATCTATATAGACATATATATATATTTCTGCAGATACACAGCTATATCTGTACATCTA
>NW_012101939.1:37307-38376 GCF_000951045.1 Mandrillus leucophaeus | reverse complement strand
CTTGCTCTTATGAGACACTTTATCCTAGCAATTAAGGAGTGCTGCGGTCAGAACAGCCCTGTCTCATGTGCAAAATTGCCCAGCACAGATCAGGTCTAAGAGTTACCTTCTTTAAAAAGGGGACTTGCTTAAAAAAGAAGTCTGGCCATGTTTGTGTAGAGCAGTTGTGCTGTGCTGGGGTTCACTTTTGAGAGAGTTCTCTGAGACCTGATCTCTGCTGTGCTGGGGGTTCACTTTTGAGAGAGTTCTCTGAGACCTGATCTCTGCTGTGCTGGGGGTTCACTTTTGAGAAAGTTCTCTGAGACCTGATCCTGTGTTTATGTTCTCAGGGATTTGTGTTGTTTTTAGCACTGTTACCAGAAAGGGGTCCTGATCCAGACCTCAAGAGAGGGTTCTTGGATCTTGTGCAAGAGCGAACTCGGGGTTAGTTCATAGAGTAAAGTGAAAACAAGTTTATAAGAAAGGAAAGGGATAAAAGAATGGCTACTCCATAGGCAGAGCAGTGGCTTGAGCTGCTGATCTCAGGAATAAAATGTGAAATATTGTCATTTAAACAGTGCCTTTCAATTCAATGTATCAGTAGCAAAGCCATCTGCCAAATTCAATGAAATTTTAAGCTTATTAAGTCTTGTCTTCTGCAAGATATTATCATCCTCTTCAGAAGTAATAATTAATAATAAACAATTAAGCCTCTCTTTTAAGCATTTTATAAGAAAATTGAGAAGAAGGCTATGACTATGTGCACAGTTAAAATAAGAAATTATTATTCCTGTAGATAGGTTGTGCTACCTATTTCACAATCTTCCCATCATTTACTGGGATCACGTGGGAATTTTGGGATATTATGTATATAGTGTGGTTTGAATTATAGAATGTCAATTTAAAATGGTGAAAATTAAAATTTTAGCTTATATGTTTATCCATGTATTCAACAAAATATATTAGGCTCCCAGAACACAGATAATTGTTTGTATGTTTGTCTCTCATCAAAGATTGTTTTTCTTCTCAATCTATTAAATAAGAGAGGTGTCTCATTCATGTTCTTATTTCCAGAGCATAAAATGGGGTA
>NW_012101939.1:29801-35122 GCF_000951045.1 Mandrillus leucophaeus | reverse complement strand
AAGCAGAGGGTCTCAGAAACATAGATAGATATTATAAATACATAAACATAAATAATATATTTTACTTAGCTATTCTATGTAGACAGAGAGCAGAGAGAGCTAAGAAGCATCAATCTATATAGACATATATATATATTTCTGCAGATACACAGCTATATCTGTACATCTATATATCACTATGGAGAGAGAGAGAGAGAGAGGCTAAGAAATTTAAAAATCCTGAGGTCCACAAAAGTCATAATGTGGGCCCTGGGTCCAAGTAACAAACATTTCAGTCTCTTTAGGTAATACGGTCTTTGCCATTGTAGAGTTAGAATAATTACACACAGTGGTTAAACAAAAGAGCATAACTGTGTTTCAATTACACATTATTTACTAAATTGGATGATAGGCTGAATACATCTGCAAGCCATAGCGTGCTGATCCTCGCTATTCATCTTTCTGCATCCCCAACCTCACTGATATCCTCATTCCTTTTCTTTACCAGATTAAATGCCATTGTCGGTCAGTATAATTACTGTCTTGACACTCACCCCTTGTTTACTTCCTTAATTTTACTGCGCAAAACTTCAACCCTAGTTAAATACAATTATCTGCCTGTTCCATGCCCATATCTATGCAGCAGTTAAGGCTGTATTTATGGCTGGTCCCACATTAAACAGAGGACCACAAACCTCAAGTGGGCTCTTAAGGCTACCAGTCAGTCCTACTGACTTTCCTCAACACAAATACTCCACCGTGCACCGGGATGTCTATTTCACAACTTCTCGCTTATCAATCTTCTGAACCTCCTCTTCCTTAACGAATGGTATATGCTACTTCACCTAGGATACTAAATTCCATCACCAAATATACCCACAGATTCACTATCAATATTTGGCTCTGTACAAGATCAAGTTTGTTAGCATTAAAAAAGCATGCTTTTATTTGTCCCATATTAAAAATATATATATATATATATAAAAAATCTTGATCACCTTTCCTTTCTAGTTACCCTCCTATTTCTTTGTACCAAACTGCCAAAAAGAAAAGATAATATTCGTTGACTCTACTCCTCTTTTATATCCAACAGATGGTTTTCCTCATGCCTCACTAATAACTTCCAACTGCTAAATTCACTGATTTCTCAGTCTCCTCTTAGGTGACCTATTTGCTGATTTTGGCTATCACACCCTCCTTCCTAAAACACTTTCCTTGACTTTTAGGACAGCAACATATTTTGGTTTTCCTCCTATGTCACTGCCTTGTCCGTCTTTGTCTCCTTTGCAGGCGTCTTTGCTTCTCCTTAATGTTTTTAACGTTGGAAAGGTCCAAGGTGAAATGTTGATCTACTTTTCCCTTCTACAGTCACTCCTGTGTCATCTCATGTCCTCAGGACTGTGGTCTCATGATCTCAATTACCGTCTATTTATTCCCTGTTGAATTTCTGGCAAATCCGTCTTCCCAGTTGCTCAGGACAAAAACTCAAAATTTTTCTGTCACCTCACACTTCACTCTTCAGAAATACTTCCTTCAAAATTTATCCAGAAACTGAAAAATTCTCATCCTCCCCAGTGCTCCATCCCTTTCCAATACTATCCCATTTCTCCTAGATTAGTGTGGTATTCTGTTATCTCTGCTTAGTGCCTTACAAAGACTTTCTATTTAATTTCATAAAAATCAAAGTTCTTCCACTTATCTGTAAATACCCCATACTCTGCTTTCTGTTTACCAGTTAACCTCATTTTCTTCTAATATTGATTTTGCCCACCTTTGCCAACAACCTTGGCCCACTTGCTGTTGCGTGACGTGGCCAGGTATGTTTCTCTCAGTGCTTCTGCACCAGATACTTCATCTGCCTGGAATGTTTTTCGAAATATCTCCTTAGTTAATATACCCTCATATTTTCGAATCTTTGTCAACGTCTTAATTCTATCCTGAACAACCCAGCTAACAAAATAAACCAATCCCTCCCCTCCCAATTTCCTGCAGCCCCTTACTTTTGCTTTTTTAAAATCTGTCACTTTTTAATGTACACATAACTTAATTACTTACCACTTTTGCTTGCCTTTATTTATCCCACATACTTTTTTTTTTCTTTTTTTGGAGACAGAATCTGGCTCTGTTTCCCAGACAGGAGTGCAGTGGCACCATCCAGGCTCACTGCAACTTCTGCCTCCTGAGTTCGTGATTCTCCTGCCTCAGCCTCCCGAGTAACTGGGATTACAGGCATGCGCCACCACTCCTGGCTAATTTTGTGTTTTTATTAGAGATGGGGTTTCACCATGTTGGCCAGGCTGTTCTCACTGCCCGCCTCAGCCTCCCAAAGTGCTGAGATTACAGGCGTGAGCCACCATGCCTGGCCCCACCTACTATTATATAATAAAATCTCTCTGCAGGCATGGATCTCATCTGTTTTGTTCACAGATGCATCTCTCCCAAGTGCTGGGCTAATACTTGTTACTAAAAAAAAGTTGTTAAATGAATAATTTTAAATAGACTTAGAGCAAGGAAAGAATAGCATGATTAAAGTTAGAATAAACGTGAACAATTTCCTTTACTCTGTTAACTTACATTTAGAAATTAAAATTTAAATATCCATTTATAACATATTTCTTTGCAAACACAGACACACACTTTCTTGTACATTTATTTTGAAATAAAATAGAAAAAGAAATCACTTGAGGCAATTAAGCACCTGGTCTTTACATTGTAAGTATGTTTGTTTACCTGCCTGCTTATTTGTCCCATGTGCACTACCCTGTGGTCTTTCGGATTTATTTTCTGCCTCAGTGGAATAGATAATGATAATTACTTGCACAATATAGAAGAGAAGAGAAAAACTGAATGGGTCAAATTTCATCATGAAGGTTTGCAAAATAGGGATTGGTAACAGCCATCAGAAATATTGAAGAGACATAAATTAATATTGAGAGCAATTCATATTTCTTACTTAGTATGCAAAGCTACTCTGACTTTGATTCTGCTACCAAACTACTTCAATCAAATGGAAGATTGTCTTGATTTTAATTGACTTTATATTAAATAAAAAATTGCTATGTGATCCATGGTCCAGGTTACTAAAAAAAAATGGTTAGATATACAAAGTAGCCAAGGTAATCCAGTCTTTCTATTCCTAATGAGGCCAAAACTCGGATTTTTTTTATCTTGCCCAAATTCCCGTCTAAGGGGTCTAGGGATTCATGCCCTACAAACCATAAATTTTCATCAGATAGGTTTTATTTCACCCTATATATCATGGCTTATTTTCCAACCTGACTCTGGTATAACATTACAAGACAAGGAAGAAAATAAAAATATTTCACGCCCAAAACATGTTTCTTTGGTCACATTTTGAAGTTGTCCTGCAAGCCATCCTCTGTGGGGGAAAATTCACATCTCTAAAGAATCCCTATTAACATAGCCAGATCTTTTTCCTCCGGCTTCTCCAGTTCTGAACAGATTAACTGAGAGTCTAGTACCTTTTAAACGGTCTGAATAGGAAACATTTCTCATCCCTTGTTTCTAAGGGCAGCTGCTATGAGACTTCAAAAGAATCTTGACCTCCACAATTTTTATCTAAACATTTTCTTTCTATTGATCCCAGGTCCTTGGACAAAAACTCAACCAGTTGTCAACCAGAAAATGTTTAAATTTACCTATAGTCTGGAAGACTACCCACCTTCAAGTTGTCCCACCTTTCTGAAACGAACCAATGTATTCCTTAAATGTGTTTGATTGATGTTTCATTGTCTCATACCTCCTTAAAACCTGTAACAAAACGCTGCACCCCAACCTCCTTGGGCACACGTTCTCGGGACCTCCTGAGTGCTGTGTCATGAGCCATGGTCACTCATATTTGGCTTAGAATAAATCTCTTAAAATATTTTACAGAGTTTGACTCTTTTTGTCAAAACTAATTTCAAATGATAAAATAGATAATAATATGCTCTGTGCAGTTATTTCAATGTGGTAGCATTGAAAGCATTATATATGTTAAGTCAAAAGATATAATAAATTAGGCAAAAAGGTAAAACAAAAAATTAGTTCTATTTGTTATCTCATTAATGTAATTTTCACTGAACTTCCATTCACTAAGTTTTGAAGTGAGTTTCAAATTCAGATTGATGTTGAAAATATTTTTTACACATTTCCCTCTATTTAGGCTGTTGGATTTTTCTTAAAAGATAGCCATAATGATACCATCTGCCCTGCTCTGAGGATAATCTCTCTGAGTATACATTTGCCAGACTGGAGTGTATAATAGCATCTATAAGCCACGTAGCAAATCTGTGTTGTCAGATCTTACATTACAGAATTCAAACAAGTATGTTCCTTGAAGAGCTAGCTTGCTTTATGTATAATAGTGAAATGTGAATATATGCAACTCTCTCAGATTTGTCACTGCTAACATTTTGAGTTCAAAGTTTTCTGTAATATTGAAGAAATACAGGTACCCTGATTGCATATCTGTTTTGCAAGGCAAGGAAAACTGCGAATCCTTGGTAGGTGCATGCTATATGATAATCTAGCTCCATTCAATTCATAGTGAATGGGTATGAGAGTAGTGGCAACAATAGCAGAGGGGAGGAAAATAAAACTAAATAAGTGTTTTTTGTGGCTTTACACATTTTGTTCTAAGCAACATTAAAAATTTTTTAAATAGTTTCATTAAATGTCAGCAATATGCTTATAACAGTTGTTTTACAAAACTCAGAATTTACTTTATCCATATGTTCTGGTACAACAAAATATAATGCATACATCTATCTCATGCACAAGTATGCAAACTTCTCAAATAAGCATAAACAACTCGAATTAAGAAACAGGTGCAAAATAATAAACAATAACTATTATTTTTATCACCAAGAATCCAAGTATAAAAATAGTGTATGTTATTCACTACATTGAAAGTTTAAGAAAGAAAATCACAAAATATTATTTTTTGAACTGATATAGGTAACAATTTAATTAAAATCAACAAAACTTAAGGATATATATTATATATATTTGCAAACTAAGAATTTAAGGAAGAATCTTTAACCATATAAGGATCTCCCAACGAAGGCTTGTACTATTAATATACACTAGTTAGTGATCCTATTTTTATTTCAGTAGGAATTCTAAATATTTTTTTGTTTTACAGAGTCTGAAATTTTAAAAACAAAATATTGTTAGTCAGTGAGGAAATATTGGTCTAGATAAAGTGTCTTTTGTAATTTATTCACTGTTAAAACCATTATGGAAGCTCAGCAATGTGTCTGAATGAAAAATAATGTGCACTTAAATACAATAGTCTGTATATCTGTCACCAATGGCAAGTTAGGAGAAGTAGTAAAACA
>NW_012101939.1:25514-28966 GCF_000951045.1 Mandrillus leucophaeus | reverse complement strand
AGAGATCTGGGATGTGCAGACGTGTGATTCATGGTAGTGTCTTGAAAATGACTTGCAAATAACTTTTAAGCTGTAGCCTGAGATAGTTGGTGGAAACAAAGAATCCTAAGAATTGCTTGCAGGTTCCTACTGACATTAGGAGAACTACAGCTGAGAATATCTTAATAAAACTGTCTAGTATCTCCTTCCTTAACTTGTCAGATGCAGTTTCCCTGACTTCTTTGAGTCTCCCCAAACTTCACTCCCCAAGTCTTCTAATACTCATGTAAACCCTAATAGTTAAATAAAATCATTATTTTTAAATCAAATCCAAATTTATCTGATAAATTATAAAAAATAAAACCGAGAAGGAAAGAGCTAATAAATGATGATTACACAACATGCTACACATATTTTAGAAGACAGAATTTTCTTTCATATCCATCATGAACAAAAACTCCAAGTCGAATAAGTTTCTGACTCAGAAAAATAAATGTTATGTTTAAATTAAAAAATGCAATACATTTATAAAAATTTAGAGCAGGTACCTTAAAATAGAGGAGAGCAATTTTTTAATGATCTAAAAGATAAGTTTGGAGGCACCTCCCCGTATATCTGCATCTACTTTTTAAGCTTATAAATTACAGACAACTTAGAAATATAAAAATGGGTGAAGATAGAGACCACTACTATTCATCCAATCTCCCCTTATCCTTTCCTCACTGTAATATAGCTCAGGTTTTATTTGAGGGAGAAAAACGCAAGTTAAATGCCAATGTCCCACTTTGAATCAAGAGTAACCATACGACTAAGTTCAGAACAATGAGTGATAATTAAACTCAGGTTTTAAATATGTTTTCACAAAGTGCTAACAGGCAATTGAGAGCAACGAGATCCATAAAAGCAACAAAATGCCAAACACCCCACCCTGCTAATCTAATAGTCATGGGAATTAAAAACAAAATGGGAATTAGACTTTACACCTATATTTTATACCTACGTCATTATTGTTCTGACAATACCCTATAATTACAAGGATAGGGATGACTGGAGCCCCTTTACGTTGTTGGCAGTGATTTCAGTTTTGATAGTATTTAAGAATAATTTGGGGAGCAACTTGACAAAATATCCAAAAAGCCATATTATTACCAACTTTTAAAAATTATATATCCATTTTATTACTTTTGGGATATATTGTTGGTTATAGTGTGGTTATTTTGGAATTTTGTAAAGTTGTTCTATATACATA
This sequence comes from Mandrillus leucophaeus, assembly GCF_000951045.1. Taxonomy (NCBI): domain Eukaryota; kingdom Metazoa; phylum Chordata; class Mammalia; order Primates; family Cercopithecidae; genus Mandrillus; species Mandrillus leucophaeus. The sequence continues at coordinate 27,738 of NW_012101939.1, read as the reverse complement.
TATTCCAAAACTATTTCATACGTGTCTCTGTTTTTGTGCATGTATATATATTTCCAAAGTACAGTTACTATATATCCATATATCATATGTTTGTGTGTGTATATCTTCCCAAAACTACTGCTCAAGTGGATAAATATATTACATCGCAGTTTATTATTACAATGATGTCTTGCTAGTAATTTAAAATAAGTAAATTTTTCTATAACCTCATCAATTAAGTATCAAATACAGTGCTGTATGGAAAGAAAATCTCAACAATTTAGTTAGAATTAGATGTTGTACTTTTCAAGTCATATCGACGAGGGATCTGCCTTTGAGAAGGCAGGAGAAAGAGTAACAAGGATTAAACAATGCTAGATGTCAGCAACTTATCATAGAATTTTGGTCATGTCACAGTTGACTGTTACATGTCGGCAGTAAGGAAAGGAGTAGAGGCTGTGTTCCACACCATCATTCAGTCCTTCGATCATGGGGTTCTGCAGCTTTTACGGTCTCCTACTCCTCTGTATTCAGTCAGTAAATGTTGGATAGAGAGTGTGGAGGGTTTTCTGTGATCTTCTCAATAGGCTTCATCTTAGGCGGTGCAGGTTGCTTTGGCTCACATCATATCAGACATACTCAGTTTCATGAAAGCAGCTAAAGACAAGACTTGTGAATATAGCCAGACACTAGGATTTGTAGGTAAAGGAAACAGATAAACTGTAAAATCTAATTATATAAAAATGCAATTAAAGGTTTTTGCAAACATATATGTATAGTGGATGTATATTTGTTTTAGTTTCCTAGTGCTGTTATAAAAAATTAGCACAAACTTAGTGGATTAAAACAACACAAATATACTCTAATAGTTCTATAGGTTAGAAATCTCATTGTCCTTCAATCAGTGTTGGCAAAGCTGCATTCCTTTCTGGAAGAACAAATTCAGTTCTTTGCCTTTTCAAGTTTCTGAAGGCTGCCTATTTTCTTGACTTATAGTCTTTCCCTCCATCTTTAAAGCCTACAGCATAGCATCTTCAAAAAAACCTCTAACCTGACTCCTCTTCTGCCTCACTCTTACTTTAAAGGACACATGTGATTGCAGTGGGCCCACTAGGATAACCCAAAGATAATCTTCCTATTTTAAGCTAATCATCTAATTCGCAAACTTATTTCCATCTACATCCGTAATTCACCTTTACCACGCAACATGATCTATCCATAGATTGTAGGGATTTGGGTCTGGCATCTTTGGGTGGGGACATTTCTACTTATCACAATATGTAGAAAATTACTGCCTAATGTAAACAACTTGTAATATGTATTGTCTCTCTCTGGATAGATCCCTAAAGCACTTCATCTGTAGCTGCAATCCTATGTTTATTTTTAAAATATAGCTGTGAATAAACATCACAAAATTATTGGTCAATTTCAGTGGTGCATTCATACTTTGATATTAATCTTTGTAATTTCCTGCATTTTAACTGGTGGAAATAAAAATACATCACATGTAAATAAATATGAATGCGGTGAAATAATTATAGAGAACTAGTTCAATGAAAATGAAGAAATAACTTATCTTTCTTTTAAGCATAACACCTATAAATTTAAGTGCAGTTTTAAAAGGGGAAAATCAGTAGAAAAAAAATGAAATAATTAGGTAATGTACAACAATTATTAAGGAAAAAAGCCCGTTTGTCCAGAAAGAGTAAGTTATATGCCGTTAAAGAAATTAGAAAGTATCATTCAAATTAAAAAAAAAACAAATAAGATCTACATGAATGTAACTTGACAAAACAGCAAGAATTTCAGATATATTCAACATAGCCATGTACACAGAGAAACTTCTACCTTAACTTTGAAATTCAAAGTTCCTTCTGAGCTTAGGGAGGGTGTTGTGCAGTTCCAGGGAAGAAATAAGTCCAATTACAATCTGTAAAGTTTTCCACTACCAGCAGTAGGCTTTTGATCTGAGATTGCCACACAGGGTTTATGTTCTGTGAAGGGCAGATGTACAAATAAGAAAGCTCTGTACTAAGTCTTGGCAAATGCCATCAAGAAGGTAGGAGGGCCGAGTAACAAGCAAAGTTGATACTATAAAGAAAGTATAAATTTATGTCTCTTTGTCCCAACGAAAATGGCCATATTGAAAAAGATGAAAACTATCACAAGAACAGAAAACTAAACACCGCATGTTCTCACTCACAGGTGGGAATTGAACAATGAGATCACTTGGACACAGGAAGGG
>NW_012101939.1:14090-25464 GCF_000951045.1 Mandrillus leucophaeus | reverse complement strand
CAATTAAAGGTTTTTGCAAACATATATGTATAGTGGATGTATATTTGTTTTAGTTTCCTAGTGCTGTTATAAAAAATTAGCACAAACTTAGTGGATTAAAACAACACAAATATACTCTAATAGTTCTATAGGTTAGAAATCTCATTGTCCTTCAATCAGTGTTGGCAAAGCTGCATTCCTTTCTGGAAGAACAAATTCAGTTCTTTGCCTTTTCAAGTTTCTGAAGGCTGCCTATTTTCTTGACTTATAGTCTTTCCCTCCATCTTTAAAGCCTACAGCATAGCATCTTCAAAAAAACCTCTAACCTGACTCCTCTTCTGCCTCACTCTTACTTTAAAGGACACATGTGATTGCAGTGGGCCCACTAGGATAACCCAAAGATAATCTTCCTATTTTAAGCTAATCATCTAATTCGCAAACTTATTTCCATCTACATCCGTAATTCACCTTTACCACGCAACATGATCTATCCATAGATTGTAGGGATTTGGGTCTGGCATCTTTGGGTGGGGACATTTCTACTTATCACAATATGTAGAAAATTACTGCCTAATGTAAACAACTTGTAATATGTATTGTCTCTCTCTGGATAGATCCCTAAAGCACTTCATCTGTAGCTGCAATCCTATGTTTATTTTTAAAATATAGCTGTGAATAAACATCACAAAATTATTGGTCAATTTCAGTGGTGCATTCATACTTTGATATTAATCTTTGTAATTTCCTGCATTTTAACTGGTGGAAATAAAAATACATCACATGTAAATAAATATGAATGCGGTGAAATAATTATAGAGAACTAGTTCAATGAAAATGAAGAAATAACTTATCTTTCTTTTAAGCATAACACCTATAAATTTAAGTGCAGTTTTAAAAGGGGAAAATCAGTAGAAAAAAAATGAAATAATTAGGTAATGTACAACAATTATTAAGGAAAAAAGCCCGTTTGTCCAGAAAGAGTAAGTTATATGCCGTTAAAGAAATTAGAAAGTATCATTCAAATTAAAAAAAAAACAAATAAGATCTACATGAATGTAACTTGACAAAACAGCAAGAATTTCAGATATATTCAACATAGCCATGTACACAGAGAAACTTCTACCTTAACTTTGAAATTCAAAGTTCCTTCTGAGCTTAGGGAGGGTGTTGTGCAGTTCCAGGGAAGAAATAAGTCCAATTACAATCTGTAAAGTTTTCCACTACCAGCAGTAGGCTTTTGATCTGAGATTGCCACACAGGGTTTATGTTCTGTGAAGGGCAGATGTACAAATAAGAAAGCTCTGTACTAAGTCTTGGCAAATGCCATCAAGAAGGTAGGAGGGCCGAGTAACAAGCAAAGTTGATACTATAAAGAAAGTATAAATTTATGTCTCTTTGTCCCAACGAAAATGGCCATATTGAAAAAGATGAAAACTATCACAAGAACAGAAAACTAAACACCGCATGTTCTCACTCACAGGTGGGAATTGAACAATGAGATCACTTGGACACAGGAAGGGGATCATCACACACTGGGTCCTATTGTGGGGAGGTGGGGGGGAGGGATAGCATTAAGAGACATACCTAATGGGTGCAGTACACCAACATGGCACATGTATACACATGTAACAAACCTGTATGTTGTGCACATGTACCCTAGAACTAAAAGTGTAATTAAAAAATTTTTTTTTAAATTAAAAAAAAAGAAAAAGATGTAGAAATGCAAGGTGAAATGCAGAGGGGAGCAGGAGGAGACTCAATTGCAAATTAAATTACAATTGTGTAAATTTTGAGATAACTGTAGCCTTTAAAATATTTATGTAAATATTTTTATCGCTAAATGAAATATTATTCAAAAAAAATTTTCACAGATGTGTCATGGCATTTAGATATTTTGTAGTTAGTATTACATGTCCAGAATAATTATAATTGCAACTGCCTCACAGAACAAAGTAATTATAAAAAGTAGTATTGATTTTTCAGCTAAGAATTTTTAAGTGTCTTAAAACTCTTCATTGAAAAGCTACTTTCTTTGGTAAATTGATTAAGGTCACTCCGGTGACCTGTGAGACGTTTATTAAGCTGTACTATTCCAATGCTTTTTGACGGTATGTGTAATGATACTCCTCAAATATCCATGACTGTGGCAGTGAGATCTGGATCATGCTTGAGGGCGTCTTCCTAAAAAGCATGTACGCCGGTTTTTTCAGGCTCTTCTTATTTCTCTTTAATTTTGGACATTTTCAATATCTTCATTGCTCTGAAAAGTCTAAATGACTGAGTATTAACATCAATTGAGAAAATTATTGTTTCTATAGAAAATATATGTCACAGTGCAACTCTTTAACCTTTCGTTTTTGGGTTGTATAAGGTAACATAATTTTAAAAACCAGGATGACTTATTTTTCTACGTGCAGGGAAAATATCAGAGCTACGGGGGTGAATGTGAGTATTACATCTTTAAAGCCAAAAGGAAATTCAAGGAGGCCATCGAGTTGCTTTAGACTCAGCTATAGTTTCATTTCCCTTTTGTTTTAAATTTTGTTTTATACTCAGCAATATTACAGTTTATAGACAGATTTTAAATTTTACTTTATGTATTTTAAATTCTACTTAATGGCAGAAATTTTATTACCAGAATAAAATTGGACTACATTATTCTGCTTTTCAGAAAATAAGAAAAGATTCTTATGACACAACAATATGGTTAATTATTAACCTAAAGACAAAGTCAGAGAACGTAAAAATGAAATAAACCAACATAAACATGAAATTCTACAAATGGAGGGTGATACATAGAGAGAGCTACGATTTATGCTGAGGCCTAAAAAAGATGAATAAAAATGACAGGGATTAATTAAGGGATATGGATTCTCCCTTATGTTAGTTGCTATTTCTACTAATAATGAATAATCTTGTAATAAGTACTGTCACTTTCAACTGTGAGGTAAGTTACACTCATCATGGTTCACATTATTATTTTAATTCTTGATGTCCAAACACATCATCGTGGTTACCTCTCTTTTCCCATACTTTTATTATTGCTTTAGCTTTCAGCACCACCAATCCATTCTGGATTGCTGGAGTGATCTTTTCAAAAATGTAATTTGGGTTAAGTACTCCCTGACATAAAACAATTTAAATTCATATTACATTATATTTGTGACTATGGGCATACTCAAAAACCAGATAAACGTTTCAAGTTATTGTTAGGAAACAAAAGCTAAAACTATGGAGTCTGCTAATTTTCCTTCGAGGAATAGGTGTTGAGTTTTATTCCTGGTGGGTAAGTGGCCATGCACTGCAGAAAATCAAAACCAGGCTCACAACTCTAAATTCCTCACTGAATTGGCCTTTCTTGCACCCAGGAACAAAGACCTAGGAACAAAAACATCAGAAACGGAGCCCTGTCGCTGTGCCTTTTATAGATACTGCTCCCCTGTGATAGTGAGATAAAAAATGACAACCATTAAACTTTGGCTTGGGCTAGGCTACTTGAGACATGATCTCCCCCTAGTTACGGCTGAACAACAGCCCCAAGTTGCAAGGCTCGGGGATGGGAACAGGCAACTATTAATTCATGGGTTGGGAAGAAGTGAGCACAGATCTTAAAAACTAACAACCCTTCCCCCTCAAATGTGGAAACGGAAACCTTCTGTAGTGAGTAATAAGCTGACAAATAAAGGTTTCAAAGAACGTGAGAGAAAATAATGGTTTTAAAAAGCCCCAAAAGCTCTCATTATTAATTAAGGTAACTTACAGATCAATTCAACAATAGACTCTGTGTGTGTGTGTGTGTGTGTGTGTGTGTGTGTGTGTGTGTATACTATATTGTCTCACTATGTTGCGCAGGCTGGGGTGCAGTGAAAACTTAATCTTCAATTTTACAGTGTTGAGACATGGGACGTTTAAGGGATGATTAGGTCATGAATAGATTAATGACAGTATCCTAGGAGTGGGTTAGTTAATGCACCAGTTGGTTCCCGATGAAAGAATAAATTTGGGCTTCTTCCACTCCCTCTCTCATGCACTCTTCCCATTCTGCTTACTGCTGTGGGAAGATGCTGAAAGAAGGCCCTTGCCAGATGCTGGTACCTTGATAAGTGACTTCTCAGCCTCCAAAACTACAAGAAATACATTTATTTTCTTTAAAAATTACCCAGTCTGTGGAATTCTCTCATAGCAACATAAATGGAGTAAGACACTGGCCCAGCCAAGTTGGCATATAAAATTAACTATCACAATCACAATCACAAAATCAGAGTAAGCTGGCAGAATACCAGAATACACAGAGGAAAAGAAGGCTTGAGAGCCCTTTTTTAAAATTATGTTTTTAAGATTGGAAAGTATAATACCTTTTCTTTCACCCAATTATCTGCAAGATATTTCATGATCTAAAGTAGCAAAATTTGAAAAATTCTTAGAAAGCTACTTAAGAAGTCAAGAGGACAGAGATAATTCATCCTAAGAGATAATCAGTAAAGTGGTGTCTTGTTTGTGAAAACACGTGATCTGTCTCTCTCTGAAAACTACATGGTGTGAAGACAGGGACTCTGTACGATATATCTACTGCTGTTTCCTCATAATATAATACCATGTCATGTATATACAAGAGTTAAAAATGAAACAAACAAAAAACCCCACAAAACCATAAATGAATGATATAAGAATGTATTGAAAGATAACAAGATGATGTACTCACTAAGGTAATGCCATGTAATACAAAGGGTTAAAATTAAAACAAGTCTAACTATGATACATGTGCATAGACCAATACCTCCATGTAGAAATTCAATACTACATAAATATTAGACAAATAATGCTGATCAATAGAAAAAAGACTTTATCAAAAAGTTTTAAAATATTTTTAAATGCAATTAATAAAATATTAATATAGCAATTATAAGAAATTGCAAGAATAGCAATTGTAAGCAATTTCAATACATTTGAGCTTTTATATATTCAAGATGTCATGCTGGGCATTTTGCAAACTTAGTCCATTTATTTCTTTAAAATGTACCAGTATTTTGTTAAGATAGATTACAAGATTGCAAGTCCCCACTGAAGAATTCTGACTCATAGATTTGCTGTAGACTTGATAATATGCATTTCTAACAAGGGTCACATTTGAGAACCGCCGATCTATATACATTTTAATATATATATGTATTTTTTTGAGACAGACACTTGCTCTGTCACCCAGGCTGGAGTGCAAAGGCATCATCTCGGCTCACTGCAACCTCTGCCTCCCAGGTTCAAGCGATTCTCCTGTCTCAGCTTCCCGAGTAGTGGGGATTACAGGTGCTTTCCACCATGCCTGGCTAATTTTTGCATTTTTAGTAAAGACAGAGTTTCACCATGTTGGCCAGGCTGTTCTCTATCTCCTCCTCAGGAGATCCACCCGCCTTGGCCTCCCAAAGTGCTGGGATTACAGGCATGAGCCACCACGCCCGGCCAATACAACAATTTTTAAAGCTGCTTTAAGATCAATTTTAAAAGCCACATTGCTTTCTTCCATAAAGTATGCTTAGTTTCAAGATATTATTAAGAATTCTCAAAATATTCCATTCTATTTTATGTCACCTAGGATTTTGAAAAAAGTAATCACTATAACATTTCACATAAAAATCCATATTCGCTTATTTTGCCTTTATTAATATTTTAAAATTATGCAAATCTACAATTGATTATTAGTTTTATGGTCTTATCAAGGCTTTTGTTTTCCCTATTGATAATGTGTTTTATTTGTGATACTGTATTTTATTATTCTTTGAATTAATTCTTAAATGTGGTCTTATTCCTTCTGGATATAAAACTGACACCCATACATGTTTGGAAATGGAGTAATTATTCTGTAAATTTTGTGGAAACACCTGTGTTTCTTTGAATGTTCAGTACTTGTATCTAGTACAAGTTATTTGATTAACTGAAGAGACTACTTTTATTTTTTCTAAAAAGAGCAGTTTTTTAAAAGTTATTTACTATATGGTACTACCATGTGAATTTCCTCCTGACACCAGAATGTATATGCGGTAATTTGTATTCACCATTTATAAATTAAATTTATATTATTACATACTCAAATAAATAACTCTTTGCTGGTAAATATAAACTGCAATATAACCTAGAGAGGGATGATAAATTATAAACTATTTGAAAGTAGTTTCTGAATAATTATGTTTGCTTCCTTTCCTACTTAAAACTATAAATGTGCAATGGCAGCAAAAGCCAAAATTGACAAATGGGATCTCATTAAACTAAAGAGTTTCTGCACAGCAAAAGAAACTACCATCAGAGTGAACAGGCAACCTACAGAATGGGAGAAAATTTTTGCAATCTACGCATCTGACAAAGGGCTAATATCCAGAACCTACAAAGAACTCAAACAAATTTACAAGGAAAAAACAAACAACCCCATCAGAAAGTGGGCAAAGGATATGAACAGACATTTCTCGAAAGAAGACATTCATACAGCCAATAGACACATGAAAAAATGCTCATCATCACTGGCCATCAGAGAAATGCAAATCAAAACCACAATGAGATACCATCTCACACCAGTTAGAATGGCGATCATTAAAAAGTCAGGAAACAACAGGTGCTGGAGAGGATGTGGAGAAATAGGAACACTTTTACACTGTTGGTGGGATTGTAAACTAGTTCAACCATTATGGAAAACAGTATGGCGATTCCTCAAGGATCTAGAACTAGATGTACCATATGACCCAGCCATCCCATTACTGGGTATATACCCAAAGGATTATAAATTATGCTGCTATAAAGACACATGCACACGTATGTTTATTGCAGCACTATTCACAATAGCGAAGACTTGGAATCAACCCAAATATCCATCAGTGACAGATTGGATTAAGAAAATGTGGCACATATACACCATGGAATACTATGCAGCCATAAAAAAGGATGAGTTTGTGTCCTTTGTAGGGACATGGATGCAGCTGGAAACCATCATTCTTAGCAAACTATCACAAGAACAGAAAACCAAACACCGCATGTTCTCACTCATAGGTGGGAACTGAACAATGAGATCACTTGGACTCAGGAAGGGGAACATCACACACCGGGGCCTATCATGGGGAGGGGGGAGGGGGGAGGGATTGCATTGGGAGTTATACCTGATGTAAATGACGAGTTGATGGGTGCAGCACAGCAACATGGCACAAGTATACATATGTAACAAACCTGCACGTTATGCACATGTACCCTACAACTTAAAGCATAATAATAATAAATAAATTTTAAAAAAACAAAAACAAACAAAAAAACCCAAAAAACTATAAATGTATAAACCTTTCTGTAATTATTTAGTAATAATTAGGTGATTATCACTTATAATTTTTCTATCAGAAGAAAAGGCAATACTATTAAATCTATAAAAGTTAATCTTAGTGGACAATATTTCAAATTTCAGATTTATAGTTCAAAGTTAATATATTATCCTGGAATATAATACGTCTGCCTCTAAATAAATGAAAAGTAAATATAGCAATAGTGTTTATGATTTAAAATAAATACTTTACATGCAATAGCTTAACCATCATCAACAAGCAAACTAATAAACATTTTCTCAAGAAAGCATTCAAGACAAAAATATTTATATTTACTTGGCCATTGAGTTGTCAGACATCAAAAAGGGTTTTTTGGACACAGGCCTTGTGACTTGATTCAGTTGACATATTAAGTTCATAAAAGCATCCTGCCAACAACTCTACATTCCTTCTTATTTCTCACTTCACTGAGGCAAATACCACTAAGGAATAACAGTATTAGCTGGAGATGCCCTTCTCGGATCTTTAAAGTAATTGTGCTTGCAAATGTTATTTAAATTCTTAAAATGGCTTTAGAGAGGCTTTCATTTTATAAGAATTAGTAACATGAAAGGCACATATGTAAGAGAACATTTATGTTAACTTGATGTTGTACAAACATTAATAAGAGTAAAAAGAATTAGGCTTTATAGATGCTTTGAGAGTGCCTAGCTAAATTGGGATTCCAGTAGCTGCCACAGTGGCTAGTCACCCTAGCAACCCTGTCTTAACATGAAATGAAGGGGAGCTGGATGTGAGTGTTTACAGTGTGCCTACCATGAGATACTTCTTCTGCCTGGCAGATGGCCTTAGGCTTAGTTGTCCAACCTGAGACCTGGGAAAGTGGATACGGGTCCTCACACAGGAAACTTGTTTATATTGTCAGAGGTCCTTGTGTGTGGTTCTTGTGTGACCATGTCCAGTTTTATGCCTGTCTGACCATCACTCTGGTGCTAAGATCCTGACCTTGTGTTTCCTCTGGTGTTCCCGGGAAATCCTGGCCTAGAGCAGCCCCTAGTTTTCCAAATGGAAGGCACATATTCCATATACCACCACGACAAGAAACTAGTTCAAAGACTTCTACTTGAACCTGGGCAGGGAGAGCATAATGAGGGCAGTCCTCTGTCCCTGGGTCATCCAAGACAGGAACGAAGAGTCAAGGCGGGAGAGAGAGAGAGAGAGAGGCAACTAGTGGTATATATAAGGAAATAGAGTGTGGGTGACTTCAAGCTCAAGGACAAATGCCTAAATTTTCCATTTTAAAAAAGTGGCAAGAAAGCAGGGAGCCAAATATATTAGTCAGAAAACGCTTCTAAGTTCTTGTCTCTGGCCACCAGTTTGATGTCGGTGGGATGTAGATCTAGAAACTGTATCATGGGTAATTGGACTCTGCTTCTGGTATGAGAAAGTTAAACTGCCATTCAAAATGGATGCCAAGGCAACATAAATCTGTAGGAACTCACCACAACAGAGTGCTGACATGACAAAAGTTGCTTGGATTCTGTTTTGCTTTCAGAAAACTCTGACTTTTGATTTTAGTTAATTTGAACTAAGCTTCCCATTATGACAGCACTTTGCTTTGAAGTGGGATTTTTGAATGTCAAGAATGAAAATCACCTTCGAGTTGGTTGACAATTTATTAAACAAGAGGTCTCAGGAGATTAGCACACGTAATGTTGTAAGACATAATGTCATAGGGTTTGTCGTTACAAAACAAACATTTTAATATGGATCAGAACGAGTCTCTCTTTTAAAAAGTCAGAAAAGGCATAAGGTGACATTAATATAAATTTTTTATATTCTCTTTTGAAAAACAAAACATCAAGACTATTAAAATATTTCAAATGTGTATGCGTTAAAGCCTATCAAAGTAAATAAAAATTGGCCATGTTTGTGCTGTTAAAAGTAAGCTAAGTGGAGAAACACCAATCATGTGTGTTACACTGTTTCTTTCCCTCTCCAGAATTGTAATTGTCCCTTGCATGTTCCTATTGCTAGTCTTATACTCAGAATTTTTTCATAGTGGATTAGCAGTCATCTCCTATGTCTTCAGAATGTGGATATGATAATGATCATAATCCAACTTGTTTTTTGGTACTCAAGTAGCAAGTTGAAAACTTAAGATGAAATATAATTTGAATTTGATTATAGAAATGAATGAATTGAATAAGCAAGTATTGTGCTGTTATGTTGCGGCAGATCTTTCACTGTTAGGTTTGATAAAGGCAAATTTTTGATATAAAGTTTAATGTCAAAGTATGAATATAAGATGTTACCTGTACTTTACTACAAAAAGGGATAAATTAGGGGAGAAAGCAAACAAGAAAGGAAGGGATGCTTCATTGATCCCCAGTGTTTATGTAACTGCAGTTTAATCCTGACCAGTATATTAATCTTGACCAGGCATATAATGATTAATCTATTTTACAAGTTTGAAGAAAATGGAAAGTAAACTATTGTTATTTGAATTATAAAATAGTAATGATTTAACTTAAAATCTTATTTCTAAATATATTAATCAACAGTAATAATTTATTTTTAACTTAATCATAATGAAAGTGGAAGCAGCATTTACATGCAGATATTTAGGTTTTCTCCAGAGACACTCTTATGTGCTTCCTCTTGTTCTCTCTCTCTCTCCCCCTCTCTGGCCTTCACTCTGTGTTTTTCAGTCAATGGGTAATACACACATTTAATCCAATAAGATGTAAAATTTATGGGAAAGAATAAATATGTATTAATTTACCAATTATTACATGCCAAACTCCGCACTAGATATGTACCTATCATCTATCTATCTAAACATTAGGAGGTAAATTGCTTGAGGTTATATCACTCGTAAGTGCTAAAGCTTAAAAGAATGTTATAGACTATTTGATTAGAAAGCTCATGCCCTTTTCTTTCATGATAACCACTTCCAATCCAAGTGGCTATGGTATAAGTCTTAACATTCATCAAAATAATAAAGAAATTTTCAAATACTATGGCTTTATTTATCAAAGAGGAGTACCACTGATGTTTAGATAATTTCTTTATGTAGATACTAAAATATTTAACTTGAAAATCTATGTCTTAAGGATAATATACATATGAGCTTCTGATGATCACAGAATATTTTGTCCTTTTACTAATCATGTACCATTTTAAATGATAAATTCAGAAATTGTTAAAACACTTAGAAAGGTTAATTTTATAATTTTGGTAATTAATACTACGAGATCAACTGTGATATCAAACACAAGCTCTATACCCTGCACTCATTTATAATTTAATGGCATCTATTTATGAATGACTCATTTATCATTTTGTACCTGTATTCATCTGGATATAGTATCAAATTGGAGCGCCATAGACCAGCATATAACCAATAGTGATATGCATTTATTCAGTCAGCAAATGCTGCAAAAGTGACCACTAGATTCTAGTTATGAACATTATCAGCATATAACAAAAAGCTTCTATAAAGTAGTTTTCATATGGAATATGTGGAATTCATACATATAATTTAAATAAAATTAACGTAACAGAAAAATGATATCCTCTTTAACAATCAAAGTAGAATTATATATATAGTCACTTGGAAAAATAAAGGTAAGAGCATATACCATAAAATAAAATTGTTGGGATCCAATGGAATAAAAAATATGAAAATGTACTCTAAATTTTAAGTCACTACATACATTAAAAATATAATTTCTATATTTTTGACAGTGTTATATGCAAATATCAATAATTTTTACTATACTCTTTACAAGGATTTCAATCAAAATATTGACTAAATTAAATAAAGAGCAATTTCATTAGGAAATTAGGACTCTTAACTACAGGTGATTGTAAATTTTGTTTGTAACTGCTCCTCTAGGTACTCCGCTATTTATTATTATTCTGGGTCTCTCTGTGAGGGTGTTTTGGATGAGATAAACATGTGCATTGGTACACTGAGTACAGTAGTTTCTTCTTATCCTTGGAAGGGAGATAGCTTCAAAAATCTTCAGTGTATGCCTGCAACCACAAATAGTTCTGAATCTAACGGCTGTCAATCAGGACATATTTCTGTTCATTTCTTC
>NW_012101939.1:8938-9387 GCF_000951045.1 Mandrillus leucophaeus | reverse complement strand
GAGGCTCCAGGCTCTCTAAGTCCTACAGGCACTGCAAAGTGACAGTGACAACTCTGCCATCTCCCCATGGCTACCACTCAGTGTCCTCCAACTCGCCCCTCACAATCGGGGTGTGGCTTTGGAGGAAAACTCTGCAGGCTTGACACTGTCCCAGGCAGAAGCCCTCTTCGCGGCCTTGGGGCAGGCGGTGCAGGGCTCTGGGGCCCACAGACACTTACACACACAGAGGGCGGTGGCTGGCCTGGACCGGGTCACACGATGCCGGGAACCATGTGCCCACACTCAGCCCTGACCTGAAGTGGGCTCATCAGGGTCATCTCCACTGGCCTCGGCCTGTTGCCGCTGCAGACCTGAGTGACTGCACTCCGCAGCCCTGCCTGTGTTAAGGCTGCCAGTCTGCCAGCTGCCGGCGACCAACAGTAGCTTTTTATAACTTAAATTTTCTATTT
>NW_012101939.1:1600-3558 GCF_000951045.1 Mandrillus leucophaeus | reverse complement strand
CATCTTAACCAAGCGCTTATCACACACTGTGGCTATAACTTTTGCAGTTTGAGATAGGAAAACAAAAATAGCCTGAATTTCTTTAATTCTTCACAATTTCATGGACAGAAAATTCGCTTTTACTGTGAATCTTAGCAACTTCAACATACAGTGTTTTTCCTTGTTGAGGACTTTCACTTTTTCACTTAGAGGACACACTTTACTTTTGGCATATTCAAATTACCAGCATCACCACTATTACACTTTGGGGCCATTATGAAGTACAATAAGGGGTCTTCGAACACCAGCACTGCCGCTGCCTTGCTATACTGCAACAGTCAAGCTGAGAACCAAGCAGCTACTAAGTGACTAATGGGTGGGTGGTGTATACAGAATGGATCTGTTGGACAAAGTAGTGATTCACATCCTACCAGGGATGGTGTGGGATGCTGTGAGATTGCATCGTGCTACTCCAAATGACATGTAATTTAAAATGTATGAATTGTTTATTTCTGAAATTTCCTGTTTGACATATTTGAATCATGCTTGACCATGTGTTAATGAAAATGCAGAACTACAGATAAGGGAGGATGACCAGGAAGCAGCTAGCCATCACTAATGTGAGTGGGCTTCATCCAATCAGCTGAAGAGCTAAATAGAACAAAAAGGTCAAACCTCCTCCAAGTAAGGGAGAATTTTTCCTACCTTCATACTGAAACTGGCATATTGGCTCCTCCTGGGTCTTCATCCTGCTGGTTGTTAAACTGGAATTGCACTATCAGCTCTCCTGGTTCTCAATTTTTGGACTCAAACAAGAACTACACCATTGCTTCTTCTGTGTGTGCCTCCAACATTTCAACTCACCCTGGAAATACTGAGATTGTCATCCTTCATAACCACAGGAGTTCTTTTCTCATAATAAATCTCTCTCCTTCTGTCCTTCCTCTCTCTCTCTCTCTCTCTCTTTCTTTCTTTCTTTCTTTCTTTCTTTATCTTTCTCTTCTCTTAGTGCTGGAGAAATTTTACTGGATGAGAACCTCAGCCTGGACTTGCTGGCCTTCTTGCCTTCTGTACGGGAATTGCTTTCAGTCTCGGCCTCACTCAGCTCCTCTGTGGGGCTCTGGGATTCAGAGCAAGGAAACGCTGTCTTCAGGGTGTCCACAATGACATTCACCACCATTTTCTCTATTCTAGAGACCATAAATTGTTTCTTGACAAAGGAAATGCGAGCATCTGTGTTCAGAGCAAGGAACTCCTGCACTTCCTCACTGTTAGTGATCTCCGGAATGGCACACAGTCGCTTTAGGAATTACTCTAGGAGGCTCTTACGGGCTCTACTCTGTCACTGTTCATGTTTCCAAATGGAGGATCTGGAAAGAGCTTTTTAGGATCCTTCACATTTTTAATGAACTTTCATAGATCCGGTTTCTTCTCCTGACGACCTGCAGATTTAAGAACCCGATAGCGATGATTCAGTGTGGCAGGCCAGCTGCTGCAGGCTGCTGCTGTTGTCACCGTCAAGGGCTGTCTCATATTTCACAGTACAGAGTGTGCATGGGTGGAATCCGGTGCCACTGTGCTCTCGGGCTGTAATGGTGCCAGTGATATGAAGGTTCTGGATGACAACTGGGCCATCTGGACTGCTCAGGGGCTCAAAGCTGAAGGTGGTTGAGCTGAGAGGACCAGGTGAAGAGGAGGAAAGCACAACTGGTGGCAGACTAGGATCAAGGTAGCTCACATCATTGGCGAGATCCTTTTCTAAGCATGAGGGCCGTGAGGAGCAGATCTTTTCCGGCCCCTCCAGTAAAGCTGTAATGCAGATGGTAACATCTCCCTGTTCTATCTCCTTGTCTGCTGTGTCAATCTGGATCTCCGGGCAGAAGTTCAGTGTGGAGACAGGCAGGCCTGTCTCTGTTTCTGTCCCTGGACCCTCCTCAGCCTCTTCTCCTTCAGCCTCTCTCTTTCCCTCACCATCTTTG
>NW_012101939.1:0-188 GCF_000951045.1 Mandrillus leucophaeus | reverse complement strand
CACAGACACTTACACACAGAGGGCGGTGGCTGGCCTGGACTGGGTCACACGATGCCGGGAACCATGTGCCCACACTCAGCCCTGACCTGACGTGGGCTCATCGGGGTCATCTCCACTGGCCTCGGCCTGCTGCCGCTGCAGACCTGGGTGACTGCACTCCGCAGCCCTGCCTGTGTTAAGGCTGCCAG
>NW_012101938.1:39467-40207 GCF_000951045.1 Mandrillus leucophaeus | reverse complement strand
AACAGTTGGCGAAGTTGGGGAAGTTCCCAGGCCCTGACATGGATCAGAGAGCAGTCCTGGGAAGCATCATGGAGACAACATAGCATGAGGACCACGCAGCTCGTCCAGGTTTTGGCCAGAAAACTCCGCTGCTAGTGTGGAAAGCTCTACCCTGAACTATACCTCCATTCCCAGTGCGTGACTGTTTTTAATGTTACATATATTTTTATAATTTATGGGACGTTTGGACTGGTTGGAGCCCACCACCTCTCCACAAAGCCTCCGTAGCCAGACTGCCTTTCTAGATTCCTCCTCTCTGGGCAGAGTATCTCTGAAAGAAAGGCAGTAGCCTCATTCAGGGCCTTGTAGACAAAACTCCCATCTCCCTGGGACAGAGCACCTGGGGAAAGGGGTGGCTGTGGGCACAGCTTCAGCAGACTTATACTTTTTTTGCCTCCCGGCTCTGAAGAGAGCAGTGGATCTCCCAGCACAGTGCTTGAGCTCTGCTGAGGGACAGACTGCCTCCTCAAGTGGGTCCCTGACCCCCGTGCCTCCTGATGGGGAGACACCTCCCACCAGGGATCGACAGACACTTCATACAGGAGAGCTCCGGCTGGCATGGCATATGCTCCTCTGGGATGAAGATTCCAGAGGAAGGAGCAGTCTGCAGTCTTTACTGTTCTGCAGCCTCTGCTGGTGATACCTAGGAAAACAGCGTCTGGAGTGGACCACCAGCAAACTCTTAGCAGACCTGCTGAAGA
>NW_012101938.1:29935-34447 GCF_000951045.1 Mandrillus leucophaeus | reverse complement strand
CCCCAGAAAAGTCCATCCCCAATTCCCAAACCCTAGCCCCTGCTCACATACCTGCACATCTCCCCGCTTTCCCTCAGTCTGTGGTGACGGGAGCAGCTGGGAGGAGTGTTCCCGTTTACTGCTGGAACAGCCTTTAGGTCTACATGTCTGATTTCTTCTTGTTTACAAAATAGCAGTTTGGAGACACAAATTGAGACACATGCAATACTGACATATAAAGATATCTCTCAGTCTGGGATCTCTGCATTAAATCCAGTTCATGAAACAGTTGGCGAAGTTGGGGAAGTTCCCAGGCTCTGACATGGATCAGAGAGCAGTCCTGGGAAGCATCATGGAGACAACATAGCATGAAGACCACACAGCTCGTCCAGGTTTTGGCCAGAAAACTCCGCTGCTAGTGTGGAAAGCTCTACCCTGAACTATACCTCCATTCGCAGTGCGTGACTGTTTTTAATGTTACATATATTTTTATAATTTATGGGAAGTTTGGACTGGTTGGAGCCCACCACAGCGCCACAAAGCCTCCGTAGCCAGACTGCCTTTCTAGATTCCTCCTCTCTGGGCAGAGTATCTCTGAAAGAAAGGCAGTAACCTCATTCAGGGCCTTGTAGACAAAACTCCCATCTCCCTGGGACAGAGCACCTGGGGAAAGGGGTGGCTGTGGGCACAGCTTCAGCAGACTTAGACTTTTTTTGCCTCCCGGCTCTGAAGAGAGCAGTGGATCTCCCAGCACAGTGCTTGAGCTCTGCTAAGGGACAGACTGCCTCCTCAAGTGGGTCCCTGACCCCCATGCCTCCTGATGGGGAGACACCTCCCACAGGGATCGACAGACACTTCATACAGGAGAGCTCCGGCTGGCTTCTGGCATGTGCTCCTCTGGGATGAAGATTTCAGAGGAAGGAGCAGTCCGCAGTCTTTACTGTTCTGCAGCCTCTGCTGGTGATACCTAGGAAAACAGCGTCTGGAGTGGACCACCAGCAAACTCTTAGCAGACCTGCTGAAGAGGGGCTTGTTAGAAGGAAAACTAACAAACAGAAAGCAATAGCATCAACATAAACAAAAAGGACGACCACGCAAAAACCCCATCCGAAGGTCACCAACATCAGAGACCAAAGGTATTTCTCTATTTCTCTGTCTTTCCCTTCCTTCACTTCCTCTCTCCTTCCCTTCTTCCTTGTCTTCTCTCCTTTTTTTTTCTTCTTTTGAGACAAGGTGTTGCTCTGTCATGCAGGCTGAAGTGCAGTAGCGTGATCATAGCTCACTACAGTCTCAAGCCATCCCACCGTAGCCTGCTCTCTAGCTGGGACTCCAGGTACATACCATCACACCTAGGCTCATGACATTTCACAGGACATATACACAGAAAATGGTGGCATTAGCATGATTTGAGGGTGAGGTTTTTGGCCCTCTGATGTCAAAAGGCCACCTCAGGCACTTGCACAGATCCAGTTGAAGAGTCAGTTGTCTCAACCAATTTTAGCTGGACAGGAGCTGGCCCAGGTGCCTGAAAAACAACTGAAGTGACCATCACCATGTGACCTATGAACGTTATCTATACAGCCTCCTGTGAAAGTTAAGTTTCTGCATTCAGCATTGAGGCTTTCAGGTACAGTGGCCTTCAGCTTCATGGAAAAAGGAAAATAATAACAAGAAGCAAGCAACAAAAAGCAAGCAGGGCAGGTGGGTCTGATCAAATTAATCCCTCCGTTTCAAGGCAAGCAGGAAACAACCTGCCTTGGGGGTTCGGGGGTTACAAGGCACAAGTGAACCACTTGGAAGTGGCCCTGGATCTTCACTTATTTTTGCATCTGTGACCTTCACCATGAGACTTTGCAGATCTTCCCACTAGAGGTGGAACCTGCTTCCCTGCTCTTGAATTAGGGCTGACTTGCTTTGATCAATGAGATGTTAGCACATGTGATGCAAACAGAGGCCTCAAAGCTGCTTGCATAGTTGGGCCTCCCCCTTTGCATTTCTGCTGTCACAAGAAGAATGTCACCTTGCTAGCTGCTACTCCTCCAGCTGGGATTGTAGAAGGAACACACATGGGGCAGACTTGAGCCCAGCTCAGTCAGAAACCAAGCACAGAGGGAGCCACAGCTTGAAGCAGACACCAGGTCAAGCCCAGCCTACATCAGCTGATTGGCATCCATGTTACTGACCTATGAGCACGAGAGTACATGCTTATGGTTTCATACGGCCAAATTCTGGGATGATTTTTTGTGACACATTGTTGTGGAAATACCTGACAAATACAGCCTTGATTCTTACCCCTGCCTCTCCCCCAACCCCCATCCCCTATGCCCATCAGGTACTGAGTAAGGGAATGGGAGGAGACAGTTGAAGGAGTTCAGGTTGTGGCTTCAGAGTAGAAAAGTACCATTAGACCAGTGAAGGGTCTCTGGGAAATGGAGGGGTGAACTCATGACCAGAAAAGCAGTCAGTTGTGGTAGAGTTGCCAATTTCCATAAGCTGGCTGGGAATGAATACAATTTACAGTGCACCATAGCATCCTTGGGTGTGGCGACACAGGTGAAATATGTAAGGCGGAATATCTACCAAGCAGGGGGTATAGCTCAGGGGTAGAGCATTTGACTGCAGATCAAGAGGTCCCTGGTTCAAATCCAGGTGCCCCCTGCTGCCACTTAGCTGTGGGTTCTCTTTTCCTGATGTTGAGCTTGCTAGTCATCTTCACCACTGTCCTTCTTCCTATAGCTTGTGTCAGTTTTCTTGTGACTTCATTTTTCTGGCACAAGTCATGGTCAAGTCAGTAATAATTTGTGTGTGTTTCAAAAGTTCTACATCAGCTGCTCTTCTTTGAAGTTTATATTATGGCAGGACAGGCTGAATCACCAGTTACGTAGTCTGACTTTGCATCATCATTACTGTCAGAACATATCAAAAATACAGATTACTCCCTAGAAATTCCAGTGTAGTAGAACTGAGGAGGAATCAGAGAACTTCTACTTTTGGGGGTCGTTTGGAGCATAATCCCCTGTTAATACCTGTTCTAACATCCAATAATTCTAAGCGGCGGGAAAATTTTTTTGGAACCTACAACAACTTGCCATTCTACACAGCATCCTGGTGGGAAGCATCAATGACATTCAAGCTAGTGCCTGCCTTCAGTCCATCACTGAGGGCATGTGGGGTGCTGAGCTGCAGGCATAGGCAGTGGCCAGGGGTGTAGAGGTGGGAGAGTGTGGGAAAGGTGGGGGAAGTCAGAATGAAGCTGTGGGCGTGGTAGGAGGGTGACCAATTGCAGTGGCACAGTCAGCTAGGGGTGGTGGCAGGCCATGAGTGATTACTCGACTCCCTGCATTAAAGTTCAGAATTGAAGCATGTTCAAAGCAACACTAGTTGTTTTTGAGTAAAGCATTTGATTGACGATCCACAGGTCCCTGATTCAAATTCATATGTTCCCTAACTACCCTAATTTCTTCCCATACTGACCAGGGTATTCAAACACAGTTTCCTTTCACCTCCTGAGGCCCCTGCAGCTGACTCTTCCTGCAAGGAGGACGAGAGGGTAAGGAGGTCTGTTTGTCTCATGCTGCTCTCCACTTTCCTGCTGCCCCATGTGACCTGCCCAGATCTGCTCTGCAGGCCTGATCAGTCTTATCTTGCTTTTCTTTTGTGAGCATTTCTCTTGTGTTTTCTTGTTTTTCTTCCTATTCTTCCCCACCCTGTGAACCCTCTGTCCACATTTTGAGGATCCCCAGTTGTGTGAGGCACAGTGGAAGACATGGCTCTGCTTGCAGCCCCCGAAGCTGAAGGAAAAAGCCACTTTCTCTCTTTGTCTTCCTGGCACTTCTGGCCACTCAGGTGGCCCTGAGTGATACTATGCATGCAGAGTGAGTGACTTGTAGAGGCAGAGATCGCTTCGCATTCATTCCCGGGCTGGCAGAGCTCAGGCGCCGTCCAGCAGCTCCCTAACCAGTGTGACTTCCTGAGAGCCCGACTACATGGGTGACCTGGATCCCCCCTGTTTCAGAAGCTTGAGCTCCCTGACACAGGGACAATGACAGTCTCATCTGTTTCACTGGACAGAACCAGTTTCTGTAACGATGTACCTATGCAGCTACCACAATTGGAGAGGGTTGCAGGCAAAAGATCCCAAAGAAAATGGGGTGAGTGTAGGATGGACTTTCTGTCATGATTGGGATTGCAGAAAGTAGAAATCCAGTTGATTGTTCAGGGTTGACAATCTGGGAGCCCAAGGGTCTCAGGGGTAAAGTAACTGAGTAATTGATCACCCGGATTCAGTTGATCACCAGATTCCAGGCTGCTTATTCACTTGGTAGGCATTCAGTGGCTGCTTATGGCTGGCGTTCATTCTGATTGGTCAGTGTCTGTGCTGTAGCTATGGTTAAATCTTTCAAGTGTCACTTCTTGGAATAAAGTTCCCACTGAAGGACAAAACTTTTAGGGACCAGCTGTTGTTACAGAGCAGTATGAAGGGCCCAGCTGAGTCTGACAGCATTGGGAAGCTCAAAGACATACAATGGAAAG
>NW_012101938.1:28024-29885 GCF_000951045.1 Mandrillus leucophaeus | reverse complement strand
TCAAATTCATATGTTCCCTAACTACCCTAATTTCTTCCCATACTGACCAGGGTATTCAAACACAGTTTCCTTTCACCTCCTGAGGCCCCTGCAGCTGACTCTTCCTGCAAGGAGGACGAGAGGGTAAGGAGGTCTGTTTGTCTCATGCTGCTCTCCACTTTCCTGCTGCCCCATGTGACCTGCCCAGATCTGCTCTGCAGGCCTGATCAGTCTTATCTTGCTTTTCTTTTGTGAGCATTTCTCTTGTGTTTTCTTGTTTTTCTTCCTATTCTTCCCCACCCTGTGAACCCTCTGTCCACATTTTGAGGATCCCCAGTTGTGTGAGGCACAGTGGAAGACATGGCTCTGCTTGCAGCCCCCGAAGCTGAAGGAAAAAGCCACTTTCTCTCTTTGTCTTCCTGGCACTTCTGGCCACTCAGGTGGCCCTGAGTGATACTATGCATGCAGAGTGAGTGACTTGTAGAGGCAGAGATCGCTTCGCATTCATTCCCGGGCTGGCAGAGCTCAGGCGCCGTCCAGCAGCTCCCTAACCAGTGTGACTTCCTGAGAGCCCGACTACATGGGTGACCTGGATCCCCCCTGTTTCAGAAGCTTGAGCTCCCTGACACAGGGACAATGACAGTCTCATCTGTTTCACTGGACAGAACCAGTTTCTGTAACGATGTACCTATGCAGCTACCACAATTGGAGAGGGTTGCAGGCAAAAGATCCCAAAGAAAATGGGGTGAGTGTAGGATGGACTTTCTGTCATGATTGGGATTGCAGAAAGTAGAAATCCAGTTGATTGTTCAGGGTTGACAATCTGGGAGCCCAAGGGTCTCAGGGGTAAAGTAACTGAGTAATTGATCACCCGGATTCAGTTGATCACCAGATTCCAGGCTGCTTATTCACTTGGTAGGCATTCAGTGGCTGCTTATGGCTGGCGTTCATTCTGATTGGTCAGTGTCTGTGCTGTAGCTATGGTTAAATCTTTCAAGTGTCACTTCTTGGAATAAAGTTCCCACTGAAGGACAAAACTTTTAGGGACCAGCTGTTGTTACAGAGCAGTATGAAGGGCCCAGCTGAGTCTGACAGCATTGGGAAGCTCAAAGACATACAATGGAAAGTTCAGATGTCTACAACGCCTTCTCCAGACACAGATGGAATGTGCAGATGTCTCCACGACTACACCAAAACACTCAGCTCTTGCTGCTGAATAACTGAGATTGCTGAAAAACAAAAAGGCAGAATTGCCAATCTGCAATTCTGGTTGGTTTCACAGTTTCCCCATCTCTAGTGTTATGACTTGCTACGTCAGTGATAGCTGCAGGGCATTTTTGGAAGATGTCAGGAGAACTCAAACTTGAGAGAAGTTGCTACACTGTACTCGCACATTAGCCTTTATTGGGATATGTTTCTGTTCCTGAGGTCATGGTGCCAGGGAGGAGAAAATGCTTAGGTTGAATGGGTCTCCTTAGAACACTAGGGAATGGGTTCTACTTGCCAGATTCTACCTACCTGTATATATATATTTTTCTATATTTCTAATGATCTAGAACTTTTTTCTAATAGTTATATGCACATACACATTTGATATTTCTTATTTTGAGTGTCTATGGTGGCCTATCCTTTTTTCTTTTTATCTAAAACTAAGTTGAACTTTGTGATAAGAGAAACACTTTTGGCACTAAGTTAAAAAGGATAGTTGGCAGATGCCTCAGCCAAAGAAAAAGAACAGGAAAACACTGTGCTTTTAAATTGCCTGTTCTCTCACATGTCCGGCTGTGACAGGAACAATGTTTGTATTGCCAGCACAGCAACCATTCCTTGAGGCAACATTTCTTGATGCAAATGTCTCAAAGATACTGATGTAGTGGACATG
>NW_012101938.1:25982-27319 GCF_000951045.1 Mandrillus leucophaeus | reverse complement strand
AGGAACAGAAAGGAGCCCATGAGCCTGGAGAAGATGGTTTTGGTTTGGAGGCAGTGGGAAAGGAGTCTGCAGAGAGAGACTAGGAAGGGGCCTGCATGGCTGGACTTCATCCTGCCGGTGGGCAGTGGGTGAGGGATCCGGCTCCTCTTACCATTAGCTCCTCTCAAGCAGAGTTTCGGCTCCCATGGCAGGAGTCTAAGGACAGCCCCACATATTCCAGCCACCAGACAGTAAGAAGCTGGGCTGGAATGGGCAGCGCACAGTCGCCACCTCCCACCACATAGTGTGAAGGCCTTGCACAGGGTTTCCTGGCCCCATTAGAATTGTAAGAAAACCGTGCACCCTCTTGTCCATATTAAAAGACTAATATTTTATACAGGTAGTACCTTTCATACCAAGACCGTAATAATGCACGTGGAGGGTGGGGAGGATTTTGGTGGATGGGGAGCTGGTGACGAGGTGCAAGGATGCCTCTGGAGTAAACTCTTGGTTTCTGGGATCACGTGGCAGGGATTGATCTGAGAAAGGAGAGGTGAGGGAAGGAACAGTGGCCCTAGGTGGAGGGCGGACTCAAGCCCAGAACCAAGCCGGTTCACCCAGGTACCCTCAGGACCACCTACTCCTTGAGAGGAAGACTCCCACCCGCATTGGGGTTTTCGCCTGGAAACAGTTCACCTTGTCCAGAACCTCCCAGCTTTAAAGACCCCTTAGAGTCCTACCTTCTTTGGGTCCTGCTTGCCACCAAACAGCCAGTCAATCTCTTCAGCACTGTCCTGGACAAGTTTTTTTCTGCCTCTGCTCTTAACTCTCCTTTTGTCTCTATTTTTTGAGGTGTCCATCCACATTCTAGTTCTCAGTGACTTTCTCTAAGTGAATCCACACTGGTTTCTAGTAGTCACCAACCTTTTGTTCAGGCATTATTTTGCATATTGTTGTAAAGACGCATTGATCCTTGGGCATAGATACTGGGAGCTCCTCTCTGCCCTGTAGATCCCACTTTCAGATGTGGGTGGCTCAAGCAGTCCCGCTCCCCACTGAGGCAAAATATGCTCATTCTTATCCCCAGCTGCCGGTCACTGATACGCCCAATGATGGGGAAGCCCCTCGTCTCTAATTAAATGGTTGCTGCGCATATACAAGTCTAACTTTGTGGCATATGTCTGTTTTCCTCACCAGACTGCAGGGTATGTCACTGCTCCTGGTACAGCTACAAAAATGATCGAGGCCATCATTTTTACCTTGAGCGGGTGGGACTTGGGAAAGAGAAAGAATCTTGTAGGGCACATGCAGTGTCAAAAAACTCTGTACTGTTGGAGATTTGCAGTCATGGGGATTTT
>NW_012101938.1:17292-21572 GCF_000951045.1 Mandrillus leucophaeus | reverse complement strand
TGGCAGATGCCTCAGCCAAAGAAAAAGAACAGGAAAACACTGTGCTTTTAAATTGCCTGTTCTCTCACATGTCCGGCTGTGACAGGAACAATGTTTGTATTGTCAGCACAGCAACCATTCCTTGAGGCAACATTTCTTGATGCAAATGTCTCAAAGATACTGATGTAGTGGACATGTGGGAGGTTTCTTGGCTGCCCAAGGTCCATTTCCCCTTCCTAATAGTAAATATCCTGGTTCCCTTGTGTACAGTCTGAGGAACCTAGAATGCAGGACCTTCTATAAACTTGAGGGGGACATGCCCCGATGTTAGCTGGGTTATACACATGCCCTCTTCTTGGATCTTGAGCACCTTGGACAAGGGACAAGTTTCCCAGAATGGTTGGCTCTGGATCAGGCAAATGCCATCCTGGACCATCCTGGCCTCACGGTGAGATCACTGCGGCGCCCTCAGAATCTCTGAGGCTAATTTGGTCCTGCATTTAGGAAGCCTTGCTCTCTGCCTCCTAACACTTGTTCCAATAAACTCTCTTCTTAAATTAAGCAGTTTTCTTCAGCAGCTTGTTGAAAAACACAAACGGATACAGCTGCCTTCACTCTCTTTTTACATGTCAGCAACTGGAAGAGCAATGTATTTTCACTGACCTGCGGATGAGGGATGGTAGCTTTGTGAGTAACCCCTATTTACTTCTGCAGAAATGCTAAAACACGCCCAAATAATAAAGCCATTGGGGTTGCCAAAGAGAGATGCAGAATTTAGATGTCACTGTTCTATGAGCCCACCAGCCTGGATGCTGGGTCCTCAGGAAGAGGGCAGATGGAATTCTGACAGTCGGGACCTGCCTTCACTGACCCGTTATGATTCCTGTTAGAATCAGTTTCTTTTCAGATAAAGGTATCTCTTGTTTAACAGAACTGGGATTGTTGCTTTTTTTTTAATAACAAAACTAATATATTTAGAGAAAAGCAAATAGATCATTTTAGGGAGAATTTATGTATACAACATATGTAACTTACAAAAGTGAAATTATTCTTGATGTTTATGATAATTTCAACTTTTTTAAAAAAATAGAAATGCGGTCTCCCTATGTTGGCCAAGCTGGTTTTAAACTCCTGTGCTCAAGCAATTCTGCCTCCTCGGCCTCCTAAAGTGCTAAGATTACAGACATGAGCCACTGCACCTGGCCTATTTTAACATTTTTTAAAGTCTGGATTATTTTTTCTTGCAAAACTAAATTGAGGAAAGCTTTCTTCATGGCTGCATTGTTTTCCTCTGTGTGGCTGGCACTACAGGTTTATTTAGCCAATGTTCCATTGTAAGACATCTGTGCAGTTTCTAATTTCTACTCTTACAGTGCTGCAAAGGACCTTACTAAAAATGCATCTGTCTGTCATCTGGTTTTGCTTTTAGCATAATTTGCTAGACATGGAATTTATGTGTATGCATATTTTGAGCCTCTCTATTGCCAAAATTGTCTCCAGAAAAGCCACATGGGTGTGCACTTCCACCAGCAGTGTGTGAAAGTACCAACCAATGGAATTTTTACTTATGAGATACACATACAGAATAGAATATATGTACATATATGTGCAATTATGTTGCACATATAGGTGCAATTTAGTTAACCACCTAAATTAAAATTTGACCTAGGCAAAATTTGCCTAGGTCAAAAATTGAACATTCCATCCCAGCCCCAGGATCCCTGAATGCTCCCTTCCTTATCACAACATCTTTCCTTCTTGGCTGTATCTTGATTTCTGTGCAAATAGTCTACTGGCTTTTATTAATAATTTTACCACCTGTGTAATGCATCTCTAAACCCTGTCATTTAGGTATGCTGGTTTTAAACCTTGATGCAGAAGGGATCTCACTGTAGGGATTCTTCTGCAACTTTTCTCTTGCTCAACATAATCTCTGTGAGAGTCACCATTTGGTTGTGTTTAACTGTGTTTTGTTCATTTTTATTGTTCTATCATATTTCATTGTACAAATCACAATTTGCTTATCCCATTTTACCATTAAGAGATATTTGTTTGTAGCCTTTGTCTCTGGAGTCTTTTACTCAACATGGAGTCTGAGAAGTTTCTCCATAGCCTGGTGTGTAGCTGTAGCCCATTCTTTTCCATTGCTGTCTAGTGTTCTATGATATGAATATACCACAGTTGATACTTATATAAATATATGCTTAAATAAGTTTGGGTCTGTGTTTGGATTCTGTGTTTGGGTCCATTGGATTATGTTTGTTCTTGTGCCAATAGCCCAAAGTCTTAATTTCTGTAGCTTTTTGATAAGGCTTGTTACCTGACAGTGGAAGTTGCCGACCATCATGAAGATGGTTTCTTCTGAAAGCATTATTACTTTATTTTCCAAATTTTAGATATAAAACCATCTGGAAGTGATTGTTACATGTGGTCTGAAATAGGTTAATTTTTTTAAAATATGGGTATCCAATGGACCCAGAATCATTTATTTAAAAAAACCATTCTTCTCAGCACTTTCGGAGGCTGAGGGGGATGGATCATGAGGTCAGGAGATCGAGACCATCCTGGCTAACACAGTGAAACCCGTCTCTACTAAGAATATAAAAAATTAGCCGGGTGTGGTGGTGGGCACCTGTAGTTCCAGCTATTTGGGAGGCTGAGGCAGGAGCATGGCGTGAACCTGGGAGGCGGAGCTTGCAGTGAGCCGAGATCGCGTCACTGCTCTCCAGCCTGGGTGACAGAGCAAGACTCTGTCTCAAAAAAAAAGAAAAAGAAAGAAAAAGACCAGTCTTTCCCCACCTGTTAGCGCCACCTTTTTCATAAATCGGGTGACCAGTTCAGCCCCTACATCTTATAGTAAAAAGAAAGGTCAGAGGATACAGAATTTTTTCAACTCCGGGAGTAGAGCAAAGCACCATTTGCTAAATGATCAAATTAGAGCCTCAAGTGAGACTACACTTGACCAGCCCTTATCTTCAATGACTATTTCTGTTTTGTTTTCCTGCCATTCAACATAAAGACATTAAGACTTTCTTGCTGTCACAGTTTTATTACAAGAACCTGTTTTTAATCTATCTAAAGTAGAAACTTCTGTTGTTTGTATAAATCTGGAAAATTATTAAATGTATTTTAGGTAATTTTGAAAAAGGTTCATAAAAGATGATTAGTGTAAGGGATACTAAAAATCATGAATTGTATTTCTGAATTCTGTGCTGTATAGCTGAACTTCATGAATTTTGAGATTTCATACCAAAAAAGCTGTTTGTTCTCCAAAGCATACAACGTCATCACATCTTTTAGTCTTTGAGGCCTCCTGAGGTTGTGTCACTGGTGCACATCCTCAACCTTGGCAAAATACACTTTGTAAATTAACTGAGACCTGTTTCAGATATTCAGGCCTCACATGCGGATGAATAAGCAGAGGCAGAGTGGGAATAAGGGAACCCTGGGCTAAGGAGGCTTCTTGGAAGCTCTGCTGAAGTGGGGTCTTGCCCTTAGTTACAGACTAGAGCCCCCTGAGGTGCTTTACCTTGCCTGGGCCCCAGCCCAGATGTTCTGATTTAATTGGTCTGGGGTGGGGCCTGGGAAATTGCAGTTTTGTGGACTCTTAAGTGATTTTAATTTGTATCTGGGGTTAAGAACCAACACATTCTAGCCTCACCATTTGTTGGTTCCAGAAAAAGTGAAATCTTTACGCTAGTGTGTAATAAGGAAGAAGTTAAAATGTAGGCACCTATCTAAAATGTCAAAGTTGAAGATGCAGAGGGGATATCTGGAGTTGAACTGGGGGCCTCTTACTCTGCAGTCCAGTGCTGTATCCCTGAGCTATACCCCCTCCTGCTGTTGTGGGGGTCAATTAATGTCTTTGACTTCTACAGTCACACCCAGATGACCAGTAACCTATGAGTTGCCACTTCACAGTGGAAGCTCCTAGGAGCTGCCAGGCCTACCTCAGTGAAAATTCATTGGCCTTGTGCATAACAAGAGGCAGTGCCCCTCCTCCTCAAATACCCCAGAGCCTGTGTCTTCCCTGCCTTGAGTGCTTGGTTGAGGGCAGCAGCCTGGGAAAGCACTGCTACTGGCTTCTAGAATGGCCTTCAGAGTCGACTTCCAGTGCCTTTTATGGTGGGCACATACAAGGGAAACTCTGTGTGACTGAGGTGTCTGTTCTAACACACTTATTGACAGAGTTGGGTCTGGCTCTCCTGGTCCAGTATTCCATTTAGGGCACTTTCAGCGCAACTACAATCTAGGACAAAAGATGATTTTTCCAACTCCACTTCTTTAATTAATAAAAATGG
>NW_012101938.1:16731-17242 GCF_000951045.1 Mandrillus leucophaeus | reverse complement strand
AGCGGGTGGGACTTGGGAAAGAGAAAGAATCTTGTAGGGCACATGCAGTGTCAAAAAACTCTGTACTGTTGGAGATTTGCAGTCATGGGGATTTTAGCTAGTGTGGAGGGGCAGATGGGAAGGGGACAAAATGAGACTATCATGGGGGAAGAGGAACTGGCTATTAGATTTTTATGTTTATTTATTTAGTTTTAACTTTTTTTTTTTTTTTTTTTGGAAACAGAGTCTTGCTCTGTTGGCCAGGCTGGTGTGCTGTGGCACGGTCTCGGCTCACTACAACCTTCAGCTCACTGCAACCTCCGCCTCCCAGGTTCAAGCAATTCTCCTGCATCAGCCTCCTGAGTAGCTGGGATTACAGGCATGGGCCACCACGCCCGGCTAATTTTTTGTATTTTTATAGAGACAGGGTTTCACTGTGTTGGCCAGGCTGGTCTCAAACTCCTGACTTCGTGACCTTGGCCTCCGAAAGTGGTGGGATTACAGGTGTGAGCCACTGTGCCTGGTCGATTTT
>NW_012101938.1:11380-15656 GCF_000951045.1 Mandrillus leucophaeus | reverse complement strand
ACAACATTGTTACTGGTTTCAGTATCAGACTAAAATACAGCTGAATCAGAGAGAATGGTTACAGGTAGTAAAAGCTCTACCTAGAGCTCACCAGTTAGGGGATACTATGCCTCTAAATTTGTGGACCTTGTGTAACTCTATCACTCAGGCATTAGAGTTACTTGAGACTGATTCAGAGTGTGGTGATGTAGCCACAGGAAAAAAGGCATCTGAGGATTTGGGAAAAAATAAATCTGAAATAGAGCCCGTTTGTGCCAGAGTAACAGAGGATGGGGGGGTAACAAAAGAGAGAGAAGAGAAAAAGCCAACTCTTCCTTCTTCTAAGGGAAATTCTGACATGCAGCGTATTATGGAAATGCTTCAACAAATATTACAGATACATTCTTCTAATTCACCTTTGCGAACTTTCCCTGTTTCTTTTCCTTCTGCCCTGTTAGAAGAAGATTTTCCAGTGCCTCCAACCCCCCAGCTTCCTTATGTTTGTCTGGCAAAGTTTTCTCAGTGCCTTTCCCGCCATTGAGAGAGGGAGAAAAAGAAAAGATAAGAAATTTAAGGAGCTAGATCTGTTTCCAATTATTCGCGCTTCTTTTGCTCCTAATGCTCAGTTTCCAAATGGTAGCAATAATGTCCAATTTAATGCCTTATAATTTAAATTTTTGAAAGAAATGAAAGCTGCCATTTCTAACTATGGACCTCAATCTCCTTTTATCCTTGGTCTTCTTGATGCTTTTTCATCAGAAAATTTGATGATTCCTATAGACTGGGAGACTTTGGAAAAGGCTTTTCTTGATCGTTCTCAGTGGTTACAATTGCACAGCTGCTACGTGTGATCCCCCAGGACCCACTGAAGAACAACTCACAGGCACGGGCCAATATGCTACTCTTAATGCTCAGGCTGGCCTAGATGATGTCACCCTTACTCAAATCAAGACTTTGTTTTTAAGGGCCTGAAATAAGGTAGAGATACTATGAAAATCTTCCCTTTCCTCTGTGAAGACTTTACAGGGCACAAATAAACCATATCCAGATTTCATAGCCCGTCTTCAAGATGCTGTCTTGAAAATTGTGGGTGTTGGCCCTGCTTCAAAAATTTTGTTAAAAACATTGTCTTTTAAAAATGCTAATGCTAACTGTAAAAAATTGTTAAGACCGTTAAAGGCCAGTGGGGCCAATTTAAATAAATATATTAAAACTCGTGCTAGTGTTAAAAGGGCTATTTATAATGCTCAATTATTTGCTGGAGCTTTGTCTAAAACCTTAAAAGGAAATAACAAACAAGGTGTTTGCTTTCAGTGTGGTAAACCTGGGCATTTCAAAAAAGAATGTCGTAAAAAATTGAACACTTTTATCCCTGAAGGCAGAAAGCTTCCTTCAGAGGTGTACAAACGTTGTGGTAAAGGTCAACATTGAACAAATAAATGTCGTTCCAAAACTGATAAAAGTGAAAATTTACTGTCTCCTCTCCCGGGAAACAGGAGTTGGGGCCCACAGGCTTGGGGCCCCAACAATTACAATACAAGTCTACTACAATACCCAGTGAGCAATGGCCTACAACATCAAAGAATAAATTCAAGTCCTCCTTAAGGATCCCACACCTTACCCCAGTTTCTCAGCTTTATGCAACAACTAAGCAGAGCACCACTGCTGACTTAGCTATTACTCAGCCTTATACCTTGTCTCCTAATAGAGGAGTATATAAATTGGCTATTAGAGTGTGTGGCCCTTTGCCAAAAAGACATATAAGACTTTTGTTAGGTCAAAACACCAGTGCTATACGGGAGTTAATGGTGATTCCAGGAATCATTGATCCTGATGTTACTAATAAAATTCTTATTATGGTACAAGTCTCACAATTTATACGCCTAGATGCAGGGGCGCGTATTGCACAATTACTTTTATTGCCTTTTTTTCCGTTCCTATCTGAAAAGATATCTCGACAGAGAGGGTTTGGTAGCACAAGAAAAACTGTTTTTTGGGAAACTTTAGTTTCTAATCAAAAGCCCTTATGTTCATAAAGGGTTAATTGATACAGAGATAAATGTGTCTATCATTTGTTTAAATTAGTGGCCTATACAATGAAAAAAAAAAAAACAAGTTTCAGTTATACTCACTATCTTGGGTGCTGCTTCTGTGGTTTATCAAAACGTAAAACCTTTAACCTGTGTCGGTCCTAAAGGTCAACAAGGTCAAGTGTTTTTTTATATTGTTCCTATCAATATTAATCTTTGGGGAACAAGATCTTTCACAACAATTTGGTGCTTTTTTAAACATTCCTCATATTTCCTCAGCTGCCAAAAATATGATGTTCAAAATGGGCTACAATCCTTAAAACTCATAGCCACTGTTCACCAGCCTCAAGTTTTATAATTAAAGTGGGAAACTACCGCTCCTGTTTAGGTGAAACAGTGGCCATTATCTAAAGAAAAACTTAGGGCTTTAAAAGAGTAAGTCAAAAAACAAATGGCCGAGAGGCATATAAAGCCAAGTACTTCTGCATGGAATTCCCCTGTCTTTGTCATGTATGTCATGTAAAAAAAAAAAGAAGAGAAAAAAAAAATGGCGTTTATTAACTAATCTTAAAACTATAAATGTTTACATTCAACCTAAGAGAAGTTTACAGCCTGGTCTTCCTAATCCTGCCCTTATCCCACAAAGTTAAAAATTAATGGTCATAGTTCTCAAAAATTGTTTTTTCTCTATTCCATTACAACCTCAAGATTGTAGAAAGTTTGCCTTTACTATTCCTAATAATGAACAGCCCATTCAAAAATATCAGTAGAAGCTTCTTCCCCAGGATATACTTAATAACCCTACTTTATGTCAAAAATTCGTACATAAGACTTTAAATCCTATAAAAAATCAGTTTCCAACTGTGTTAATTTATCATTATATGGATCTTCTTTGTCCCTGTTTTTAATAATTCTCAGCCACTTTCTCAATATCAATGAAAAGTTTTACCTCAAGGTATGTTAAACAGCCCTACCTTGTGTCAAAAATTTGTCCTTTTACATCATTACAAACTCAGCTTTCTTTCTACTCACTTAAAATTGCCCCAGAAAGAATTCAAGTAGATTTTCCTATTCAATATTTAGGTTATACCTTGAGAGCACAAAATATTCAACCCGAAAAAACTCAAATTCGACGTGATCATTTAAAAACATTAAATGACTTTCAAAAGATGCGTCCTGTTTTAGAAATACCAGCATATCAGTTACAACATCTTTTTTCTATTCTAGAAGGAGACAGTCACTTGGACAGCTCACGCCATTTAACTCCTTTGGCTTTACAGAAACTCCAGCTTATAAAAGAGCAACTTCAAAAGGCCCATTTACATTATATCCTTCCCGACGTTCCCCTTTCCTTTTGTTTATTTCATACTTTACATTCTCCTACAGGAATGATTCATCAGACCAATCAGCCACTAGAATGGATCTTTTTGTCCAATAAAACATCTAAACGCTTGACTACTTATATCGACCGTTTAGCTAAACTAATCATCAAAGGACGACATCGCTGTTGACAACCTTGGGGAAAAGATCCTTCCTTAATTATCTCTCAGTTCACTCATAGTCAAATTACTTATCTTCTTGCAACTTCTGATTCTTGGCAAGTTACTTGCACTTCATTTGTTGAACAATTTTCTACCCAATATCCTAAGTCTCCGATCTTTTCATTTTTTAGGCAACATTCTGTGTTGCCTTTCTCACCAATTTCTGTATTTCCTATTCAAGGTCCTACCTTTTTTACTGATGCTAATAGCAATGGTAAGGCTAAATATTAGAGTGTTCATCAATCTCGAGTTACAGTTTATCCTTATCCCTCGGTGCAACAGAGAGAATTGTTTGCTATTCTCATGGTCTTACTTAATTTCTCTACTACTAGTTATAACATTATTAGTGATTCTCAATACGCCGTTTATGTTACTTCTTATATTTCTCAGGCCACTTTACCTCTTTGTGCTACTTCTTTTCAAAAACTCTTTTCTTTGTTATCCTCTACTTTGAGCCAACGTCGAGTTCCTTTATTCATCACTCATCTTCGTTCTCATTCTCAAATTCCTGGACCATTAGTTCATGGTAATACTCAGATTGATTCGCTTTTAATTGACCACCTGCAGGCTACAAAACAAAAACATGCTCTACATCACACTAATAGTTCTGGCCTTCAATGACGGTTTCATTTAACTCATAAACAAGCTCATTCTCTTATTCGAGCTTGTCCTTCCTGTGCTCCTTTGAGCATTCCATCCTTCCATCCTGGGGTTAATCCACGAGAT
>NW_012101938.1:10991-11330 GCF_000951045.1 Mandrillus leucophaeus | reverse complement strand
CAAGCCCCATGGACTCTGCACCACGTGGAGCAGCTTCCCCAGCTGGAAAGAGCCCCACTCAGCCCAGGAATCTGAAAGGCAATGCGCCTCTGTAACCACGTGGGGGGTCCCATCCAAGGCGCCCTCCTTCCCCTGCTTTGGTTCACTTCTTCAGGACATTTAAATTTTTGTTTTTCTCTCCTTGTTTAATAATACTATCCTTGTTATTGAAAAATAAAAAGACGAATTAGAAAAAGAAAAAATGCATAACCCCGTGGTCTATTAAAGAAAACTTCTTAGGTCATATTGATATATATGCTTCCAAATTTTTCAAACCTATAATTATACACGTACACAGTA
>NW_012101938.1:10606-10941 GCF_000951045.1 Mandrillus leucophaeus | reverse complement strand
CAAGCCCCATGGACTCTGCACCACGTGGAGCAGCTTCCCCAGCTGGAAAGAGCCCCACTCAGCCCAGGAATCTGAAAGGCAATGCGCCTCTGTAATGTGGGGGGTCCCATCCAAGGCGCCCTCCTTCCCCTGCTTTGGTTCACCTCTTCAGGACATTTAAATTTTTGTTTTTCTCTCCTTGTTTAATAATACTATCCTTGTTATTGAAAAATAAAAAGATGAATTGGAAAAAGAAAAATACATAACCCCGTGGTCTATTAAAGAAAACTTCTTAGGTCATATTGATATATATGCTTCCAAATTTTTCAAACCTATAATTATACACGTACACAGTA
>NW_012101938.1:8002-10556 GCF_000951045.1 Mandrillus leucophaeus | reverse complement strand
CTGTTATTACACATCTCTTAGCTTGTTTCGCCATCATGGGCATTCCTCTTATACTTAAAACTGATAATGCCCCTGCCTATGTCTCTCATAAATTACAAGTTTTCTTACAGCAATACAATATTCAACATATCACCGATATCCCGGGCAACAGTCAAGGTCAAGCCATCATTGAGCGCGCAAATTTAACCTTAAAAACTCAACTACAAAAACAAAAAGGGGGAAATGACTCCCCCAAAAACCAGATTCCGAAGGTTCTTTTTACCTTAAATTTTTTAAATCAATGGAAACAATTGCAAGACTCCGCTGCCGTAACCCATCTTTCCTCACCTCCCTCGGTGATAGTCCCCGCTGACAATTTAAGGATTTGGTATCCTAATGAAGAAAATAAGTATGTTCAAGGGCAAGTTCTAAAACAGGGACGGGACTATGCTCTTGTCCTTACAGGGAGCGGACCTGAGTGGTTTCCTACAAGACGATTGAAACCCTGTTGAAAAGAAAACTGGATTCAGCATGCATTTCTTCCTTTGTTGGCTGTGCCTCGGCGGGGAACTTATTTCCCTTAGTGAGGCTTTGTATGAATATTGGACTTATATTCCCTTTCCACCCTTGTATCAGGGAGTCGCCTGGGGGGAGGTGGAAATTAAGTTTTTCACCAATGACACTACTTAGATGCCGTCCCCCTATATGGACAAGGACAACATAGAACGGGAAATGGGAATCATGAACAGCACATACCAATTTAGAGTGGAAGGACTTCCAATATGCATGGGAAATAGTCCTCATTGTCTCCAAAAATCACATGAAGCCTGGGCTATTCGCTATAATCATAGTCATGTGGCTGCTAATACTGTTATTATTGTAACTAAAAGCTTTCAATATAATCATACTGTATATAGTAATGAGACTATTCCTAGTTTTTTACCTTTTTGTCCTATCCCAGAGGTTTCCCCTAATATTGAGGTGCTGGAGTGGCAACAATGTTGGGTAACTAAACCCCAGATTTTATTAGAATACAATGGGATGCAAATAACTGATTGGAGTGTGCACAGTGATTTTCAAACAAAATTTAGTCACATACCTTTGAAATGGCACCGGGTAAATAAAAATATTGCTGCTAATGGTAATGAAACCTTGGTATGGCGTGAAGGAGGCCTGTCGCCACCTATGCCTCATCTTAGACACTCTTTACAAGTACAGAGTCATCTTTGGAAGTTGTTAACTGCAGGCGATGCCATTAGCACTTTTGTGGGAAATATGTCCCTTAATCTTTCTAACCCGAATACCTTCTTTCATATTCAGTTATATCGGAATACCTCCCAATATATTATTGCTTGTGTCCATAAGCCCTACCTATTATTAGCGGAAAATTTGACATGGGATAATGATACGGGGATTGTTAATTATACAGATACGTGTGCATTTTTGTCTTGCCTCAATCATTCCTGGTGGCACAATTTTACTGGGGATATTTATGTCCTCAGGGCTCGTAAGGAAATTTGGCTACCTGTTAACCTTACGCGACCATGGGGGGCATCACCTCTTGAGATTTATATTTGGACTTCTCTCCAGCGAACCCGCCGTGCCCTTGGACTTATAATTGCCTCGGTGATGAGCCTTGTCGTCATCGCCTCCACTGCGGCCATGGCAGGGCTCGCTCTACATCAAAGCATACAAAATGCTGAATTTGTGCAGCAATGGCATGAGCAGTCTCACCGGTTATGGCTTCAACAACAAAACATTGATTCTCAACTTGCTGAAAGATTAGACAACATAGAGCAAGCATTGACATGGCTTGGAGATCAGCTCACTGTCCTCAGTACTCGAATAACATTACAATGTGATTGGAACTCCACTCAATTTTGTGTAACGCCTGTGCCTTTTAATATCTCTTAGAATTGGACCGAAATCCGAAAATTATTAGTAGGCCATAAAAATATTAGTTTGGACATCCAAGAGCTCACTCAAAACATTTCCAAAGCATTTCGACAACAATTACATGTATTGTCCGAAACCGCAACCCTGCAGGAGCTGGGTCAACGCCTTGCTGCCCTTAACCCATGGACCCAGATGAAAACATGGATCTCTACAATCTCTGAAAGTATATTGCTTTGGGTGCTCGGATTGGGTCTGCTTCTCTTGGTGATCCGATGCTCCCTCCGTCGCCTCCAAAAACAAAAGAAAACACAGGAACAAATATGGGCTACCTTTTTAGAATTGAGGCAAAACAAAAAGGGGGAAATGCAGGGGCCCTTGAAAACAGTATGCTGAGAATAGATAGGGCTCAAGGACAGTATCTCCAATTGAACTTTTAATGAACTCCCGTAGGCGCCAAGAAGACTGACAAATAAGAAAGAGCATAGAGACAAGGAACTAAGCAGCAGGTTACATCTGGGTGAAGAAAGTTTGTTTTGCATTGTGTTCTTTCTGCTGACGTGGGGTTTATGGAGTATAAATAAAGTGAGGCGGAGGCTCTGAGCGCGGCCGCCATATATGTCTTGTCCTGTGTTGTCTTGTGTGTTCATTCCTTTGTTTAGGAAACACGCGGACCCCAACA
>NW_012101938.1:2867-6697 GCF_000951045.1 Mandrillus leucophaeus | reverse complement strand
TCCTGTGAAAGATGAGCCCTGGGTGATGGAGTTAAAAGCTCCCTTTGCCCTGTGCGCAGGTCCCAGAACACCAGGCTGGGAGAGGTGGTGGCTTCCCTCCTACACAGGCCTCAGATGTGGACCTTTC
This sequence comes from Mandrillus leucophaeus, assembly GCF_000951045.1. Classification (NCBI taxonomy): domain Eukaryota; kingdom Metazoa; phylum Chordata; class Mammalia; order Primates; family Cercopithecidae; genus Mandrillus; species Mandrillus leucophaeus. Next base: position 6,570 of record NW_012101938.1, on the reverse strand, counting down.
TGTTGGTGCTGACTTGGAGCAGGGAAGACCCCTCCTGCTCTCAGAGCCTGTGTGTAATCGACGCACATTTGAGAAAGACTCTTTTTCTAATTCGGCCTTCTCCTACAGACATGCGTGGCCCTTACGGTGACATGCCTCGAGGTCAGTGGAGAACATGGGCAGACGGTGCTGCTTGCAGCAGACATTTTCTTCACGCCTCAAAACTTTGCTTCCCTCAGCCTGTGGGGCTACTGCTGCTCTCATTTGATCCTGCCCAGGAAGGGCCTGGACTGTTTCTTCCTGGGCTGATTTCCTCTTCCCGATGGTTTCTCTGTGACCCCGGAGCTGAGGGCAGTGAGGCCTGTTAGAGAGGACAGGAGCAGGTGCAGATGTGAGGTTATGTTTCATCAGCACAAGTGCACTGCTGTTTAACGTGCGTGCTCTGCGGCAGTTTCTTCACCCCAGCACTGTTGACATTTGGGACCAGGTGATTCTGTGTGTCAGGGGCCATCCTCTGCATTGTAATAGGATGTTCAGCAGCATTTCCTGGCCTCTACCGTCCAGATGCCAGTCACCTTTCCCCGAGCCCTGGGCACGACAACCAGAATTGTCTCTAGACTTTGCCAAATGCCCCTGCGGAGCAAAATTGCCTGTGTTTGAAAGTTCCTGCTCTGTGACAATCAAGAGATTTCATTTCTAAACCATTGTTGGTTTCCCAAGCTGAGTGTCCCCAGCTCTGACTGAAACGTGACAAAAACTAACCTGTCTTTCCTCAGACTACGCCATCTCCAAGCCCGAGGTCCTCTCCCAGATTGAACAAGGGAAGGAGCCCTGCCACTGGCGCCTCCCTGGCCCCAAGATTCCAGATGTTCCTGTGGACCCGAGTCCAGGTAAGGGCTGGGAGAAGGCCAGGGAGGCCTCAGGTGATGTGCGGGAAACAGAGACGGAAAGGCCAGAAAGGGTGTGATCTTTCCAGAGAGAGCCGAGGAGAAACATGAAACTTAGAGGTTTTATGTCTGAGTTTTTTATAGTTGGGTTTTAATCTCTAACTTATTCAGCTAATGCTCCAGAAACAAACACCTCCTATCAGGGAAACAGGTGGAAAACCTAATCTTTTAGGAAGAGACGGAGGCCGGGTACAGGATGAGGGGAGGGAGAGGAGGACACTGAGAGGGAAGGCAGGAGCATAGTGGACCCTTGAACAACGCAGGGGCCAGGGGCACCAGCCCCCAATCCCACGCAGCCGAAGATCTACATCTAACTTTACTCTCCAAAAAGTTAATTACTGATAGTCTCCTATTGACCAGAAGCCTTATTGACAATATGAATGGTCAGTAACACATATTTTGTATGCTCTATGTATTATATATTGTATCCTTACAATAAGCTAGAGAAAACCTTTTACTAGGAAAATCATAAGGAAAAGAAAATATGTTTATTACTCTTTAAGTGGAAGTGGATCATCATAAAGGTCATCCTCCTCATCATTCAGATTGAGTAGACTGAGGAGGAGGATAAGGGGTTGTTCTTGCTATCTCGAATGGCAGAGGAGAAGGAAATTCATTTATAAGTGGGTCTGCATAGTTCAAAGCCATGTTGTTCAAGGGGCAGCTGTGTCTTGAAGACAAAGTCAATTCAAAGCTTTGCAAAGAGTCCGCCTTGCCTCTGATAACTAATGTTAATTAGTTAATTTATTTATTTATTTATTTGAGACAGAGTCTTACTCTGTCATCCAGGCTGGAGTGCAGTGATGCGTTACCAGCTCACTGCAACCTTCACCTCCCGAGTTCAAGTTATTCTCCTGCCTCAGCTTCCTCAGTAGCTGGGATTACGGGTACCCGTCATCATGCCCAGCTGAGTTTTGTATTTTTATAGAGATGAGGTTTCACCGTGTTGGCCAGGCTAGATTTCAATTCCTGACCTCAGGCCATCCTCCCGCCTCGGCCACCTGAAGTGCTGGGATTATAGGTGTGAGCCACCACGGCTGGTCTTAACCTTAATTTAAACCTGTAGCAGTTGTAGAACATACACCCCTACTAGAAGCACACATTTATTTAAGGTGAATCTGGTTACCAGATATCAATGTCTCAGATTTCCCTGGAGCCAGTCAGCACCTTTGAAAGTTAAGGGAAGGACAGGTGGACACAGGAGAAAAACCAAATTCCTAAAGTGAAGACCTGCTGGGTCATTTGACCACGGAGACCACATCTCTGCAAGACTGGACCCCTGATTCCTCCAGAAGACCCGCCCTTGACCGTCCCACCTGCCTTGGTTTTCCCTTTCGTCTGACACTTAAAAAGGTGGTGTTCTGCAGAGGCCCTCCTGTGCTCCACTTGTGTGAAATTAAGTGCATCCCCCATGTTCATCATCTCATGTCAGTCAGATTTGCCCTTTCCTAAGGGCAGAAGCATGTTCCGAGCTGACCTCTTTCCCAGTTGTCATCAGAACATTGACAGTTTAGTTCTACAGATGCATTTTGAGAATCTTCTAGGTGTCAAAGACAGTGCTGAGCACTAGAGGATGTAAAGATGGCCGAAAACAGATACTTTTGGGCTGCAATAGAAGGTTATAATCCAGGTGCGTTCAGCTTCCTAGGCTGGGTGGGAAGTTCTGGGTGACTGGGTTTCATTGTATTTACATTGTGTGTGGAGGCTTCCCTTGCATTCACACCATCGTTAAACAAGAGTAAAGAGGGATCTGGAAATTTGATAGTAGACGGTAAGACTCCACAGCACTCTCTGTCTGCGTTGTACGATGTTCAGCAGCATCCTTGGCCTCTACCCACCATTAGACAAGATGAGTAGACACAAACTGCACTGTCCACTTTGAGCCTGTTGGCAGGGATCCTGTGTGACCTTTCTCTCTCTTCCCTTTGTCTGAGAAGCTAGGACTCCCAGCTCATCCCTCGCCACATTTGGCCTGGCCCATCCCTTGTGAGACCTCACCTCCCCTTCTCCTCACCTCCTGTACATCCCTCCACTGAGCCTTGTGGGTCTCAGGGCTCAGCAGATCCACCAGGTCCTGAGTGTTCCCTGCTCGGACTGAGCTCCAGGGGACTGCAGCCCTCTGAGTGCTTGTCATCCTCTTCCCTGCCTCCCTCTGAGCCCAGGCCCACCTGGGACAGGGTCCTTGCCCCTCATGATTGTGCTTCTGCCAGCCTCACTCCTCTCTAGAGACCCTGCCTTTGGGTCTCAGGCCTCGTCTTTTTGCTGCTTCTGTAGATTTTCCCTATCTTCTCATCACCCAGGACACTGGGACTGCTTTCCTGCTTTGGGTCTTGCCTGTCAGACAGCATCATGTATATATATGTTTCCTATTTATAGATTCATCGTAAGTCAGGTCTTCCCCCTTAGAATGTCAGTTTCAAAAGTACAAAAAATTTAAATCTGTTTTCTTCATATAATCATTCTAGGCACCTAGAATATTGCCTAGCACAGAGTAGGAATTCAATAACTATTTGCTGAATGTATGCCATGCTTGGTAATTTAAAAAGTGTGTGTGATGTGTGTGTGTGTAATAATGAATTTCTGATACCATTTGAATCTCTTTTTAGGTCTCCCATGCCTCCCTAGAGTAACCACTTGTCCTGAATTGTCTATGTTTATTCTTTCTATCCACTTTTATTTTATTTTATTTTATTTTTTTTGACATAGAGTCTCCCTCTGTCACCCAGGCTGAAGTGCAGTGGCATGATCTCGGCTCAATCTCAACCTCTGCCTCCCAT
>NW_012101938.1:0-2817 GCF_000951045.1 Mandrillus leucophaeus | reverse complement strand
CACGGCTGGCCTTAACCTTAATTTAAACCTGTAGCAGTTGTAGAACATACACCCCTACTAGAAGCACACATTTATTTAAGGTGAATCTGGTTACCAGATATCAGTGTCTCAGATTTCCCTGGAGCCAGTCAGCACCTTTGAAAGTTAAGGGAAGGACAGGTGGACACAGGAGAAAAACCAAATTCCTAAAGTGAAGACCTGCTGGGTCATTTGACCACGGAGACCACATCTCTGCAAGACTGGACCCCTGATTCCTCCAGAAGACCCGCCCTTGACCGTCCCACCTGCCTTGGTTTTCCCTTTCGTCTGACACTTAAAAAGGTGGTGTTCTGCAGAGGCCCTCCTGTGCTCCACTTGTGTGAAATTAAGTGCATCCCCCATGTTCATCATCTCATGTCAGTCAGATTTGCCCTTTCCTAAGGGCAGAAGCATGTTCCGAGCTGACCTCTTTCCCAGTTGTCATCAGAACATTGACAGTTTAGTTCTACAGATGCATTTTGAGAATCTTCTAGGTGTCAAAGACAGTGCTGAGCACTAGAGGATGTAAAGATGGCCGAAAACAGATACTTTTGGGCTGCAATAGAAGGTTATAATCCAGGTGCGTTCAGCTTCCTAGGCTGGGTGGGAAGTTCTGGGTGACTGGGTTTCATTGTATTTACATTGTGTGTGGAGGCTTCCCTTGCATTCACACCATCGTTAAACAAGAGTAAAGAGGGATCTGGAAATTTGATAGTAGACGGTAAGACTCCACAGCACTCTCTGTCTGCGTTGTACGATGTTCAGCAGCATCCTTGGCCTCTACCCACCATTAGACAAGATGAGTAGACACAAACTGCACTGTCCACTTTGAGCCTGTTGGCAGGGATCCTGTGTGACCTTTCTCTCTCTTCCCTTTGTCTGAGAAGCTAGGACTCCCAGCTCATCCCTCGCCACATTTGGCCTGGCCCATCCCTTGTGAGACCTCACCTCCCCTTCTCCTCACCTCCTGTACATCCCTCCACTGAGCCTTGTGGGTCTCAGGGCTCAGCAGATCCACCAGGTCCTGAGTGTTCCCTGCTCGGACTGAGCTCCAGGGGACTGCAGCCCTCTGAGTGCTTGTCATCGTCTTCCCTGCCTCCCTCTGAGCCCAGGCCCACCTGGGACAGGGTCCTTGCCCCTCATGATTGTGCTTCTGCCAGCCTCACTCCTCTGTAGAGACCCTGCCTTTGGGTCTCAGGCCTCGTCTTTTTGCTGCTTCTGTAGACTTTCCCTATCTTCTCATCACCCAGGACACTGGGACTGCTTTCCTGCTTTGGGTCTTGCCTGTCAGACAGCATCATGTATATATATGTTTCCTATTTATAGATTCATCGTAAGTCAGGTCTTCCCCCTTAGAATGTCAGTTTCAAAAGTACAAAAAATTTAAATCTGTTTTCTTCATATAATCATTCTAGGCACCTAGAATATTGCCTAGCACAGAGTAGGAATTCAATAACTATTTGCTGAATGTATGCCATGCTTGGTAATTTAAAAAGTGTGTGTGATGTGTGTGTGTGTAATAATGAATTTCTGATACCATTTGAATCTCTTTTTAGGTCTCCCATGCCTCCCTAGAGTAACCACTTGTCCTGAATTGTCTATGTTTATTCTTTCTATCCACTTTTATTTTATTTTATTTTTTTTTTTTTTTGACATAGAGTCTCCCTCTGTCACCCAGGCTGGAGTGCAGTGGCATGATCTCGGCTCAACCTCAACCTCTGCCTCCCGTGTTCAAGCGATCCTCCTGGCTCAGCCTCCTGAGTAGCTGGGACTACAGGCGTGTGCCACCACCACTGGCTAATTTCTGTATTTTTAGTACAGATGGGGTTTCACCGTGTTAGCCAGAATGGTCTCGATCTCCTAACCTCATGATCCGCCTGCGTCAGCCTCCCAGAGTGCTGGATTACAGGCATGAGCCACTGCACCTGGCCTCTATCCACATTTTAAAACATCTGCCATGTGCATTCATAGTTGTAAACAATGTAGTATACGGTTTTTTGTGTTTTGAAAAATTACAGAGTTATCATTATATTTGTCACTCATTATTGTGTATTTCAGACTTATCCATGATACATGTAGATCAAGTTCATTCTTTTTAACAGATGCTTAATATTCCAGAAGCAACTGTATTTTAAGTTATTTTCCATTCCTCCACTGATTGGCACTTAAGCTTTTTCTGATTTTTCATGCTCACAAGTGATACTGTAGTGAGCGTTCTTGGGCCTGCCTCTTTGTGCCCCTGTGGAGATGCTACTCCAGGAAATAGATCCAGCAGTGGCCTCACCACGTCATAGGCTTTCTTGATTTCATTTTTGCTGTTGCCATATTGCTGTCCCCAGGCGTACCCCAGTGCCACCGGGTGCTCCCAGCAGCAGCTATGAAGAACCTGTTTCCTTACATCTTTGCCCAGTTTCTATAATTACATTTCTGCCAACCTGATGGGGGAGAGTTCCTGGTCCTAATTCAGGTTACTAGAGGCCTAAGCTTCAGGGCTCAAATAGATTTCGTACCTAGTCCTGGCTCTGCTAGTTGTGCTGAGCTAATGGTTTGGGGCCAGCATGGGACTGGGTCCCCTCTGCTAAAGTGTCTCCCTTTTAAAGACAAGGACTAGTAAGTGAGGAGAGGGACAAAGAGAAGACAGTTGAAAAAATGTAGGACAAGGCCCAAAGTAACCCCACTGTGCAGAGGGTGAAGTGAAGTGGAGAGAGTATGGGAAGTAGGTTAGAGAAGATAAAACTGAAGTAGGAGAGAAGGAGAGAGGAAGCTTCCAGCTCTAAACAGCAATTCTCCAAATTGTTG
>NW_012101937.1:54247-56375 GCF_000951045.1 Mandrillus leucophaeus | reverse complement strand
AGACACATCCTTAAAACAGGTTTGAGAGACTCCAAGAATTTCTAGCCTAAAAACCCAGTGCCATATTACCCCAGGTCAAAGCCACTTCATAAATATTTTGACATGTGGCTTTTTTTTGACAAATGACAACCAAACATTAAAACATATACAAAACATCAGGACGAGATGGCAGAATCAAAGAAAAAAAATGAATATTCAGAAATCAATCCCAGAAAAATGGAGATGTTAAAATTACCTGAAACAATGTGAATTCACCCAGATTTTCTGAAAGAAAAAAATTAATCACCTTAAAGATCTTAAATTATCATCTCAATCATGCTCACTGAGTGAAATGGGAACATAGGAAACAATATGAAATAACAAAGATGAAACTAACAACAATATAAAAAGCACAAAAAGAAATAAAAATTATGGAACAGAAGAATAAAATAAGACTGATACCCAACTGATACTTCAACATTTTAAAAAATATATATAACAAAATCAAGAAGCTACACAAATTTCAACTAAGATTAACACAAAGTGATCCCTAAAAAGACACAATATGACAAAGTTTTGAAAGTCACAGACAAGAAGAGAATCTGGAATGCAGGAAGAGGAAAAAAAAAAAAAAGGTGTAATTTATATGCAAGCTCCTGCAAGACTACCAGCAGATTTATAAACAGCAATCTTTCAAGCAAGAGCAAAGTTGGATGATGCAGTTAAAACACTAAAAACAAAACAAAACAAAAATGTCTAAGCATGAACACTATATCCAGCAAAAATATTCTTTAAAATGAAGAAAAAAGTAGACTTTCCCAGATAACCAAAATGTAGGAACGTGCGTCAACAGTAGAACTTTTCTACAGGACATGCATAAGGAAGTCCCTCCCATTGAAAATAAAGTATACTTTAAAAAAAGACCAAAGACCAACTTATGTAAAAATGCATAACTCTCTGGAAAAGATATGCACATATACGACTATAAAAATGTGTAGCATTATTATCATAGTTCAAAAACACTTTGAATTATGCTCTAAAATTTAAAGGTATGTTTCAGCTACTCCTTGATTTATGAAACAAAGAGAAAAAAAAATGAAATTAGAAAGATAAAACCATAAAATAATTTTACAAATCTGTTAATGTGTATGTAATACAGTATTAGTGACACTGGTAACAAAGATGAGAGCAGATGTAATAACTTTAAGAGATTTTCTGTAAACCTCGTGCTAACCACATAGAAAATACCTATAAAGACAAACAAAATGTTAAGTTGGAGTAAAGGCATGTCACTAAAATATCATATAGATAGTACACAAAGAAAGAAAGAGAGAGCCAAAATAGCTAAAAGAGCCAAATAACACAATGGAACAGTAATAGTAAGTTCTTTTTTTCAGAAAATTATTTAAATATTAATGTACTAAACTTCCTAATTGAAATACATACAATGAATACAAGGATTTAAAATTTTTTTTTTTAAAAACCAGATCTAACTGTGTCATGTCTCCAATAAACTCACTTCAGGTCCAATTTAAAAAATAGACTGAAGATGGCAGGATAGAAAAAAAATATTTCATACAAGTGTTAACCAAATGAGAGGAGGGGCAACAATTATATTAAGTCAAAACTGTCATATTCATATAATTTACTATAAGTCAAAATTCATAGTAGACTAAGTAGGACATTAAATTATAGGAGGGTTCAATAACTGACAACATATAAATATATAACTGAATCTGACATTAGTTTTCCCAAACACATAAAGTAAACATTGACAGAATTGGAGCAAAACCAGAAGGCAATGTAACAATGGTAGGATACTTCAGTGTCTCACTTTAAGTAATGAACAATAAAGCAAGACAAAATATTAATAAGAGAACAAGAAACTTCAATGTACTCTAAAACAATTACACCCAGCAAATGTAGACAGAGAGAATACACATTCTTTATAATAGCTCATGAAACATTTTTCTAGATAGACCACCTGTGACACCACAAGTCTTAACAAATATTTTAAAATTAAAATTTCACACTATTATTTACAGCCCAAATGGAATGAAACTAGAAATCAGTAACAGAAGGAAAACTGAAACATTTACAAATTAGGAAAATTAAAAATCATATTCTTGAGCATGCTCTTGTTCAAGGG
>NW_012101937.1:52584-54197 GCF_000951045.1 Mandrillus leucophaeus | reverse complement strand
ATTTCATACAAGTGTTAACCAAATGAGAGGAGGGGCAACAATTATATTAAGTCAAAACTGTCATATTCATATAATTTACTATAAGTCAAAATTCATAGTAGACTAAGTAGGACATTAAATTATAGGAGGGTTCAATAACTGACAACATATAAATATATAACTGAATCTGACATTAGTTTTCCCAAACACATAAAGTAAACATTGACAGAATTGGAGCAAAACCAGAAAGCAATGTAACAATGGTAGGATACTTCAGTGTCTCACTTTAAGTAATGAACAATAAAGCAAGACAAAATATTAATAAGAGAACAAGAAACTTCAATGTACTCTAAAACAATTACACCCAGCAAATGTAGACAGAGAGAATACACATTCTTTATAATAGCTCATGAAACATTTTTCTAGATAGACCACCTGTGACACCACAAGTCTTAACAAATATTTTAAAATTAAAATTTCACACTATTATTTACAGCCCAAATGGAATGAAACTAGAAATCAGTAACAGAAGGAAAACTGAAACATTTACAAATTAGGAAAATTAAAAATCATATTCTTGAGCATGCTCTTGTTCAAGGGTTGGAAGACATAATATTGTGAAGATGTCCATACTGCCCAAAGTGACCCACACATTCAACACAACCCTTATAATTTTACTTTTCTGAAAATAGGAAAAAAAACCCACAAAACTATATGAAATTTTAAGGGACCATGAAAAAGCCTTACAATCTTAAAAAAGAAGAAAAATATTGGAGGCATTACACTTAATAATTTGCAAACACAAAATAAAGCTATAATAAACAAGGCACCTTAGTACTTGTATAAAGGCAGAACACCAAAGCAATGAAGCAGAATGTAGCACAGATATAACCTCTTCATGCATCGTCAAGTGAGTTATTCGCACACAGTTTACAGAAGCATTATCCACAAGAGCCAAAACATGAAAGCAATTTAAATTTTTTGTACCAAATAAATGGATAAATATGATTTGAAATACAAAGAAAATGAAACATTACTCAGTATTTATTTAAAAAGTAGTATATTTTCTAATATTTACTATAAAGACAGATTTTGAAGACATTATGGTAAATTTAGTCAGCCAGCCACACACACAAAATTACTGTATGAATATACTTACTTGGAATATCTAAAGTACTTACACCCTTAAAAAGAGAAAACAGTATGATGTTTTTTTTAAATGGCCAGTCAACAGGGAAACTAAGTAGTGGATGCATGTGTATTGCATATTTTTTGTAAAAATAAAGGTGTTCTAGAGATGTTGCTAACAATATATTTAACACAACTAAGCTATATAATTGAAAATATTAAAGATTATAAATTTTAGTATGTATTCTTTACAATTAAAAAATAAAACAACCATTGACCGCCAACCAAAAAAAGCAAATATACAAGTCATAAAATAGGGGCAATATTTATACAGGTAAATAAACACAAAAATAATTATATTGGCAATAGATATATGGCTGATTCATATGACTTCTGTCCAAACATTGTTTTAACATGTACAAAGTTGAATGTTGGCATATAAAATTTTATTTTAAAACAATTAATTATAAATAAATTAAAACAAAAACACAATTAATGTGACACAG
>NW_012101937.1:50833-51933 GCF_000951045.1 Mandrillus leucophaeus | reverse complement strand
TGGTAGTCCTAGGCAGAACAATTAGGCAAGAAAATTTTGGAAAAGACATCCAGCCAGGTGGCTCATGTCTTTGAAATCCCAGCAGTTTGGGAGACTGAGGCAGGAGGATTAAGCTTAGTAATTTGAGACTTGCCCGGGCAATTTAGTGAGATCCCATCTCTACAAAACTTTAAAATATTAGCCAGGTGTGGAAAATGCACACCTGTAGTGTCAGATACTTGGGAGGCTGAGGTGGGAGAATTGCTTGAGACCAAGGGTTAAGGTTGCAATGAGGCATGATCACACCACTGCACTCTAGCCTGAGTGACAGAATGAAACCCTGTCTCAAAGGAAAAAAGAAAAAGAAGGCATCCAATCTAAAAAGAAGGCAGTAAATAGGTCACTGTTTATAGGTGGTAGTATCCTATATATAGTAAACCACGAACAGTACACCAAAAGACTGTTTCAGCTAATAAAAACACTCAGTAAATTAGAGAAAATTAACATACAAATCATTTGTGGAAAATAATAATCTCATTGAAATAGCATCAAAATAATAAATTTCTTAGCAATATAGTTAAACAAGGTGAAAAATCTTCATATTGAAATATTTAAGATAATAAAAACATTGAAGATGACATAAATAAATGCAAAAAATATTTCATGTGTATGGATTAAAAAAGTAAATGTGGCAAAAGTGTCAAATTATTTAAAGTAATCTATAGATTCAATACATACCCTATCAAAATTCCAGTAAAATTTTTTAAAGCAATAGAAAATGCAACCCTGAAATTCATATAAAACTACTAGAGACTTGATTTGAATAGCCAAGGCAGTATTGAGGAATAAGAACAAAGCAGGGGGCATTTTACTTTCTGATTTCAAACTACATTTAAAGACTATTGTAATATAAACAGTATGGTCTGTGCATACAAATGCATACCACAATCTGTGGAGCAGAATGGAGAGCCCAAAAGTAAATCAATTCGTCTAAGATCAACTTATCTTTGACACTGAGGCACTGAGTATACACAATGCAGAAAATAAAGTCTCTTCCATGCTTGCTGCTGGGAAAACTGAATACCCACAGGAAAAATAAATAAATAAAACCATACCATTTT
>NW_012101937.1:47639-49101 GCF_000951045.1 Mandrillus leucophaeus | reverse complement strand
AATGTTTTTAAGCTCCTCAATGACATAGTGTGTTTGATAAATGTATGAAGTAGATACACTGAACTATATGACAGTTGAGGCATTTTGGGCATCAGAGTTTAATTGACAAGTATTAGTTTATATAAAAAGTATAACACTTTCAAGTAACATAATTTCAGACTTTCTTATATTTAGGGAGATACTTAGTGTTTTGATAAAATTACTGAATATAAATTTCTATAAAATCACATTTGAAACCTCTGTAGGATACAAAATTATAAAGCAGCAGTGGCTCACATCTGTAATCCCAGCATTTTGGGAGGCCGAGGCAGGCTAATCACCTGATGTCAGGAGTTCGAGACCAGTCTGACCAACATGGAGAAACCCTGTCTCTACTAAAAATACAAAATTAGCCAGGCACTGTGGCTCATACCTGTAATCCCAGCTACTCGGGAGGCTGAGGCAGGAGAATCGCGTGAACCTGGGAGGCACAGGTTGTGGTGAGCCGAGATAGAGTAGCTGAGGACACTTTACCCTGCAGATTCCAAAACGCAACCTCAACCCAAAGACATTCTGTTAAGGTGTATGTGCCTAGGCAAGGTAAAGGGAGAGGTGCAAAGATTTGCTACAGTAAAGTGTCAGGTGATTATTCTTGGCTTTTCTGTCATGTGAAATGTTCACAAACAGAAAAATAAGAGTCAACCACTGCTCTATGAAGTGAAAATGAACAATTAAAATACTGTGTCTGCTTTAAAACTAAATGAAGAACTAATAGTTGATAATCTTGTGTGTGGAGAGGGATAGCTGGCACTTGGGAATGTGGGAAAGAAAATGTAAATTTAGAATTTTCTACAGGCCCTACAACAGTTAGGTTAGGAAAATAGTCATGGATTTGGAGACCCTGCTTGCCATACATTTGAAAAATGCAAGGAAAACCGGCCGCTTTGTGGAGCATTAAGGAGCTGGTAATTCAACTGAAATGGCCATGGTGTTCTGGGATTCTACCTGAGGAAACCTAACTATGTCAAAGGAATTTCTTGTGAATGACTAACTTAGAGAAAAACAAAACGTAGGCTTAACCAACCACAAACTGCCAATAAAGCTCTGACTACATAACCAGGATCTTTCTACCTGATGCGTGCAAATGCGATACAGAACTGTACCCAATCAAATATTTAATTTGGTTTGCTTCCTCGAGCTTCTTAAAAAAAGCCTTTTCTTCAAGTCTCACCTTTGAGCGCACAAACCACAAACCATAGCTGGGTGCTCTCTCATTCATAAATTGCTGTTTGGGCAAATAAACGGTTTGTATTAATTCGTTCCTGCATTGCTATAAAAAATACCTCAGACTGGATAATGTATAAGAAAAGAGCTTTAATTGGCTCATGGTTCCACAGGCTGTACAGAAAGCAAACACCAGCATCTGCTTCCAGGGAGGCCAGAGGAAGCTTAAAATCATGGTGGAAGGCAAAGCAGGAGCTTG
>NW_012101937.1:42615-43389 GCF_000951045.1 Mandrillus leucophaeus | reverse complement strand
TTCTCTGCAGCTCCAGTCTCCCTGGGATTGCAGCCTCTTTCAGGAAGTCTTCTCGAATTTCCTCCTTTCCAGCCAGAGAGCACCTAGCCTTCTTTGGGGCCTCCACAGGCACTTTGTGGAGTGAACAACCCTAGCTGGGGGTGCAGCCAGTCCTGCCCAAACTCTCAAACGACTAAGGGTGGCGATGCGGTCATCCCAGTGCCCTCTCGGCTCTCCAACTGTGCTCCATTTCCACCTCCAAATCCCTCCCCAGGAGGCACTTGTGCCCGCCCCCTGGGCAGCTTCCTCCTTCCCCTTAAATCGGGATGCCTCACCTCCTGCATGGGGTCTTGGGACGTTGGGGGAAGGGGTCTCAAGGGCTCTGGTCAAGCCGACGCGGATCTGGGAGTGGGGAACTGGGCCGAGGCATGGAAGGTAATCGTGGGGTATTGCAGGGGGTGTGTTGTGGGAATTCCGGGTGGAATGTTCAGGGCAGTACGCTGGGTCTCTAAGCCTGAAGATGACAGGCGTGAACCACCACACCCAGTTTAAGAACTGCTTTTAGTGTTTTCAATATACTGTCTTTCTGCTAGCAAAAAAATTGCATCAGTTTTTACTTATCTGAAATGTCTTTATTTCACCTTTATTTCTAAAAGATATTTTTTTGGGCACAAGATTCTCGGTGGACAGTTTTATTGTGTGTACATTGCACAAAGAAGTTATAAAGGAGTGGAAAGTTTCCAAGAGGACAAACAAATCAAGACCTACGAATACTGACTGGATTAAACAACAAGG
>NW_012101937.1:39465-40724 GCF_000951045.1 Mandrillus leucophaeus | reverse complement strand
GCCTAGGCAACATAGCAAAACTCCGTCTCTACAAAAAATACAAAACTTAGCCGGGCGTGGTGGCGCACGCCTGTAGTCCCAGCTACTTGGGGCCTGAGGTGGAAGGATCACCTGGACCCCGGAGGTGGAGGCTGCAGTAAGCCCTGATTATGTTTAAAAATCCTCAATTTTTAAGAGGAGAAAGGAAGGACTGGGGGCCCCACGGACCACTACTTCTACGGAAAAACTCCGGACCCCAAGTGGGGATTCCCTCCCCTTATTGCCTCCAATCGTCCCTCATAATCTGAAGGAGACTCGGGGTTGCGCACAGAACTGCCCAGAAAGGGTTCTGGGCAGGGGAGTAATTGATGCTTAGGGACGGGGCAAGAAGCTCGGGTTTTGACTGCTGGGTCAACCCCTAATGTGCCACGGAGGGAACGGAGGGCCGAGCTGTGCCACCGGGAACTCGGGTGTGCAGACTCCAGAGCTGACCGCGAGACACAGATCCCACCGCAGTCAGTTCCTGCCAGATTCAAACTGCCTCTTCCCCCTCCTCAGGACGTCCAACCCGCGCACTCACCATTTTCCAGCCTCCAGGTGTTACAACGTCCTCCCTAGGGATCTCCCAGTACCTGCAGGTCACAGGATAACAGGGGTTGTGGTAGAGTCACCTGGGAGATCCTAGAGCGTAGAAGACCGGACAATTTAGACAGGAACTGGACTCAGAGCCCGGTCGCCAGGAGACAGAGACCTCTTCCAGCTTGCGGAAGCCGCCTCTTCCTCTCTGGTTGCGAATCTGATTGGACAGTTTTACACTGGCACCACGGACTGGCTGGGGCTCCAGGCCACACCCCTTCAGGCCCTGAGTGACAGGAGAGGTAACCAGACCATTGGCTGAATGAGGTGAGAGTGGCAGGGATTTTTGTTTTTGTTTCAGTTTTGTTTTGAGACAAGTCTGGCTCTGTATCCAGGCTGGAGTGCGGGGATGCGTTCTCCGCTCACTGCAACCTCCGCCTCCCAGGTTCAAGCAGTTCTCCTGGAGTGTGGCAGGTTTCTGGCTGCAGCGTTTTCAGGCAGAGATTCCTCCGTGTGCTGGGACCTGGCCCTCCCTGAGGGACATTTGCATTTAACCTTACATATATGATTATATCACTTTCTGAATTATATTTGTGTGTGTACATATGTATACACTTAGACACAGTACACATATGTTACTCACAAATTAAAACAATATAATTACAATTATTTGAAAGCTTCAGATTTCATAACCTTCCTGGCCT
>NW_012101937.1:35146-37811 GCF_000951045.1 Mandrillus leucophaeus | reverse complement strand
ACCTACGAATACTGACTGGATTAAACAACAAGGTCATAGTAATAATGATGGCTGGTGATAGATCGGAGTAGGTTAGAGATAGCATAAAGAACTGCAATTAAAGACAGTAGAAACAATGAGATACTATTCTAGCACAGTCAGAAGGTCTATTATTAAAATGCCAAAAATAACAGATGCTGGTGAGGTTGTGGAGAAAAGGAATGCTTACATACTATTGATGAGACTGTAAATTAATTCAGCCACTATTGAAAGCAGCTTGAAGATGTCCCAAAGAACTTAAAACAGAACTACTATTTGACCCAGTGGTGTCATTACTGGGTATATATTCAAAGAAAAATAAATTATTCTACCAAAAAAAAATTCACTGACATGTTTATTGCAATTGCTATTCACAGTAGCAAATTCTCTCAGCACTTTTCACGTTTATTTTGCTGCTTCCTGACTCTATAGGCTGTGGGTATTTTGATTTCACTTTGGTAGGTTATATCTCTCTCTCACTTTCAGATTTTTTCTTTCTCTTGCCCTTAGGAAGTTTGAACATTATTTCTATTAAGTATTTTTTATCTCTTTTTGAAACACTGCACTTAGGAATTCAAGGGTTTATGTCTGGTTTTAACATAGAAATTTGTGAATTGCCATTTATATTGTTACTTTCTTTTATTCATTTTATTGTGGTTAAGAAATAGGCACAATTTACTCCTTCTTATAGTTTTCATCTAGTTAAAACTATGTTTATATTTTATAAAATCTTTTCTCCTTTTACAGTAGTTGGCTGTATTCATTGCACTCAATACTCCAGTTCATTAGTTTTCTTATCATTTCAGTTTAATTTAGTGGTAAACTCACACTCTGTGAATTAGCTTGATATACATTTTGAGAGTTGTTCAAATATGCTTTTAACTCTTTTTTTTTTTTTTTTTTTTTTTGAGACAGTCTCACTCTGTTACCCAGGCTGGAGTGCAGTGGCGTGATACTGGCTCACTATAACCTCCACCTCCAAGGCTCAAGGGATCCTCCCACCTCACCCTCCCTAGTTGCTTGAACTACAGGTGCATACCACCATGCCTGGCTAATTTTTGCATTATTTGTAGAGATGGGGTACTCAATGTAGCCCAGGCCTTTCTCACACTCCTGAGCTCAAGCGATTCACTTTCCTTAGCCTTCCAAAGTGCTGGAATTACAGGTGTGAGGCACCATACTTGGCCTTAAATTGCACAGCTTCTTGTTCTTTTCACAAAAATGATATTAAGTGGCTGAGTACAGGGACTCATGCCTGTAATCACAGCACTTTGGGAAGCTAAGGCAGGTGGATCACGAGGTCAGGCGATTGAGATCATCCTGGCTAACATGGCGAACACTGTCTCTACTGAAAATACAAAAAACTAGCTGGACGTGGTGGCAGGTGCCTGTAGTCCCAGCTACTTGGGAGGCTGAAGCAGGAGAATGGTGTGAACCTGGGAGACGGAGCTTACATTGAGCCGAGATCGTGCCACTGCACTCCAGCCTAGGTGACAGAGCAAGACTCTATCTCAAAAAAAAATTTAAAAAACTGTGTTGTATTGTTTTTATGTAAACATGTTAAACATAATTTCAATATGAAAAGCCGTTGTATATTTTTCTTCACACACTTCCTTCTTGTTTGTGTCCACCACTGTTTTTAATTTGGTTCTCACTTTTGGAGAATACCACATTTTGGATTTTTGTGTCTTGTTATTTTTGTGTTTATTCCATTTTCCCTGGGAGCAAGATGGACAACCATGTAGATTTGACATCCTTGTGATCAATCACTACCTGAATTAAGCACATGCTTCTTAAGTCTACTCCTCTAGGTTGTTCTCTTGGCTGACTTCTATTCCTGTGAAATTTGTTATATTTTCCTTTAACTCTGTCTTGCACTTTAACTGTTGTTGTAATTACTTGAGAATTTTTAATTGTCTACATTAAAAGATTTAAGAATAGATAGCATTTTTTCTAAAGTTACAAATATCCACAGTGTACATATGAGTAAAATATTTTACAAAAACATTATAGCATATAACAGAACCTTATGAGATATCTCAAGCTTCTTCACTCAGAATATGCATCTCTTTCAAATACACCATGTGGTAATAGTAATTTGTAAAGGGTAATTTATTTGATACTTAAAAATTTATCTTATGTTTTACACACATTTCTGAAAATATAGCTCACTGCAGTGAACTAAATTAAACTGGACACAACCAAAATTTACTGTTTTTTAATAACATTAAGTTAACATGATAGAATTATTCACATGAATTCAGCTCTTTTCACTCCAGTAACCATGTAGCATATTCTTGACTTTTTTTTTTATTTGCCATGTTGACTTCAGAGCCTGGCTTTATAAAAATAATTTGCTTGCAATTTCTATTTATTTTATAAATTAATTAAAAGAGAAAAATAGAATTTGTGTGTGGCTAGATATGACTCGTTGCTTACAATTCAAAATTTATTTATTTTTTTTCTTGAAACAGAGTCTTGTCCTGTTGCCCAGGCTGAAGTGCAATGACACCATCTCTGCTCACTGCATCCTCCGCCTCCTGGGTTCAAGCGATTCTCCTGCCTCAGCCTCCCAAGTAGCTGGGATTACAGGCACACACCACCACACCTGGCTAATTTTTTGTGTTTTTAGTAGAGACAGGGTTTC
>NW_012101937.1:19983-33222 GCF_000951045.1 Mandrillus leucophaeus | reverse complement strand
ATTCTCCTGCCTCAGCCTCCAGAATAGCTGGGATTACAGGCATGTGCCACCATGCCCAGCTAATTTTGTATTTTTAGTAGAGACAGGGTTTCTCCATGTTGGTCAGGCTGGTCTCAAACTCCTGACCTCAGGTGATCCACCTGCCTCAACCTCCTAAAGTGCTGGGATTACAGGCATGAGGCACTGCACCCGGCCGGGCCAGTATTATTATACCAAAATCAGAATAAGGCATCATATGTAAAGAATTATCTGGATAATTATCCCTGACGAATACTCAAAAAGAACTAGCAAATTGAATCCAGCAATATATAACAATAATTACATACTACAACCAAAGAAACTGTTTCACAAATGCCATGTTTACTTAACCTTCAAAAATAAATCAATGCAATACACAATATTAATAGAATAAAGAAAACAAAACAGTCTTTCAATAGACATGGGAAAGCCTGTAATGAATACAACACTCATTCATTATAAAACCCTTAACAACTAAGAAACTTTCCAGAACTGCTAAGGAGCACTTATAGAGAAATCTCCAGCTAATGTTTTACTTAATATTGAACGACTGGCCTTCGTGATAGCTCAGGTGTGTAATCCCAGCACTTTGGGAGGCCAAGGCGGGTGGATCACCTGAGGTCAGGACTTTGAGGCCAGCCTGGCCAACATGATGAAACCCTTTCTCTAATAGTAATACAAAAATTAGCCAGGCATTGTGGTGCACGCCTGTAATCCCCGTACTCAGGAGGCTGAGGCAGGAGAATTGCTTAAATCCAGCAGGCGGAGGTTGCAGTGAGCCGGGATCGCGCCATTGCACTCCATCCTGGGCAACAAGAGTGAAACTTCATCTCATAATTATATATATATACACAAATATATATATATATATATGTGGAAAGACTGGATGTTTATCTATAACTGCAAATGAGACAAGAATGTCCGCTTTGACCACTTTATTCAACTCAAGCTGATAGTATTACCCTGAACTCATTTTTATTGCAAGTTTCATAAGCTTCTATATAAAAAGCTGTAAGAAATTAACTAAAATCCAGTAGAACGAGTTCAGTGAAATCAAAAGATACAAGATTAAGATACAAAATTAAATCACACTTAACTAAAATCCAGTAGAACGAGTTCAGTGAGATCAAAAGATACAAGATTAAGATACAAAATTAAATCACACTTTTACATACCAGTTATATGTAATCTAAAAAGTTTTAAATTCCACTCATTATGTCATCAGAAGATAACAGGAATAAACTTAACAAAAAAGTGCAAATCTTTTATACTGGAAAAAAAGTCATAAAAAAATTAAAATAATAAAACAAGCCAATAAAACTGAAAGTAAAACAACATCCAATGTTCAAATATGTAATATTAGTAATTTCACATTACTTCTCAAATTGACCTAGAAATTTATGCAATTCTTTGAAATTCTGAACTGTAGTTTTATAAAAGTCGACCATCTCACCTTAAATGTTATATGAAAATGCAAAGGAAACTGAATACCAGAACAATATTGAAAAAACCTAAAATTTGATGGCTGACACTTTTCTTTTTGGTTGTTGTTGTTTTTTTCATTTTAGTTTAGTTTTTCTTGAGACGGAGTTTTGTGCTTGTCACCCAGGTTGGAGTGCAGTGACGTGAACCTGACTCACTGCAACCTCTGCCTCTTCGATTCAAGCAGTTTTCCTGCCTCAGCCTCCTGAGCAGATGGGATTGCAGGCATGCGCCACCACGCCTGGCTAATTTTGTATTTTTAGTAGAGATGAGGTTTCTCCATGTTGGTCAGGCTGGTCTCAAACTCCTCACCTCAGGTGATCTGCCCAACTCAGCCTCCCAAATTGCTGAGATTACAGGTGTGAGCTACTGCACCCAGCCTGTTTCACACTTTTCAATAACAATTCTCGCTACAAAGTTACAGTATTCAAGAAAATTTGCTAGTAGCATAAAGATATATTCATGTAATTCAATGAACTTGATTTTAAAATGTGGAAATACGATCTTATATTTATGGTAAATAGATTTTGATAAAGATGTCTAGAAATTTCCATGAGGACAGAACAGTCTTTTCAACAAATATTGTTGGGGAAATTAGGTATTCACAGGCAAAAAAAAGAAACTTGGATCCCTAAAATCACAAAAACATACCTAAAATTGACCATATACCTAAATGTATAAGCCAAAACTATATAATTCTCAGAAAAAGACTGGAGTAAATTTCAGATTACATAATGATTTTTATGTTTTGTACCAAAAGCACCATCAAGAAAAGGAAAAACGATGAATTGTATTTTCTCAAAGTTAAAAGCTTTCATTCCTCAGACAACACCATAAAAAATAAAGAGAAAAGTCACTGAGAGAAAATATTTGAAATTATATATCTGATTTAGACTACTACCCAGAATATGTAGAGACATCTTACAAAGTCAATAATAAATGGGACAATTGATATATTTGAAAATTATGCAAAGAACTTGAACAAAAAATTTCTACAAAGAATATATACAAATTGTCAATCAACATAAAAATATGTGGAAATGCTCTTCCCGCCATCTTGGCTCCTGTGGAGGCCTGCTGGGAACGGGACTTCTAAAAGGAACTATGTCTGGAAGGCTGTGGTCCAGGGTCATTTTTGCCGGCTGTAAGCAGGGTCTCCGGAACCACAGGGAGCACACAACTCTTCTTAAAATTCAAGGTGTTTATGTCCGAGATGAAACAGAATTCTATTTGGGCAAGAGATGCGCTTATGTATACAAAGCAAAGAACGACACAGTGACTCCAGGCGGCAAACCAAATAAAACCAGAGTCATCTGGGGAAAGGTAATTCGGGCCCATGGAAACAGTGGCATGGTTCCTGCCAAATTCCGAAGCAATCTTCCTGCTAAGGCCATTGGACACAGAATCCGAGTGATGCTGTACCCCTCAAGGATTTAAACTAACGAAAAATCAATAAATAAACGTGTATTTGTGCTCTTGGAAAAAAAAATGTGAAAATATTTTTACTTATTAGGAAAATGCAAATCAAAACCTCAATGAGATAATTAACACTTATTAGAATAGCTATGACAAAAAGACAATAACAAGGATTGTCTAAGACATAAAGAATATGGAAAACTCATAAATTGTATGTGAGAGTGTAAAAACCAGCCACTTTTTAAAACAATTTGACAAATTTTCAAAATATCATAAATAGAATCATCGTATGACCCAGAAATTCCACTCACTCATAAGTACTCAAAAAAAATAAAAATAAAAACCTATTGTTACACAAAAAATCATACACAAATGATCATATCAGCAGTATTTCTAATAGCCTAAAGACAGTACAACCCAAATAGTCATCAAACAATATAATAAAAAACAATAGGTGGTATGTTCATGCAATAGAATCCCATTTGTCAACCAAAGGAAATGAAGTAATGATACCTGCTGAAATAGGATACAGCCTCAAAACCGTCAATGTAAGTGAAAGAAACCAGACCCAAAAGACCAGATAATTTATAATTTTACATAAAACAAATTTCAATAAAAATACCATATATGAAGACAGAAGACGGATTAATAATTTTCTAGGGCAAAGATAATAAAGAGGGGTAAATACAGATAGGAAATTCTTTTCCAGAGTGTGAGAAATATTTCAAAATTAGATTGTGACTATGGTACTCTGTAAGTCTACTTTAAAAACCTGGAATTGTACGTTTATAACCTGTGATTTTTATATTACATAAATTATATCCCAATAGAGACCTTCAAAAGTAAATATGCCAAAAAATAGTGTGTACTATTGATTTTAAGAAACCCAAGTGAGAGGCTCTGAAGACCAAACCTATTTAAAGTGCACCTCAATGAAGATTAAAGAAAGAAGAGAAGGTGAGCACAGTGGCTCATGCCTGTAATCCCAGCACTTTGGGAGACCAAGGTGGGTGGATCACAAAGTCGGGAGTTCGAGACCAGCCTGGCCAACATAGTGAAACGCTGTCTCTACTAAAAATGCAAAAAATTAGCCAGGCATGGAGGTGGGCAACTCCAATTCCAGCAATTCGGGAGACTGGGGCAGGAGAACTCTTGAAGCAGGAAGGTGGAGGTTGCAGTGAGCCGAGATTGTGCCATTGCACTCCAGCCTGGGCAAGAAGAGAGAAACTCCATCATGATAAAAAAAAAAAAAAAAAAAAAAAAAAAAAAAAAGAAAAGAAAGAAAGAAGAGGAAGAGGCAAAGGTATAGGTATAAAATAATAATGTTCATTGTGATTAGTTAAAACAAAGAAAAATTGAAGTTTGTAAAAGATATTAACAGCATCTGGTTAGTTTTGTTAGGTGAGAAATGTGAAGTAAATATTAGTACTTTATTAAAGCTCTCTGAGTCACAGATTGTTAGAAACCTGTAATAATTTCATCATGGATTTAAAAATATCCCTTATCAAATATGACTAGGAGAATAAATATTAAAGTATATTAATGGCACGTCTGTCTATAGTGTCAGGTACTTTTAGAGTAGCCTACAGACAATTATAAAGATACACCTTCATTTATAACCAATTTCAACACCCACATTCAATGCTGTACTCCAAAATGCATTGATAAAACATGTGAGAAGGTGTTTTACTTATTTTCATTGTAAAACATTAATTAATATGGAGTGTATAAAGCTTTTCATAAAAAGTATTAAATTCTTTAGTTAAAATGTATTATGGAAATTAAAAGTTTTAATGAAGTTATCGATAATTATATGATAACATTAATGATAAATATCAGTCACAAGGCTTCTGCAATTCTTATTTTCTTATCCTTCATTTTCAACTATCAACTTCAATCATTCTGGTAGTATTTTAAGGTAAATGTATCATATTGTTAGTTTGTAGAAATTTAGTACCTATTTTAAAACAGAAAAAGAAAAAATAATGAAAAGCCTTGGTGCCATGACTCATGCCTGTAATCCCACCACTTTGGGAGGCCGAGGTAGGCAGATCACAAGGTCAAGAGTTTGAGGCCAGCCTGACTTGAATTGCTTGAACCCGGGGAGGTAGAGGTTGCAGTGAGCTGAGATCATGCCACTGCACTCCAGCCTGGGCAAAAGAGTGAGATTCAGTCTCAAAATAAATAAATAAAATAATGAAAACACTATTATAAAATATATAAATAATTTTTTACTGTTATATAAAACAGTTCCATGACTTTTATGTTCAAAACACTAGAATTTAGCAAACACCAGGATTTTATAAGAAACAATTTAAGTCTAACATTTATCCTGAAGGCCCAATGTTACAGTAATTAAGTACATCTTTGGTCAATGGAACCTTATGAATCCTGTGTTTGTAAAACATTTTGGAGATAGCTGATATCTCCATTACTGGACATGAGGAATACACTGCAAATAGTCAGTAAAAGAGTCCATAAATGGTTTCCTGAGAAAAAGCTTATAGAAAACAAACAACTTTGGGTTTTCCTGAACTCACAATATGAGACTCACTTCCAAAGCCCTGACTGAAAGGAGCCCTCAGGATGGTAAGTGGTATAAGTGACTCACCAGCTGGTTTCTTTTGCAGCCCTGTCCACCGAGTGGTACATCCAACCTGATACAGTTTCGCACGTCAGTTTCTGGGAACTCGGAATGGCCATTGGCCCTGAGCACACAGCCGTCCTGCAGTGGCCCCCAAAATGGCAGTCAGATTCCAGAGCTGCTTGATGTGGTCTGCCAGGTATATACTGATCTGAGGACAACTCTGCTCCCCTTGTAAAATTAAGAAAATGTTAGAGTTCTTACCTAATTTTGTTTGAAATATTACACTCTGAAACATAAAAAAGCAAGAGTTTAACAGGTGAGGCTTCATCTGGATTCTAGGGCACAGAGATGCAAATGCTCTAAGCAGAATAGTGTTACATGAGTTTACAACACATGATTCTCCCATATGCAAAAAAAAAGAATGTGCAGTTCAGCAGCAGAGAAGTCTGTAGGGCCACACTAGGGCTCTCACTAAACTCATTTCTGAAGATGGATGAAGACCTGGCGGGCTCTTCTTCAATCAGATCCTGGGATGCTGTTGCTTCCCTCAAATCTTCTTTTCCACACACCACCATTGACATCTAATCACCCCCTCAACATTCCCCAACAGATGAGATTCACTTGACTGAAAGAAATAATCTTCCAGGGTGTATTTCTGTTTCCTATAAATTCTTACTCTCTCTCCAGGTAAAATTAAAATTACTTTCAAAGTCTTTCCCTAGATCACCAGGGCAAGACTTGGGAAATTATCATTTTTTTTATTAGTTGGGACCCATTTCCAGCAGTTTTTCCATTGTACTTTCTTTTTTAGTTGATAAATAATAATTGTGCATACTTGTGTACTATGTGTCATATGTGGGACACTGGTGACTCCATTGTATAGAGGAAATGGTACAGAGAAATTCAGAACCTTGCTGAAGCCCCACAGATAGAATGAAGAACCGTGTGTGCTTTATTTCCAGCACCACCAAAGCAAATATTTCAAGACTGTGAGGACCACAGCAAGTTAGAGAGCCCCAGGTATAACAAGGCCAGTTCTCAGCTCAGGGATTGTACCATGCTAGGAGGCAGGCCCATGGTTGCCAGATCTTCTGGACTTTTCTGTGAAGTATCTTGATTTCTGAATGTTGGTTTACTTTTTAAAGTATTAGGCTGGTACAAAAGCAATTGCATCTTTTGGCAATTACTTTTTTTGTTTTGTTTTGTTTGAGATGGAGTCTCACTCTGTCACCCAGGCTAGAGTTCAGTGGCATGATCTCGGCTCACTGCAACCTCCACCTACCAGGTTCAAGCAATTCTCCTGCCTCAGCCTCCCGAGTAGCTGCGATTACAGACCTGTGCCACCATGTGCAGCTAAGTTTTGTATTTTTAGTAGAGATGGCGTTTTACCATGTTGCCCAGGTTGGTCTGGAACTCCCGAACTCAGGTGATCCACACACCTCCGCCTCCCAAAATGCTGGGATTAAGGGCATGAGCCATCGATCCTGGTTGCCAATTACTTGTAATAGCAAAAACAGCAATTCCTTTTGCACCAACCTAATAAAGACATCTGCAGGTCAGATAGAATACCTCTCCAGGCTGAGTGTGGTCATCCAATGTCTATCCCTAGCCTCAGGGCTGCTCTGGATTGCTGGCTTGCCTGGTGGTGTCACTTGGGTGTGCTGTCTGGCCATGGTTATGGAGTTTCAGGCTCCTCTGGAGAAGAGGTGACACTTTCCAATGGGCTGGGGAGCTAACTCTAGAGAAGTAAGAAAAGCTATATAGGATTTCAGATTACCAGCCAGGGAACAACACAGACTGGGACCAGATTAGATTTCAGAGACCCGAGAGCTGTATATGGTACTGAGTTTATCTGACAACACATCCTTTTTACTCTTAGGCTGTGTGAGTCAGCAGACACTCATTAAGCAATGACAGTACATACACCAAAATTGTTCCAGATCGTGGAGACAGAGCAAGGAAAAGAACAGAAAGAATCCTGCTCTAATGGAATTTACAATTTCATGGGAAGAGACAGAAAATAAACAAATGCCTGATCCCCCAGAAGGCAAAAAGTGCTATGAGGAAAAGTTAAGCAGGATAAGGAAGGCAGGGCAGGCTGGATAGTGACAGCCTCTCTGAGCAGGTGGGATTTGGACACAGACCTGACTTCAATAGCAGGCCATGTCAATTTCTGGAGAAGAGGGACCTAGGTAAAGGGAATGGTGGTGCAAAAACCCTGAGGGGAGGATGCATGAGCTGCTGCAGGAACAGCAGTGAGTCAGGAGAACTGGAGCAGTGAAGGGTGGGAGGGGGAGGAGATGAGATCAGAAGAGGTGAGCAGATCAGGATGGGGGTGTGGTCTTGCAGGGCTGTGTTGGCCATGGTCAAGGCAGGTGCTGGGGAAAGGATAGTAATGAGATCTGCCCCCTGCCCTCAAGAGGCTTGCAGCCTGACCCTGTGCCTGGCTGTATCCCATCCCCACCTATCTACCTTTACTCCCTGTGTGTACTCAGCATCCTAAATTCTCACACTCCTGGTGGCTCACAACCCTCAGGTTGCAGGTGAGACAGCACAGCCAGGGGGCCCCATTCAGTACTGAGGTGTTCCTTGGATCTGAAGAGAGGAGTATGGATAAGAAAAATACTGTACTGTCTGCCCACCCTAGGAGAAGTCACACGGGACCCCATGGTTCAGTGGCCACCTCTGCTTCACGGACTGACAGAGGGCAGGAACTCGGGCCTTCCCATTGGACCTGGAAGATTTTTGCATTAGCATATCCATTAAACGGGGATTCACTGAATAATTCCTGAGCCCTGGTCCCTGTGCTAGTGATTGGGGTTCCATAGGTGAACAAGATGAGCTACAGATAACCCTCCCCACAGAGAGCAACAACCCTGAGTGGGATACAGGCAAGGAAACAGGTCTTTAAAGCATAGTAGGTGATCCATTACGGAGACAGAATGAGAGACTCTGAGCAGTAGTGTGGTAGTAAATGTTTAATAACCAGCTCTCCAGCAAAATACATGTGTATGTCTATAAGCTCATGGATTTTACTAATCTAAAGGAGCAGTTCTAGGGGATGTTCTAGGATATGGAGTGGGGGAGGACATTTGCTATCCGGGAATAGCCTATCTCATTCCTTTCCTTCAATTACCTGTGGCACGGAGTGTCAAGGCAGTGGCTGCAGCAACAAGGGTGGCAGTAGTGATGGCAACAGCAGCAGTGACATGTCCAACATGAATCCCGAATATGATTATTTACTCAAGTTACTTCTGATTGGTGACTCTGAGATTGGAAAGTCTTGCCTCCTTAGGTTTGCAGATGATACGTATACAGAAAGCTACATCAGCACAATTGGTGTGGATTTCAAAATAAGAACTATAGAGCTGGACAGGAAAACAATCATCCTTCAAATATGGGACACAGCATTCCAGGAAAGATTTTGAACAATCGCCTCCAGTTATTACAGAAGAGTCCATGGCATCATAGTTGTGTATGATGTGAAAGACCAAGAGTCCTTCAATAATATTAAACAGTGTCTGCAGGAAATAGATTGTTATGCCAGTGAAAATGTCAACAAATTGTTGGTAGGGAACAAATGTGATCTGGCTACAAAGAAAGTAGTAGACTAGACAACAGCAAAGGAATTTGCTGATTCCCTTGGAATTCCATTTTTGGAAACCAGTGCTAAGAATGCAACGAATGTAGAACAGTCTTTCATGATGATGGCAGCTGAGATTAAAAAGTGATTGGGTCAGCCAGGCGTGGTGGCTCACGCCAGTAATCCAAGCACTTTAGGAGGCCGAGGTGGGTGAATCACAATGTTGAGTTTGAGACCAGCCTGGCCAATATGGTGAAACCCCATCTCTACTAAAAAATATAAAAATTAGCTGGGCATGGTGCCACACACCTCTAGTCACAGCTATTCGGAAGGCTGAGGCCAGAGAATTGCAGGAACCTGCGAGGCAGAGGTTGCAGTGAGCCGAGATCAAGCCACTGCACTCCAGCCTGGGCAACAGAATGAGACTCCATTTCAAAAATATTAAAAAAGTGAATGGGTCCTGGAGCAATAACTGGTGGTGCTGAGAAGTCCAATGTTAAAATTCAGATCACCCCTGTCAAGCAGTCAGATGGAGGTTGCTGCTAAAATTTGCCTCCATCCTTTTCTCACAGCAGTCAATTTGCAATGTGAACCCAAGTGAAAAAAACAAAATTGCCTGACTGTACTGCATGCAGCTGCACTACAACACAGATTCTTACCAGCTCCACAAAGGTCAGAGATTATAAGTGGTCAAAACTGACTCTTTTTTTTTTTTATTCCTTTGACTCAAGACAGCTAACTTCATTTTCAGAACTGTTTTAAACTTTTGTTTGCTGGTTTATAAAATAATATGTGTAATCCTTGTTGCTTTCCTGATGCCAAACTGTTTCCTGTGGTTGGTTAGAATATATTGGCCAGGCAGTGGCTCATGCCTGTAATCCCAGCACTTTGAAAGGCCAAGGCAGGCAGATCACTTGAAGTCAAGAGTTCGAGACCAGAACGACCAACACTTCTCCTGTTGTCCTTCCCAGCTTCTCCCTCACCTCCCCTTTTCCCTAGTTTATAAAACAGGAGAAAAGGGAGAAAGCAAAAAGTTGGAAAGAAACAGAAGTAAGATAAATAGCTAGATGACCTTGGCGCCACCACCTGGCCCTGGTGGTAGAATCACAATAGTAATAATAATAATAATAATAATAATAATAATAATAAATATTAACCCCTAACCAAAACTACTGGTGTTATCTGTAAATTCCAGACAGTGAATGAGAAAGCACTGTAAAACTTTTTGTTCTGTTAGCTGATGTATGTAGCCCCCAGTCACATTCCTCACACTTACTTGATCTATCATGACCTTTTCACATGGACCCCTTAGAGTTGTAAGCCCTTAAAAGGGCTAGGAATTTCTTTTTTGGGGAGCTTGGCTCTTAAGATGCAAGTCTGCCAATGCTCCCCGCCAAATAAAAACCTCTTCCTTCTTTAATCCAGTGTCTGAGGAGTTTTGTCTGCAGCTCATCCTGCTACATTTCTTGGTTCCCTGACTGGGAAGCGAGGTGATTAATGGACGGACGGTCGAGGCAGCCCCTTAGGCGGCTTAGGCCTGCCCTGTGGAGCATCCCTGCGGGGGACTCTAGCCAGCTTGAGCAACACAGATCGTGAGAGCGCTCCTGTGTAGGCAATTGCCCCAGTGGAACGCCTCTTCAGAGCAGTGCACAGCAGGCCCCAGTGGAGGATCAACACAGTGGCTGAACACCAGGAAGGAACTGGCATTTTAAGTCTGGACATCTGAAACTTGGTAAGACTGGTCTTTGGAACTTGCCCACTCCATTTGAGTGGAAGCATGGCCTGATCACCCACGGTGTGCCTGCACCGGCACTTTGGTTTTTGTTTTTGACTTCGCTTGAATTGCTTGATACTTTGGTTTTGGTTTTGACCTGGCTTGGATTTCCAGATACTCTGATTTTCGTTTTGATTCTGGTTTGGTGTAAACTGAAATAGTGTGTGTGTGCCTTTTTCACCCATTCTTTGCTCTGTGGTCTGCACCCCGTGTGAGTGTGGTGTTTTTTCTCAAGGAAACATGGGTCAAACACAAAGTAAGCCCACTCTGTTAGGAACTATGTCGAAAAATTTTAGGAAGGAATTTAATGGAGACTATGGGGTTACTATGATGCCAGGAAAACTTAGAACTTTGTGTGAAATAGATTGACCAACATTAGAAGTGGGTTGGCCATCAGAAGGAAGCCTGGATAAGTCCCTTGTTTCTAAAGTATGGCACAAGGTAACTGGTAAGTCAGGACACTCAGACCAGTTCCCACACATAGACACTTGGTTACAGCTGGTGTTAGACCCCCCACAGTGGCTAAGAGGGCAGGCAGCAGCAGTGCCAGTAGCAAAGGGACAGATAGCAAAGGAAGGATCCTACTCTACCCGCTGAGGAAAATCAACTCCTGCAATTCTGTTTGACCCAACATCAGAAGATCCATTACAGGAGATGGCACCAGTGATCCCAGTGGTGCCCTTCCCTTACCAGAGAGAGAGGCTCCCCACTCTTGAGCCCACAGTGCTTGTGCCTTTGCAAGACAAACATATCCCTAGGTCACCCAGAGTTGACAAGAGAGGAGGTGAAGCCTGGGGAGAAACCTCTCCCTTGGCAGCTCATTTACGACCCAAAACTGGGATACAAATGCCTGAGAGAGCAGCGGTATACTGGAATAGATGAGGATGGTCACATGGTGGAGAGGCGTGTTTTTGTGTACCAGCCCTTCACCTCTGCCGACCTTCTCAACTGGAAAATCAATACCTCGTCCTATACTGAAAAGCCACAAGCTCTAATTCATTTGCTCCAAACTATTTTCCAGACCCATAACCCCATTTGGGCTGATTGCCACCAGTTGCTCATGTTCCTCTTTAACACAGAGGAAATACTTAGAGTGCTCCAAGCAGCAACTATGTGGCTAGATGAACTTGCACCGGCTGATTACCAAAACCCCAAGAGTATGTAAGGACCCAGTTACCAGGAACTGACACCCAGTGGGACCCAAATGAAAGCGAGGACATGCAAAGGCTAAACCGATACAGGGAAGCTGTCTTGGAAGGATTAAAAAGGGGAGCACAGAAGGCCACAAACATTAACAAGATCTCCGAGGTCATTCAGGGAAAAGAAAGTCCAGCACAATTTCATGAGCGACTGTGTGAGGCCTATCGTATGTATACTCCCTTTGATCCCGACAGCCCTGAAAATCAGCACATGATTAACATGGCTGTAGTTAGTCAACATGCAGAAGATATTAGAAGAAAACTGCAGAAACAGACTGGGTTTGCAGGGATGAATACATCACAGTTATTAGAAATAGCTAACTAGGTGTTTGTAAACAGGGATGCAGTAAGCCATAAGGAATATCGCAAAGAGAATGAACGTCAGGCCTGGTGAAATGCCAACCTGTTAGCTGCAGCAATCAGAGGGGTCCCCCAAAGAGGCAAGGGAAGGGGAGCCCTGGGATAGAAACTCAGCATGTCTGTCAGAGCTTGCAGCATAACCAGTGTGCTTATTGTAAAGAAATAGGACACTGCAAGAAGAAATGCCCTCAGCTAAAAGGAAAACAAGATGACTCAGAGCAGGAGGCCCCAGACAAGGAGGAAGGGGCCCTGCTCAACCTGGCAGGAGGGTTCTTGGAATGAGGGGGACCGAGCTCAAGTGCCCCTAAACAGCCTATGGTGAGGATGACAGTCGGGGGTAAAGACATTGATTTTCTTGTAGATACCGGTGCTGAACATTCGGTAGTAACTGCCCTGGTCGCCCCTTATCCAAAAAGACTATTGACATAATTGGAGACACGGGGTTTTCAGCAAAGCAAGCTTTCTGCTTTCCTCAGACTTGAACTGTAGGAGGACATAAAGTGATTCATCAGTTTTTGTACACGCCTGACTGTCCCATGCCCTTATTGGGAAGGAACTTGCTTAGGAAGCTGAGAGCCACTATCTCTTTTACAGAGTATGACTCTTTGTGCTAAAGGTACCCGGAATGGGAGTCATTATGACCCTTACGTTCCCCCGAGAGGAAGAATGGAGACTTTTCTTAACAGAGCTGGGCCAAGAGATAAGACAAGCTCTGGCTAAGCGGTGGCCAAGAGTGTGGGTGTAAGACAACCATCCAGGGTTGGCAGTCAACCAAGCCCCTGTACTTATAGAAGTTAAGCCTGGGGCCCAGCTGGTTAGG
>NW_012101937.1:16348-19933 GCF_000951045.1 Mandrillus leucophaeus | reverse complement strand
GAATGGAGACTTTTCTTAACAGAGCTGGGCCAAGAGATAAGACAAGCTCTGGCTAAGCGGTGGCCAAGAGTGTGGGTGTAAGACAACCATCCAGGGTTGGCAGTCAACCAAGCCCCTGTACTTATAGAAGTTAAGCCTGGGGCCCAGCTGGTTAGGCAAAAACAGTACCCGGTCCCCAGAGAAGCTCTTGAAGGTATCCAGGTCCATCTCAAGTGCCTAAGAACCTTTGGAATTATAGTTCCTTGTCAGTCTCCATGGAACACTCCCCTCCTGCCTGTTCTCAAGCCAGGGACCAAGGACTACAGGCTGGTACAGGATTTGCGCTTGGTTAATCAAGGTACAGTGACTTTACATCCAATAGTACCTAACCCGTACACATTGTTGGGGTTGCTGCCAGCTAAGGACAGCTGGTTCACCTGCTTGGAACTGAAAGATACTTTCTTAAGCATCACATTAGCTCCTGAGAGCCAGAAGCTGTTTGCCTTTCAGTGGAAGATCCGGAGTCAGGTGTCCCTACTCAGTATACTTGGACCCGGCTTCTCCCAAGGGTTCAAGAACTCCCCCACCATCTTCGGGGAGGCATTGGATTGAGAAGTCCAGAAGTTTCCCACCAGAGACCTAGGGTGAAGCTCAACTGTCCTTTACAAATGTAAGAACAGGTTTGTCTTCTACATGCTTTTCCAATTATAGAGGGACATGAGTCATTGAGACATGAGAAAAAGCTTCTTGGGTGAAAGAATAGATAAAAATATATAAATAGGAAAAACCAGAGCATGCTCAGCAGCCTTTCCACTGAGTCAGGCACTAGGGATCCACTTTTCATGTTTTATGTCATTTATTCCTCACAAAAACCATATGAGGTTCATTGTACAATTCTCTTCAGAGATGGAAACTGAGGCTCATAGAGATGCATTGTTTTTCTGAAACACAGTAGCTGGCAGAGTCACCACTGTGCTTTGGAGAAAACAGATGCTTGCTTACTGAACAGCTGGCCTGAGAACTGTGGAGTGGTGGTGAATTCCTGCTAAAAGTTCAGGAAAATGGTAAAGAAGAAGATACTTTGACTCCGGAAAGCTGCTGCTGGGGACTGCATCAGCTTCTCCCTTGTGCCTGGCTGGGGGATCAGCTTCACTCAAATCTGTAGGTACAGGATAGACTCATAATTTTACTTGGATGTGTTGGGGGGTAGGTACAAGAAGGAACACACAGTCAGTGACGAGACCATGAAACACCAGAGGACTGGAATGTGTGGCTCAGACCTGGAGGTCTCCATCCTTTGGAGACTTGTGCATGTGGAGGACATAGATGTTTATGGTGAAGAATTTTTTAGGTTTCCAATGTCAAATTTGATGTGGAGGTAAAGAATAATTAATCCATTAATACTTTCAAGGCATCTTCATCATACTATATCAGCTGTAGAACAACAGCACTCACCTGTATTAATAATCTTTATGAAGAGCACTATCCCAGAGAGTTCCCAAAAATCATTCTCAATGTAGGATTGAGAAAACACAGGCTTTGTGATGTCAAATGGTTGCTACAAAACACACGGGTCAGAATGAGAATTTTCCATGGTGAGGGTTGCATGAAATTTCCTCTAAGCTACCTGGGGCTCAGTCTGTTCCTGACATAGAGGGGAAGGGCATGGAAAAGCTGCATTTTCTCTCTGTCTTAAAGACAGGGCACAGGGCAAGAAACCCTAGCACAACCCTTTTGACTTAAAGCAACATAACTGGTTTTTCTAACCTCAAAGGGAGAGAAACAGCTACAGCAACCCCACACCTGGCAAAAGCATCCATGCTGGGAAACTCCAGGGTGGGAGAAAGCCTGTCAGAGGGCCAAGGATCTGAGGAGATAACTCAGTGAACAGAAAACCCAAATAAGTATAAAACAACTGAAAGGTAACTCAAACATACCAGTAGAAAAAGTGGAAATAGAAACAATTGTCTTTGACATATGGATACTAGCTTGTCAAATAATTCAAAGAAGGTTAAGATCCAAGGAGTCTGGATCCAAAATGGCAGATACATTCAGAAACTCCTGTTGGCAGTGCACCTGTCACAGCCCTTCTGGAACACAATCCGGCTTTAGCAATTCACACTTTACATATGCCTATTCTTTCACGGAGTCATTTCTTTCCTGGGAGACTGTCATCTATCAGGGATTAGTATATGTCATGAGCTCAATTGTGTTCCCTTCCCAAAATTTATACATTCATGTTTTAACACTTAGTGCCTCAGAATGTGACTACATTTGAACATATAGTCTCTTCAAATGTAATCGAGGTTAAGTGAATTCATTGGGATGCATCCTAATTCAACATGACTGGGGCCCTCATCAAAAGAGGCAGTCAGGGAACAGAAAAGCACAAGAGAAGAACTTGTGGACACAGAGATAGAAGATGATCATCTGCAAGCCAAGGAGAGACCTCAGAGAAAACACCCAGCCACCAGCTTGAGGTTGGATTTCTAGCCTCCAGAACTGTCAGAAACTCCATTTTTGTTGTTAAAGCACTTCAGCCTGTGTTACTGTATTATGGAAGCCATAGCAAACTGTCATAGCCTATTAGGACACATGCAAGATGTTTCCTGAAGCATGAGTGAAATGGAAATAGAATTTATTAGGTCAGACTCCATCAGCATTAAAAGGCTAAATTACTGAGAAAAAGGCTGTCTCTTATGAAATATTATGAAGACATACGAGGGCACAGCTCCTACCCTGAAGGGGCTATAGGGATGAGTTCTGTGAGATGACTAACACACAGAGTAACGTAAGACTCTTTCTGTGTAACCTCCACTATTTGGATAAAACCTTTCTCTAGTAAGTGTACATTTTTAAATCTTAGAAAAGTGCTGGCAGGGAGGGCATTGAAGCTGCCTGCTGCAGGAGGTATCTGGGGTGGGTAGTTAAAACCATAAACATAGTAGCAATCTGCAAAGTGTTTTCTTTAATATTCCTACAAGTATATGACTGGCGACTGTGCACCTAAGTTGCTATTATGGACTAATAGATGCCAGATGCCTTTGGGAAGGGATTGTGGGACACTTAATTGAGAAAGCTCTAAAACATTTTCCAGGGAGTCCTCATATTTGGGTCTGGATCTTCGGCCTTCCCTGGTCTTTTGGGTCTCTTTGGAGACCCCACTGTGCCCACTTTCACCCCAGACCAACTCTGCCCATGGTTTTTGGCATGGTGCATCTGCTTTTTGCCAAATGAGATAAAGTAGCTGAACTCATCAAACAGCTCCTCATGGATCTCCTGCATGGAGCTCTGCAAAGAGAGTGCCTTTAAGCCTGGCCAAGAGGTGTCAACGGCACATAAAATACACTAATAATAGCCGATGAGCTTTAAAAAAAAAAAAGCGAAAACACTCAAGTTTTAAAGTTTACAAACTTGTGTTGGGCCATGTTCCAAGCTGCCCTGGGCCACAGGTTGGACAAGCTTGTTGTACAGCATATGTCTTGCAAAGCCAAAAACCATTTATTATCTGGTCCCTCACAGGTAAAGTTTGCCATTCCCTGTTTTATTGCCCTCCATTGATTTGTGTGTCTATCCTTTTCACCAATACCACACAGGCTCTCACTG
>NW_012101937.1:6242-16298 GCF_000951045.1 Mandrillus leucophaeus | reverse complement strand
TTAAGATCCAAGGAGTCTGGATCCAAAATGGCAGATACATTCAGAAACTCCTGTTGGCAGTGCACCTGTCACAGCCCTTCTGGAACACAATCCGGCTTTAGCAATTCACACTTTACATATGCCTATTCTTTCACGGAGTCATTTCTTTCCTGGGAGACTGTCATCTATCAGGGATTAGTATATGTCATGAGCTCAATTGTGTTCCCTTCCCAAAATTTATACATTCATGTTTTAACACTTAGTGCCTCAGAATGTGACTACATTTGAACATATAGTCTCTTCAAATGTAATCGAGGTTAAGTGAATTCATTGGGATGCATCCTAATTCAACATGACTGGGGCCCTCATCGAAAGAGGCAGTCAGGGAACAGAAAAGCACAAGAGAAGAACTTGTGGACACAGAGATAGAAGATGATCATCTGCAAGCCAAGGAGAGACCTCAGAGAAAACACCCAGCCACCAGCTTGAGGTTGGATTTCTAGCCTCCAGAACTGTCAGAAACTCCATTTTTGTTGTTAAAGCACTTCAGCCTGTGTTACTGTATTATGGAAGCCATAGCAAACTGTCATAGCCTATTAGGACACATGCAAGATGTTTCCTGAAGCATGAGTGAAATGGAAATAGAATTTATTAGGTCAGACTCCATCAGCATTAAAAGGCTAAATTACTGAGAAAAAGGCTGTCTCTTATGAAATATTATGAAGACATACGAGGGCACAGCTCCTACCCTGAAGGGGCTATAGGGATGAGTTCTGTGAGATGACTAACACACAGAGTAACGTAAGACTCTTTCTGTGTAACCTCCACTATTTGGATAAAACCTTTCTCTAGTAAGTGTACATTTTTAAATCTTAGAAAAGTGCTGGCAGGGAGGGCATTGAAGCTGCCTGCTGCAGGAGGTATCTGGGGTGGGTAGTTAAAACCATAAACATAGTAGCAATCTGCAAAGTGTTTTCTTTAATATTCCTACAAGTATATGACTGGCGACTGTGCACCTAAGTTGCTATTATGGACTAATAGATGCCAGATGCCTTTGGGAAGGGATTGTGGGACACTTAATTGAGAAAGCTCTAAAACATTTTCCAGGGAGTCCTCATATTTGGGTCTGGATCTTCGGCCTTCCCTGGTCTTTTGGGTCTCTTTGGAGACCCCACTGTGCCCACTTTCACCCCAGACCAACTCTGCCCATGGTTTTTGGCATGGTGCATCTGCTTTTTGCCAAATGAGATAAAGTAGCTGAACTCATCAAACAGCTCCTCATGGATCTCCTGCATGGAGCTCTGCAAAGAGAGTGCCTTTAAGCCTGGCCAAGAGGTGTCAACGGCACATAAAATACACTAATAATAGCCGATGAGCTTTAAAAAAAAAAAAGCGAAAACACTCAAGTTTTAAAGTTTACAAACTTGTGTTGGGCCATGTTCCAAGCTGCCCTGGGCCACAGGTTGGACAAGCTTGTTGTACAGCATATGTCTTGCAAAGCCAAAAACCATTTATTATCTGGTCCCTCACAGGTAAAGTTTGCCATTCCCTGTTTTATTGCCCTCCATTGATTTGTGTGTCTATCCTTTTCACCAATACCACACAGGCTCTCACTGTAGCTTTAGAGTAAATCATGAATTCGGGTTGTTTGGGTCTTTCAACTTGGTTCTTTCTTTTCAAATTTGTTGTAGCTGTTCCAGGTTCTTTACTTCTTCATATAAACTTTAGAATCAGCTTCTTAATTTCTACAAAAGTCTGCTGGGATTTTGACTGAGATTACATTGGATCTATAGATCAATTTTTAAAAAAATGCTATCTTAACAATATTCAGTCTTCCAATCCACAAACATTGCATATATATCTTTCTGTTTGTTTAAGTCTTCTTCAGTAAAAGCCGTTTTAAGATTTTTTTCAAAGTAACAAAAATACTGTAATTTTAAAAATCAGATTTCATTTTATCTCAGAACATAAGAAGAGGTAACAAAAAGATATAAACCTGTTTGTAACGTTCCACATTTACACCTTCCAACTGACTGAGGTGCACTACATTTGTTCCCACTAAAATTCTCAGTTCTTGTCATTCTCGATCTCCTTTTTTCTCTATCTCAGCTATGTCCCTGATGCTGCATTCGCACCCAGAGCTTGTTCATTTCTGCAATGTTGAGCAGTACAAACTCCATGGAATCACTGATATCGCCAGTTGTTTCTTCACTGCAAAGAAACAGAAAAGTCTTTACACAGTATTTACAGAACCAACTTACTACTATCCCTCTCCTTTGTGCATTTCCTACTTATCTCTGTAGTACACCAGTGCTTTATTAAAAAACCACTTTCGACTTCATGGGCTTAGTGTTAAATTTCAAAGGGAACAGACTCTAGGGAAGAAAGTACCTGGAGAGGACAGTATAAATTTAAAGCGCAAAGTACTTTCCCCAACTCCCTATCCTGGGCCAACTGGACTTGCTCTTATGGCAACTTCCTTAATTCAAAAAGGCTAGAAGGATAGGCATGGAGGCTCATGTCTGTAATCCCAATGCTTTGGGAGACCAAGGCAGGAAGATCACTTTAGGCCGGGAGTTTAAAACCGGCCTGGGCAACATAATGAGACCCTATCCCTACAATCCAAAACCAA
Source organism: Mandrillus leucophaeus (assembly GCF_000951045.1). Classification (NCBI taxonomy): domain Eukaryota; kingdom Metazoa; phylum Chordata; class Mammalia; order Primates; family Cercopithecidae; genus Mandrillus; species Mandrillus leucophaeus. The sequence goes on along the minus strand of NW_012101937.1, from coordinate 13,687 downwards.
AAACAAAACACTAAAAAAATTAACACTTAGGGTGTACTGCTAACTACATCATTTGACTGTTGAATATTTTGTTTTTAATTAGAATGTAAGCTTTGTGAGGGAAGAGACTATGGATTTCCTGCTTAATTTTTCTACATCTCCTAGGATGGAGACCTCAGCAGCTTTCAAAAATTTTTATTCATTGCCTAATTAAATGCTCAAAATGGACAGTCAAAACATAATAAAGCAAATAACTTCATCAATATCTCTACATTGTTAAATTTTTTATCTTTTCTGTACTGTTTAAAAAAATTGATGCAGATATATTAAAAACCATTGAATTGTACACCTTAGAAATAAATGAAAATATTAAAAAGAAAAAACAAAATCTGTTGGGGTAAACTAAAAAAAGATTAAAGAGAGAAAATAAATGAACAAAGTTTTTAAAAAAGGAATGAAGTTATTTAATCTGGGGACCTGTCAAGTGAACAGCTCACCCCACTGAAGACCACAGATGGCTGACCATCTGCCCCTGCTGTGGGATAAAAGTACAGTAGACTTTGATGCTAGAACACGGATTACACAAGAGACAGGAGTGTCTCTGAATGGCTTTTACTTTTTCTTTTCTGGAGTTAAAGTTAACTTGTAATAGATAATTCAAATCACTTATATTCCAAGGTAGCTAGCAGTCTATAAATTATAAAAATTGATAGACATTAAAGGAACAATTATGAAATCCAGCTGGCTCACACTTTATTATTTCATTGCAAATTCAATCTACAAATATAATCCCCTTTAAAAAGTTGTATTTTCAAAGAATATTTAATGTAGTGGAAAAATGCTTAATTACATTAAATTTTAAAAGCAGGTCCTAATAATCCAAAGATAAAATTGGCATGAGTACATTTTACATCATACCGCATATACTGAGGAGTTCTATATTACAAAGGAAATCTCTATACAAATGCTACCTAAATGGCTGACTGGGTGGAAGAATTATTCATACTTATTTTGTTTCTGTACATGTTCCCACACTTGTATACATTCTACAATGAAATAAATATTGCAATAAAATCAAGAAAGAAAATCACTTATTGTGTTGGCTCTCCTTCATCAGGTAAGACATTTCTGGTACACTGAGGAAGGTAATTTCGAAGAAACAGACCCCTCAAGGGATGCTGCACACCATGGCACATTTCTACCAAATCTTTCAAAATGTCCTTCCTGGACTGAGGAAATGACTTGACATATACAATTCCAACTGTGATCAAAGGTAACTAGGAGAAATATGAAGAAACGCTGATTAGAAATAAAATATTCAAATCAAGAATTTTATTATTTCCAAATACATTGAACAAAACATTAAATAAAGACAGGAACCATGTTGTTTTCTCCTGCATGATAAGGAAAATATCTGATTTAAAATATATCCACTGACTGGCCTCTAAAAAACTATATATATACAAACACACACACACACAAACACACATACACACACATACACACAGACATATACTGTATATATGCAAGATAGATATTAGCATTAAACATGTTAGGAAGACAATAATTGTCATATTAATTTTTCTAACAGTTAGGACATTGAACACAATAGCAAGCATGTCCATTTTTTCTATTTCCAAAATTCCTCAAATATCTACAAAAAACATAAATCTAGTTACTCTAAAACAAATAAGAGAGTATGTACCAAAACATTAATCTCAATTTGTTAAGAAATTACCCTTAAAACATTTTTAAGCAGATAATCATAAAGGACATAACATAAAGTGGGAAATACAGACACAAAATTTATCCTATTTGTTATTACTTACAGCCTTGGGATAACGTTTCCAGCATACTGTACAAGTTCACAGAGATCTGCCCCTTTCTTCCTTTAGCAAACTCATCTCTCAGGCAGACCTCCAAGTAGTGCAGTTCATCAGAAATGGTCATATCTTTTAATTATGATTAAGGACTAAAAATAAAGATAAGTCAACCTAAGCAAAACTTTGAAACTTGTCGGAGTTATTATTAACTACTGGGCAGATATCTTAAGTTTTAGTCCTTTAAGAGAGGGTTCAAGTGAAGACAGAATTTTAGCTGGGCTTTTCTTACTTTAAAATAAGGGTTTTAAAGCAAGTGTGGTGAAGCAAAGCAGTAAATACAACCGTTACCTGTCAGACTGTGAATGGGTTTTGAAATGGCAAATGGTTAAATTCCTGTCCATTTGAGGCTGCTGCATAACAACATCTAAGCATTAAAGAACCAACTGCGTCATAGCCTGAATATCCTCACGAAGGGTCTGAAAATTGAGATGCACCGACAACACACTTAAAGACGCTGAAGCATAGGAAAGGAGTATGCTCCAAGTGTTTTTCTCACGTAGCACATCTGCGTGGAGAAGGAGTGCCATGTGACTCAGATAATGAAGAATAAGGTAACTCCAGACAAACTTCATACAGAACAAACAAAATTGGCCTTATCAAGTAAAAGGTATGGTCCAAATATTTAGTCTTCAACATTCAAAAGGTACTAAGTTCACAGTAGCTCTTTGGTGATAACAGAGAAGTCCAGAGTTCACCAAGCATATTAGAAGCATGTTTCAGAGCATTCATAAGCTTGTTTTTGTCCTACAGAAATACCAAGAGAATAGATGAGAATGCTTAATTTAAATAAACATTCATCTTGGTTGTACAAACTCTTTACATCAAGGACTTGTTACATAGCTTTAAAAGTATAGAGCACTTAAATGATTTTAACCAAATAAAAAAATAAACTTTAGACCATTTCACCGTGCCATTTCTACTAAAAAGAAAAAGATGCATGACTCTTAGTAAGACTTACATAGCTAGGACTGCAAGCTTCTTGTTAGAATGCCCATCTTTTCAATCTATAGAGACTGGGAAACTAGCTCCTTTCATCACATTTTACCTGCAATCAAGAGAACTGGCATACTGATTCAGGTGAAGCAAGATACTATCCTGACATGGCTTTGTCGTGGGTTAAAGACTCTTCAGAGCTGTCTGAAATGACTATCCATGTAAGTTGACTTTCCTCTTGCATTTTTCAAACCCTCACAATGCCCATATGTTCCACTTAACTCAGAAATGCAAGCAATTCCTTGAGATAGAGGAAACACTATCCATACACAGTAAGATAAAGAAGAAAGCAATAGCAAATCTATCTTCTCCATTCCAAGACATTTATTTTTGATTCCCAGTTTGTTGGGAATGAAACAAATAAAAGATACGAGATCATATATTTACGCTTTAGAAAACATAGTGAGACATTTTACAAAGGTAACAGTATCTACACAGATTATCACTTACTTTATCTTTTAGAATATGAAAATATATAAATAAGTGTTAAGTATAATTTTTAAGCTAGCTTCTACAATAAAAATATCTATTCAGGAAAGAAAGTTTTCAAGATATTTAGAAAAAAAGCTGAATAATTCAAATGCAAAGCATTTAAATCCATTAATTCAACAAATATTTACAGAATACCTATTATATGTTAAGCACTCCTCAGGTCTGAGCTATAGAATCAAGGAGGCTAGTAATTCTGGTCAGACACTGGTGTGGTAATATTACAGTAATGCGTAAATAAAAGGAAGGGTCTCTTGCTCTTATGAGCATGTATTCTAGTAGGGAAGACAGACAATCCCAAACCATAAATATGCATGTGAGTAAACAGGGCTCTTTGTTGAAATTGCTCCACGCAGTGCTTGAGGAAGATGAGACTGAAGATACACGCTGGTGGACAGTGAAGATTAGATTTACCAGAAACAATGGTGCCACCTATCTCTAGAAAACACTGCACATGCTTCCTTAGGAACACACAAACTGCAACCGTGCCTCCCACATTTCCATTCTTACCAGGCATCACTTCATTTGGAATGACTGGACCTTCACAGCCTGTATGGCTTCATCCAAGAGCTTCTCCGGCTCATCCTGAGGGGACTGCTGCATTGTCTGCTGAAAAATAAAAAATGCCACTGACGTCTCAAGCACATGTCTTGTAGCAAATATGTTATTTCTATAGTTCTAGCCATAGTCCTTCTCCAAGACTGTCACGGAAGGATCAATCCAGCTCTATACCTCAGACCCATTTACCAATTATTAAGAGCTGCTGCACGCAGAGCCTTGCCCCATCACTGAAGTTAACAGAGTAAGACTGGCAAAGGAGAACAGTGTGTGTACAGAGAATTGCCTCTCTCTCAGAAACGGACTCAACATTGTTGTAGTAGGCTGGCATCAAAGAAACTTGCAGTGGTAGTTCATGGCTGTGTTCTGCTAACACACTCTGAATCCAGCCCAGACAAAGCCATCTGACCAATCGAAATCTTGTGATAGGTATAGCCGAAATCAGTCTCTAAAGCCTCTCTTTTCCCCTAGACTACTTATCATCTGCATTTCAATCTATTCTTAGACAAACTAAGGAACTAGTTTATGAGATCACTGACCATTAATATGTACTATTCACTATGACATTTACATCCTTATTACTATAATTTATTCCCAAGTAAATGTCTTTTACTTTAGAGAGTCTTCGTGTGTTTGATGTTTAGGTTTACACATATGGTGTCGTAAATGGGACCTGAAAAATTTGCTATGGGAAGGAATTGGTGATTCTCGGAGCAGGTACGCAGTCCTCACTTTACACCACTGAGCGCTCTGCTCCTGTAAGTCACCATTTCTGCCCTGGTGAGTGTTCCCTCAGGTTAAGGATCTGTTACTTTGATATAGGATTTTTGACATTGTTGGGATCTGGTTTGAATAAGGCTACTTTAATAAAAGACCGTCTATCCCCCCTAGGATAATAAAAGGGCTTTTGTCTATTCTGGTAAGTCCTTTCTGCTATAAAGACAAAGATCTTTCTGGATTGAGCCCCTTGTTTTGTGCCGAACTTACCTTCTGTCTGTGAAGCATTTATTTTCTGGCTTGCACACCTAGTTTAATATTTTGCTTGATTTACATATTTTTGCAAACATTTTAATTCTTTCCAAGTTCTTAAAATATATATGAGAACTTGCTCTATTTTTCTCCATAGACTTTTCATATTTTTTAATTAAAAATAAAAAAAATTTATTTTTCTTTGCAATAAACTTCTGTCTCCAGAACACAATCAGACTCCTGTCCGGGGGACTGGCAGCCCAGCCCCCAGCCTTCAGGCCCTCCTAGACCTGAAGGTGGGTCCTTACTGGGGACCCTCCCCCTTCGGCCCAATAATCAATTGATCTGCCTCCCGCTGCCATTCATGGCTCGGCCCCAACCCCTGCTCTTCAATCGGAGCAGGCGACAGGAGCAGTGGGAGGCCAGGCACAGTAGCTGACACCCCCAAGCCTGCAGAGACAGAGATTCTTCCTGGTGTCCCCGAGGGTGCAGGCTGCAGAGACGCCCTGGTCCTGTACCTGAGCTGGCGGCCGGAGGCAGCTGCATCCGGGAGATCCCGCCTCGCCAACTCGGAAGGGACAGGGCTCCCGCTCGTCCCTGACTCCTGCCTGCTCTGTGAAAGGGGAAGCCCAGGTCTGCAGCCGCGGTCAGTCGCTGCAGCTGCACCCGGGAGGGCGGATCTTGCCTGTTTCCGGCCGCCACCCAAGAGCACAGGGAGGCTCGGACTCACAGCCGCAGTTTGGGAGGGCGGGGCTCCTGGCTGATGGGTAGAGCAGGAGGCCTGGGTCTGCAGCTGCGGTTTGGATGGCTGCAGCGCACCGGGGAGTTTAGGTTCCAACTCAGAAGGGACGGGGCTCCCAGGGCTCCGTGGAGTGTGCAGCCCTCGCCGCGCCTCCCTGCTGCAGCCGGCGTGATGGCAGCAGCCACTGCCAATGTCGGGAGCCAGAGTAGCAGAGCTTGGATTTCTGCGTTTCTGGTATTCTTTGATGGCAATCACCACTCCTTAGTCTAAAGAAAAAGGTGGGGGCGGAGCCTGGGTCCTCTGCTGTCCTCTCAGTTTGTCCTTAGAGGAGCCACAGAGATCTTCTAGTCCCCACAGCCTTCACCCAGTGCGGAGGCTTTCCTCAGAACCTCTTCAAGATGGCTTGAAATGTTAGGAGCCTCATTTTGCTCCTACACTGGACGTGTGTGCAGCACCTTCCGCCTGTTGGTTCCAGATGGGCTCCCTTCCTCACAAGCTGGAGTCTGCCAGCATGAATGAGAACAGGGAAGAGAATCCGCTGCCGTTCAAGATAGCCATTTTCTCTTTTAATGTAATCCCATGTTGACAGATTGTTGGCTTGACAAATGGAAGAAGAGAGAGTGGCTTTGAATTTTTATTGCCTATTTTTTGATTCATTAATAAAATGAAAAGGATACAAAAAATGTGAAAGACATATGTAAATATTATTAAGAATAAGCAGTACTAAAACTATTGAGTTTGTTAACTGTGGAGATTAATATAAACAACCTGTTGGTAATATGTTAATAAACTAAGAGGATTAAGTAATTTTTTTAATATAGAGGCTACAAACACTAAGATAAGAATATTTATGAAGTAAAAAAAGAAACACATTTTAAATTTTTTGAAGCATAACCAAAATTTCTCATTGTTTCAAATGTCTCTTTAAAAAATTTTAAGGTTTAGATATTCTTTCAAATCTCTTTTAATTTTAAAAAGCCATGAAAGGTTTACATGGCCATTACATATACTGTTTAAAAAACTTTAAAATTAGGCCAATATGTTGTGGATTTGGATATAAAATTTGAATATAAGCATGCAAAATTACTGCAGATTATTTCTTTTTGCTTACCCAACCAGGACTGAGACTGTAGATACTTCATTTGGTGAATATAGAATATGCCAATAAGAAAACCAAGCCATCTTAGCCAGGTTTGATGGCTGATGCCTGATATCCCAGCACTTTGGGAGGCTGAGTTGGGAAGATTTCTTGGAGCCCAGGAGTTCGAGACCAGCCTGGGCAAGATGGCAAAACCCATGTCTACAAAATTTACAAAAAGCTGGACATGGTGGTGCATGCGTGTAGCCACAGCTACTCAGGAAACTGAGGTTGGAGGACCCTCGGGCCTGGGAAGTCCAAGCTGCAGTGAGCTGTGTTCTCCCTTCTGCTCTCCAGCCTGGGCAATGGAATGAGACTCTGTCTCAAAAAACCAAAAAATATTGTCATCTAAAACATCAAAGATTAAATGAGATGACTACATTCACTGAGCAAATTATTTTATGCCCTTGTAAATTTCTCATAAGTAACTTAACTTAGAAAAATATATTCTATCAGATGACATTTTGATGATTAGTGATGACAACATATCAGTACAAGAATAAATGATCCAAGTGGCTAATGAGCTCATGAAAAGGTGCTCAACATTGTTTTCATTAGGAAATTGCAAAGCAAAATCACACAATCAGATATCACTTGCAATTACTAGCATCCTCAAAGCATGTATTTAACTTATTCATCCTCCAGATTAGAAAATAAAGTGCAGCTTATGTTCAAAAAGTACAATTCATACAGA
>NW_012101937.1:2887-5412 GCF_000951045.1 Mandrillus leucophaeus | reverse complement strand
GAGAGTTGCCTTTGCAAGGCTACTCAGCCAGTTCCTCCCTGTTGGTGATGCCTGGAAAGCGATCTTTCTCAAATGCTCAGAGGAGCAAGGTGGTCTGGGATCAGGGGACAGCGGTTTGCTTTCTCCTGCCTTCTTGAGGGCTGCGTTTTCCAGGCCAGGGCCGAGGTTCCCGCTGGTGCTGCCTCAGCTGGGTGATCTCTCATTCTGAAACCAGATCTGGACCCTGGGCTCCTGAATGCCCATCGCTTGGGCCAGCTGTTCTCTGCTGGTGATGCCAGAGTACGAGTTCAGCTCAAAGCAGGATCGCATGTCATCCCTTCGGGTCGCAGTCCAAAAGAGTCTCCTTCGCCTTCCTCCTCCTCGCTACCTTGGGGAGAGGGTTGTCAGAAGGTGTGGGGAGAGCCGTCGCGGAGAGACCTTGCCAGAATTTCACAGGACAGACAGGGACAGAGGGAGGCCGGCCAGCTCCCTTGTGCCTCAGTCGGCCTCTGCACTGAACGCAGAATGAAAAACAGACAACCACCCGAATTTCGGCTCTTTGCTCTTCGGGGAATTGACTCATTCCTTGGGAGAAGGAATTCGTCACAATCGCTCAGGTCGGTGAGCCCCCGCGGGCCGCCGCGGCTGTGGGCCAAGCACTTAGCCCGCATTGGTCGCCCAACATATTCCCGGAGTGCGGGGTCCTGTTGGTCCTGGAGGCAGAAGACCGCTATTCTATCTGCCTCCCCTTCTCTATTTCTTGCTTGCTTTCTCCCTCTGTCCCTCCGTTCCTCCGTCCATTCCTCCCCTACTCACGTTCTTTCTCCCTCCCTCCCTTTCACCCTGACTTCGCTTTTCCCTCTTTTTCCTCCCTCCTCTCCTCCCTTCCTTCCAACCTCCCTCTGTCCAACCGTCCTATCCTCCCTCCATCCTTTTCTCCTTCGCTGCCTCGGTTCCTCTCCCCATCTCTGCTTGCCTTCACTCCCGTCTTGAAAGGGCAGCACCCAGGTTTGCGCGACGTCTGGGCTCCACATTTAGCTTCCAGGTACTCCTCAATGACGGCGAGGAGGCTGGCGGGGCACGGGTGGGCGAGTAACGTTGGAGCGGGGAGGCAGCGGAGGTGAGCCGCGGAAAAGACAGCCGACCTGTCTGCTACCCGGTCCCAGTGTTTCGCAGGACCGAGTTCTCCCCTCACCCCACTGAAGAACGCGGGACGAAAAAGGAATGGGACCTCTGCCCTGGCGGATCCCAAAGCCTAGCCAGCTGCCTGCGGTCCCGCGCATGCGCAGTAGACGGCCCACTTGGGTGTATTTGGGCGGTCTCTGAGAACCCCTGGATGCTCAGGAAAGGATGACAACTCTCCTCTGTGTGTAGTCCGTCACGGGACCCGGAACTCAAAGATTCTACACAGGTCAGGTGAAAGAGAAGAGAGACCTCTCGCCTCTCCATACCGAGCCTGATGCTCACCCCCAAAGAGTCCATCGCTCTGCCCCACCACACCCCAACCCCGGGTCCTAAAATTCCTGGGGCAGGGCCCGGTATTCTTCATCGCTTAGGAGTGGTTCCAGCGGAGTGAGCTTTTCCACATCCTTTAGCTCCCCCAGTGGCTCTGGATCTAGAAGAGATTATGACTTTTGCTGAAACTCTGGGATCCACAAGAGCTCCTCTAACAGGCTGGCGGTGAGCTCAGCGCTCTGGCTGTTGGAGCGGTTGGGAGGGCGCCTGGATGGCTTGCATCTGCCCCTGCCACGCGGAGGCCTACGCAGGCACCAGCTGTGCAGGTGGAGGCGCCTTGGCTTCGGGTTCGTATGCCGCCCTGGCGACCTGGGACCCCTGGCCCCAGCCCCACCGCGGACTCAGGTGGAACAGGGTGGGGCACAAGTACACCTTGCCTCTGTGACTCAGCTTGACCAGGCCCAAGCTGTCCCACTGAGCACGCCCCCAGCAGGCCGCCGCTCTGTAGGTCCTGGTCCTCCTGACATCTGGTCGGGTGCAGAGGCCACCGAGGAGTCTGACGGTGGGAGACCGCCGCTTCCATAGGAGCCAGGACATCGAATCCAAAAGACCCGAGTGCCAGGAGCAGGTGGGAGATTCCTTATGCCTGTGAAGCCTGGCTGGGCTGGAGCAGAGTGAAGGCCCTTGCTGCCTGGCTCAGGAAAGCTCTCCGTGGGAGAACCCAAGGCGGGCTGTTCATGTGGGGTGCGGGAAGGGGCCTTTCCCAGGCCCAGGTGTGGGGAGAGTGACATCTCTCCCCACATTGCACCAGCCGCCTGTGTGCGTGCGTCCCCTGCCACCCTGGCCTGGAAGCCAAATCTGAATCCTAGACTCCGGGAGGCCCGTCTCTCTGGCCAGTTCCTCCCTGGTGGCAATGCCTGGAAAGAGATGTTACTCAAAGACTCGGAGGAACACGGTGGTCTGAGATCAGTTGATGGCAGTCGCTTTCTCCTGCCTTCTTGAGGGTTGCGTTTCCCAGGCCAGGGCCGAGGTTCCCGTGGTGCTGCTTCAGCTGGCGTGATCACGTACCTGGACCCCTCAAGATTGAGACG
>NW_012101937.1:0-2837 GCF_000951045.1 Mandrillus leucophaeus | reverse complement strand
GATCCCAAAGCCTAGCCAGCTGCCTGCGGTCCCGCGCATGCGCAGTAGACGGCCCACTTGGGTGTATTTGGGCGGTCTCTGAGAACCCCTGGATGCTCAGGAAAGGATGACAACTCTCCTCTGTGTGTAGTCCGTCACGGGACCCGGAACTCAAAGATTCTACACAGGTCAGGTGAAAGAGAAGAGAAACCTCTCGCCTCTCCATACCGAGCCTGATGCTCACCCCCAAAGAGTCCATCGCTCTGCCCCACCACACCCCAACCCCGGGTCCTAAAATTCCTGGGGCAGGGCCCGGTATTCTTCATCGCTTAGGAGTGGTTCCAGCGGAGTGAGCTTTTCCACATCCTTTAGCTCCCCCAGTGGCTCTGGATCTAGAAGAGATTATGACTTTTGCTGAAACTCTGGGATCCACAAGAGCTCCTCTAACAGGCTGGCGGTGAGCTCAGCGCTCTGGCTGTTGGAGCGGTTGGGAGGGCGCCTGGATGGCTTGCATCTGCCCCTGCCACGCGGAGGCCTACGCAGGCACCAGCTGTGCAGGTGGAGGCGCCTTGGCTTCGGGTTCGTATGCCGCCCTGGCGACCTGGGACCCCTGGCCCCAGCCCCACCGCGGACTCAGGTGGAACAGGGTGGGGCACAAGTACACCTTGCCTCTGTGACTCAGCTTGACCAGGCCCAAGCTGTCCCACTGAGCACGCCCCCAGCAGGCCGCCGCTCTGTAGGTCCTGGTCCTCCTGACATCTGGTCGGGTGCAGAGGCCACCGAGGAGTCTGACGGTGGGAGACCGCCGCTTCCATAGGAGCCAGGACATCGAATCCAAAAGACCCGAGTGCCAGGAGCAGGTGGGAGATTCCTTATGCCTGTGAAGCCTGGCTGGGCTGGAGCAGAGTGAAGGCCCTTGCTGCCTGGCTCAGGAAAGCTCTCCGTGGGAGAACCCAAGGCGGGCTGTTCATGTGGGGTGCGGGAAGGGGCCTTTCCCAGGCCCAGGTGTGGGGAGAGTGACATCTCTCCCCACATTGCACCAGCCGCCTGTGTGCGTGCGTCCCCTGCCACCCTGGCCTGGAAGCCAAATCTGAATCCTAGACTCCGGGAGGCCCGTCTCTCTGGCCAGTTCCTCCCTGGTGGCAATGCCTGGAAAGAGATGTTACTCAAAGACTCGGAGGAACACGGTGGTCTGAGATCAGTTGATGGCAGTCGCTTTCTCCTGCCTTCTTGAGGGTTGCGTTTCCCAGGCCAGGGCCGAGGTTCCCGTGGTGCTGCTTCAGCTGGCGTGATCACGTACCTGGACCCCTCAAGATTGAGACGTAGGAGACTGACTGACAGGGGCAGGTCCCAGTAGTGGGGTCCTCTGCTCAGTTTCCACCCCAGAGGGTCGGGCAGAACTTCTTTGGCAACAGCTGATGCAGACCGGGGCTCAGGCCCTGAGGGGCTGCCCCAGTCTGTGCCTCTCCATAGCCCCCACCAAGGGTTCTGGGCCTCAGGCAATGACCAGATGGGAAGAAGGACCAGGCCTAGGCAGAACCCCTCTCCTACCCCTTCCCCAGATTGAAAAAGAAATAGGTCATTTCACATGTCATAACTTTGTATAAATATGTGTAAGAAATTTATTGAAAACCTAGATGAATTAGTAAGTTAATTAGATACAATCAGATGTAAGATCAACATACAAAATTAAATTGTACTATTGCATAAAATCGGTTATTCTAACAATTAAATGAAGACAAAATTTCCATTGGTAAAAGCATCAAAAGGGAAGAAATACTCAGAAATAAATGTAACAAAATAAATGCAATGACTTTATGGTGAAAAATTATTCCAAAATGCCAAAAGTAATCAAAGAACTGAGTATGTTGAGTGACATCAATATTCAAGAATAACAATACTTACTATTAACACCAAAATACTAAAAGCTGGTTCTATAGATTCAATGCAAATTCCCTAGTTTTTTCAATAAAAATTGTAAAGCTCTTCCTAAAATGCATGTGGATATGCAACCAAAATAAAATAAATGCAATTTCTTAAAAAAGAATAACAAAATTTAATGACTTGCCCCACCAATATCTTTTTATTTTTGCTTTTCAGCAACAGGGTCTTTCTCTGTCACCTTGGCTGGAGTTCAGTGGCACAATCACAGCTCACTGCATCCTGGAACTCCTGGGCTCAAGCGAGCTTCCCACCTCAGCCATAGGAGTAGCTGGGACAACAAGTGCATGCCACTCATCCTGCTAACACTGCTTTTTCTTGTAGAGATGGGGTCTTGGTGTCTTGTCCAGGCTAGTCTCAAACTCCTGGGATCAAGCAATTATCCTGCCTCGGCCTCGCAAAATGCTTGGATTACAAGTGTGAGCCACCATGCCCACACAACCAATATCAATCTTTATTGTAGTGTTATAGTCTGGTACTAACATGAGTATAGATTCATATAGGCGAATAGAACAGAAGGGCAACTAATAAACATTAATTTATGGTAAATTGATTGTGTCACAGATGCCAAGAAATTGTAATAGGAAAATAAATGTCATTTCAAAAAGTTTTGTGGGGAAAACTAAATATCCACTTTGCAAAAGGATAAGGTGGACCTCTAACTCAAACCGCAGCTGCCCAAAACTACTCAAAAAGGATAATCTATCAACATGTAAGAGGTAAAACACAAAATTCTTTGGAGAACTCATAGAGTTAATATTTGTATTCTTGGATTATATAGATATGTATAAGATATTACACCAAAGGCACAATTTTTTTAAAAACAGATGAATTATACTTTATTGAATTGGAAACTTTTGTTCTTAGTACATCAAAAAGAAGATGAAAAAATATGCTGCTTAATGGGAGGAAATATT
>NW_012101936.1:42057-43644 GCF_000951045.1 Mandrillus leucophaeus | reverse complement strand
AAAAAAAAAAAAAAAAAAAAAAAAAGAATATGCTGACAAAGAAATACCCTCCGATTAAAACCAGAAGGAAACTTTCTGTGAAACTGCTCTAGGTCACGTGAATTCCACTCACACAGTTAAGTTTCTGTTTTAATTGAGCAGTATTCTAACAATGTTTTAGGTTAGTCAGCTAAGGGATACTCGGGAGTGCTTTCAGGTTTATGGTGAAAACGGAAATATGTTCAGATACATACTGGAGAGAGATTTACGAGGAGCTGCTTTATGACGTGTGCATTCCATTCACAGAGGTACACTTTTCTTCCCATAGAGGATTGGGGAATCTCCTTTGGAGAAAAAGCTACCAGGGGATATTCGGGAGTATATGGACAGCTATAGTGAAAAAGGAAACATCTTCAGACAAAATCTGGAAAGAAGCTTTCTGTGAAACTGATTTGTGATATATATGTCTATTCATCTCACATAGATAAAACATTTTTTTCTATTACGCAGCTTTGAAACTGCATCACGGATGGATTCACAAAGGTATATTCGGGAGCACATTTAGGCCTAAGGTGAAAGAGGAGATACTTTCAGTTAAAAACTGGAGAGAAGCTTTCTGAGAAACTGCTTTGTGATGTGTGCATTCCACTCAGGGAGGTATACCTCTTTTGTCATAAGGCAGTGTCTGAACACTGCTCCTGTAAACCTGAAAAAGTGATATTTTGCAGCTCATTGAAGACTATGACCAAAAGTGAAATATCCTGAAATAAAACAGAGAAAGAAGCATTCCAAGAAACTGCTCTCTGACGTGTGCATTCATTTCAGGGAGTTAAAGCTCACACTACGTTGCCCAGTTTGGAAATTCTGTTTTTGAGGAATCAGTGAAGGGATATTAAGTGGCGCCCAGAGGCTTGTGGTGAGAAAGGAAACGTCTTCTGATGAAAACTGGAAAGAAGCTTTTGGATGAACTGCTTTGTGATGTGTGTATTCATCTCATAGAGTTAAATCATTCTTTGGATTGAGCATTTTGAAATCACTGTTTGTGTGGAACCTGAGAATGGTCATTTCGGAACACTGTTAAGAATATGCTGAAAAAGAAATACCCTCCGAAAAAAAACCGCAGGAAACTTTTTGTGAAACTACACTAGATGAAGAGAATTCCACCCGCACAGTTAAGCTTCTGTTTTCATTGAGCAGTATTCGAACACTGTTTTAGGTTTTTCAGCTAAGGGATACTCAGAAGCACTTTCAGGCTTACAGTGAAAATGGAAATATCTTTAAATAGATACTTGAGAGTAGATTTCCGAGAAGCTACTTTGTGACGTTTACATTCCACTCACAGAGTTATACTTTTCTTCCCATAGAGGATTGGGGAATCCTGTTTGGATAAATGCTACCAGAGGACATTTGGGAGTGTATGGTCGGCTATGGTTAAAAAGGAAATATCCTGAGACAAAAATTGGAAAGAAGCTTTCTGTGAAACTGCTTTGTGATAGATATGTCTATTCATCTCACATATATAAAACTTTCTTTCTGTTACGCAGTTTTGAGACTGCGACATGGACGTATTCGTGAAGGGAGATTCGGGAGCATTTTCAGGCCTGTGGG
>NW_012101936.1:41206-42007 GCF_000951045.1 Mandrillus leucophaeus | reverse complement strand
CTTTTCTCTTTAGACAGTGTTTGAACCCAGTTCCTGTAAAACTAAAAAGCGATATTTTGCAGCGCTTTGGAGAATACAGCAAAAAGTGAAATATCTGGGAATAAAACCAAGAATGAAGCATTCCAACAAACTGCTCTCTGACGAGTGCATTCATTTCGGAGAGTTAAAGCTTCCAAAACTTTGCCCAGTTTGGAAACACTGTCTTTGAGGAATCTGGGAAGGGATATTAAGTGGCTCCCAGAGGCTTCCCGTGAGAAGGGAAATGCCTTTGAATGAAAAGTGGTGAGAAGTTTTCAGAGCAATGGCTTGGTGTTATGCGTATTCATCTCATAGAGATGAATCAAACTTTAGATTGAGCTGTTTGAAATCACTGTTTCTGTGGAAGCTGAGAAAGGACATTTGGGAACGCTCTTAAGAATATGCGGAAAAAGACAGAACCTCCGACAAAAACCAGAAGGAAACTTTCTGTGAAACTACTCTAGGCCACGTGATTTCCACTCGCACTGGTAAGCTTCTGTTTTCATTGGGCAGTATTGTAACACTGTTTTAGATGAGTCAGCTAAAGGACACTCTGGAGCGGACTGAAGCTTTTGGTGAAAACGGAAATATCTTCAGAGAGGTACTGGAGAGATTTCGGAGAAGGTGCTTTTGACGTGTACATTCCACTCACAGAATGAAACCTTTCTTCTCATACAGGATTGGGAATCCCGTTTGGAGAAATCACTACCAGGGGACATTCGGGACTATACAGACAGCTATGGTGAAAAAGGAATTATCCTCAGACAAAAACTGGAAAGAAGC
>NW_012101936.1:36149-39141 GCF_000951045.1 Mandrillus leucophaeus | reverse complement strand
ACCCTTCTTCTCATAGAAAATGGGAGAATCCCATTTGGAGAATAAGCTAACGGCAGACATTTGAGAGTATTGGACGGCTATGGTGAAAAAGCAAGTATCCTCAGACAAAAACTAGAAGGAAGCTTTCTGTGAAACTGCTTTGTGATAGATATGTCTCTGTAAGTCACATAAATAAAACTTTGTTTCTATTACGCAGTTTTTAAACTGTGTCATGGACGGATTTGTGAAGGGATATTCAGGAGCACATTCGCGCTTGATGTTAAATAGGGGATATCTTGAGATAAAAACTGGAAAAATGTTTCTGAGAAACTGCGCCGTGATGTGTGCATTCCACAGGGCGTTATATCTTTTTCTCATAGCAGTATTTGAGCACAGTTCCTGTAAAACTGAAAAAGTGATACGTGGCAGTGCATTGAAGCCTATGGCCAAAAGTGAAATGATCCGGAAATACAAACCAGAAAGAAACGTTCCAAGAAACTGCTCTCTGGGGTGTGCATTCATTTCTGAGAGTTAAAGCTTCTACTAAGTTGTCCAGTTCGGAAAATCTGTCTTTGAGGAATCTGGGAAGGGATATCAAGTGGCGCCCGGACACCTGTGGTGAGAAAGGAAACGTCTTCGGATGAGTAGAGGAAAGAAGCTTTCGGAGCAAGTGCTTTCTGATGGGTGTATTCATCTCATAGAGGCAAATCATTCTTAGGATTGAGCAGTTTGAAGTCACTGTTTCTGTGGAACCTGAGACAGGATATTTGGGAACGGTTTTAAGAATATGCTGAAAAAGAAATATCCTCCGATAAAAACCAGAAGGAAACTTTCTGTGAAACTGTTCTAGGTCACGTGAATTGCATTCTCACAGTTAAGCTTCTGTTTGCATTGAGCAGTATTCTAACACTGTTTTAGGTGAGACAGCTAAGGAATACTTGGGAGCGCCCTGAGGCTTACGGTGAAGACGGAAATATCTTCCGATAGGTACTAGAGAGAAAATTTCCGAGGAGCTCCCTCGTGACGTGTGTATTCCACTCGTCAGAGTGTTGATACTGCGTCATAGACGGATTGATACTCGTCATACACGGATTCGCGAAGGGACGTTCGGTGACACATTCAGGCCTGTGGGGAAAAAAGAAATAGCTTCTGATAAATACTGGGGTGCAGCTTTCCGAGAGACTGCTTTGTGATGTGCATTCCACTCAGGGAATTATACATCTTTTCTCATAAGGCAGTGTTTGAATACTCTTCCTGTAAAACTGAGAAAGTGATATTTTGCAGCGCGTTGAAGACTATACTGAAAAGTGAAATATCTGGAAATAAAACCCAGAAAGAGGCATTCGAAGAAACTGCTCTCTGACGAGTCCATTCATTTCAGAGGGTGAAAGCTTCCACTTCGTTGCCCAGTTTGGAAACTCTGTCTTTGAGGAATCTGAGAAGGGATATTAAGTGGCGCCCAGAGGCTTCCAGTGAGAAAGGAAACGTCTTCGCATGAAAACTGGTGAGAAGCTTTCGGAGCAACTGCTTTGAGCTGTTTGTATTCACCTCATAGAATTGAATCATTCTTTGGATTCAGCAGTTTGAAATCACTGTTTCTGTGGAATCTGAGAAAGGACACTTGGGAGCGCTCTTAAGAATATGGTAAAAAGACATAACCACCAAAAAAAAAAACCAGAAGGAAGCTTTCTGTGAAACTGCTCTACGTCACGTGCATTCCACTCAAACATTTAAGCTTCTTTTTTCATTGAACAGTGCTCTAACACTGTTTTAGGTTAGTCAGTTAAGGGACACTTGGGAGCGCTTTGAGGCTTCTGGAGAAAACGGAAGTATCTTCAGGTAGATACTGGAGAGAAGATTTCAGAGGAGGTGCTTTTGAGGTGTACATTCCAGTCACAGAGTGAAACCTTTCTTTTCCTAGTGGATTGGGGAATCCCTTTTGGAGAAAAGGCTACCCGGGTACATTTGGGTGAATACAGACCTCTATTGTGAAAAAAGAATTATCCTCAGACTATAACTGGCAGGAAGCGTTCTATCACACTGATTTGTAATAGATATGTCTATTCATCTCACTTCGGTAAATCTTTCTTTCTATTATGCAGTTTTGAAACTGCGTCATGGACAGATTCTCGAAATGACATTCAGAAGCACCTTCAGCTTATGGGGAAATAGGAAATATCACCAGATAAATACTGGAGAGAAGCTGACGGAGAAACCGCTTTGTGATGTGTGCGTTCCACCAGGGAGTTACACCTCTTTTTTCTTAAGACAGTGTTTGAACACTGTTCCTGTAAAACTGAAAACGGGATATTTTGCAGCCCTTTGAAGAATATGGCAAAAAGTGAAATATCCGGGGATAAAACACAGAAAACAACGTTCCAAGAAACTTCCCTCTGGCGAGTGCATTCATTTCAGAGAGTTAACGTTGACACTACATTGCCCAGTTTGGAAACTCTGTCCCTGATTAATCTGTGAAGGGATAGTAAGTGGTGCCCGGATGCTTACGGTGAGAAAGGAAACACCTTATAATGAAAACTGGAGAGAGGCTTTTGGAGAACCTGGTTTTTGATGAGGGTATCAATCTCATAGAGTTAAATCATTCTTTCTATTGAGCAGTTTGAAATCACTGTTTCTGAGGAAACTGAGAAAGGACATTTGGGAACACTCTTAAGAATATGCTGAAAAGGAATTACCCGCCAATAAAAACCAGAAGAAAACTATCTGTGAAACTGCTCTACGTCACGTGCATTTCACTCACACATTTAAGCTTCCCTTTTCATTGACCAGTATTCTAACACTGTTTTAGGTGAGTCAGCTAAGGGATACTCGGTTGCGCTTTGAGTCCTATGGTGAAAAGATCAAAGTCTTCAGATAGATACTGGAGAGAAGATTTCCGTGTAGCTGGTATGTTACGTGTGCATTCCACTCATAGAGTTATACCTTTCTTCTCATAGAGAACGGGGGAATCCCATTTGGAGAATAAGCTACCACAGGACATTTGGGAGTATATGGA
>NW_012101936.1:32756-35805 GCF_000951045.1 Mandrillus leucophaeus | reverse complement strand
CTTCGCATGAAAACTGGTGAGAAGATTTTGGAGCAACTGCTTTGTGCTGTCTTTATTCACCTCATAGATTTAAATCATTCTTTGGATTGAGCATTTTGAAATCACCATTTCTGTAGAACCTGAGGAAGGACATTTGGTAACGCTCTTCCGAGTAGGCTGCAAAAGACATAACCTCCAATAAAAACCAGAAGGAAACTTTCTGTGAAACTGCTCTAGCCCACGTGAAGTTCACCCGCACTGTTAAGCTTCTCTTTTCATTGGGCAGTATTCTAACACTGTTTTAGATGAGTCATCTAGGGGACACTTGCGAGCGCATTGAAACTTCTGGTGGTAACAGAGAGAAGATTTCCGAGAAGGTGCTTTTGACGTGTACATTCCACTCACAGAGTGAAACCTTTCTTCTCATAGAGGATTGGGGAATCCCGTTTGGAGAAAGCTACAGGGGACATTGTGGAGTATACAGACGGCTATGGTGAGAAAGGAATTATCCTCAGGCAAAAACTGGAATTCTCTCACACTGCTTTGTAATAGATATGTCTATTCATCTCACTTAGATAAATCTTTCTTTCTATTACGCAGTTTTGAAACTGCATCATGGACAATTTTCCGATGGGACGTTTGGTTGCACACTAAGGCCTCTGGGGAAATAGGAAATATCACCAGATAAAAACTCTAGAGAAGCGTTCAGGGAAACCGCTTTGTGATGCGTGCTTTCCACCCAGGGAGTTCTTCCTCTTTTCTCATAAGACAGTGTTTGAACACTGTCCATGTAAAATTGAAAAAGGGATATTTTGCAGCGCTTTGAAGAATATGGCGAAAAGTGAACTATCCGGGAATAAAACCCAGAAAGCAACGTTCCAAGAACTTATCTCTGGCGTGTACATTCGTTTCAGAGAGTTAAGTTGACACTACATTGCCCTGTTTGGAAACTCTGTCTCTGATTAATCTGTGAAGGGATATTAGGTGGCGCGGGATGCCTGCGGTAACAAAGGAAACATCTTACAATGAATACTGTAGAGAAGCATTCGAGAGACCCTGGTTTGTGATGTGTGCATCCATCTCATAGAGCTAAATCATTCTTTGTATTGAGCAGTTTGAAATCACTGTTTCTGTGGAAACTGAGAAAGGACATTTGGGAAGACTCTTCAGAGTATGCTGTAAAAGACATAATCTCCAATTAAAAGCAGAAGGAAACATTCTGTAAAGCTTCTCTAGGCCATATGAAGTCCAATCGCACTGTGAAGCTTCTGGTTTCATTGGGCAGTATTCTAACACTGTTTTAGTTGAGTCAGCTGGGGACACTCGGGAGTACTTTGAGACTTATGGTGAAAACGGAGATATTTTCAGGTAGATACTGGAGAGGAGATTTCCAAGGAGGTGCTCTTGACGTGTACATTCCACTCACAGAGTGAAACCTTCATTCTCACAGAGGATTGGGGAATCCCATTTGGAGACAAGGCTACCAGGGGACATTTGTGAGTATACAGACGAGTATGGTGAAAAAGGAATTATCCTCAGACAAAAACTGGAAAGAAGCTTTCTTGAAACTGCTTTGTGATAGATATGCCTATGCACATCACCTAGATAAAGCTTTCTTTCTATTACGCAGTTTTGAAACTCGTCATGGATGGGCTTGCAAAGGGACATTCCGGAACTCATTCGTGCTTGACGTTAAATGGAAGATATCTTCAGGTAAAAACTGGAGAGAAGCTTTCTGAGAAATTGCTTTGTGATGTGTGCGTTCCACAGGGCCTTATTCCTTTTTTGTCATAGCAGTGTTTGAGCACTCTTCCTGTTAAACTGAAAAATTAATATTTTGCAGCGCGTTGAATATTATGACAAAAAGTGAAATATCAGGAAAAACCAGAAAGAAACGTTCCAAGAAACAGTTCTTTGGGGTGTGCATTCATATCAGAGTGCTAGAGCTTCCATTACTTTGCCCAGGGTGGAAACTCTGTCTTTGAGTAATCTGGGAAGGGATATTAACTGGTACCCGGATTCTTGTAGTGAGAAAGGAAACGTGTTCTGATGAGAAGTGGAGAGAAGCTTTCGGAGCAAGTGATTTGTGAGGTGTGTGTTCATCACATAGAGTTGAATCATTTTTGGATTGAGGAGTTTGAAATCACTGTTTCTGTGGAACCTGAGAAAGGATATTAGGAAACGCTCTTAAGAATATGCTGAAAAAGTAATACCCTCCGTTAAAAACCAGAAGGACACTTTCTGTGAAACTGCTCTAGGTCACGTGAATTGCATTTGCACAGTTAAGTTTCCGTTTTCATTGAGCAGTATTCTAACCCTCTTTTAGGTGAGCCTGCTATGGGATACACGGGAGCGCCTTGAGCCTTACGGTGAAAATGGAAATACCTTCAAATAGATATTGGAGAGAAGATTTCTGAGGAGCCCCTTTGTGACGTGTGCATTTCACTGGTCACAGTGTTGATACTGCGTCCTAGATGGATTGATACTCATCACAGATGGACTCACGAAGTGATATTCAGAGACAGATTCAAGCTGTGGGGAAGTAGGAAGTATCTTCTGATAAATACTGGAGTGAAGGATTCCGAGAGAACGCTTTGTGATGTGTGCATTCCACTCAGGGAATTACAAATCCCTTCTAATAAGGCAGTGTTCGAACCCTGTTCCTGTAAAACTGAAAGTGCGATATTTTGCAGCACATTGAAGTCTATGGCGAAAAGTGAAATATCCTGAAATAAAACCCAAAAAGAAACGTTCCAAGAAACTGCTCTCTGAGGAGTGCATTCATTTCAGAGAGTGAAAGCTTCCACTACGTTGCCCAGTTGGGAAACTGTGTCTCTGACTAATCTGTGAAGGGATATTAAGTGGCGCCTGGATGCTTACGGTGAAAAAGGAAACGTCTTCCAATAAAAAGTGGAGAGAGGCTTTCAGAACAACTCCTTTGTGATGTGTGTTCATCTCATAGAGTTCAATCATTCTTTATATTGAGCAGTTTCAAATCACTGTTTCTGTGGAACCTGAGAAAGGAGATTTGCGAACGCTCTTAAGAATGTGCTGAAAGAGGAATACCTTC
>NW_012101936.1:30360-32706 GCF_000951045.1 Mandrillus leucophaeus | reverse complement strand
TATTGAGCAGTTTCAAATCACTGTTTCTGTGGAACCTGAGAAAGGAGATTTGCGAACGCTCTTAAGAATGTGCTGAAAGAGGAATACCTTCTGATAAAAACCAGAAGGACACTTTCTGTGAAACTGCTCTGGGTCACGTGAATTGCATTCGCATAGTTAAGCTTCCACTACGTTGCCCAGTTTGGAAACTCTGTGTTTGAGTAATCTGTGAAGGGATATTAAGTGGCGCCCTAGGCTTCCAGTGAGAAAGGAAACGTCTGAGAATGAAAACTGGTGAGAAGATTTCGGAGAACCTGGTTTGTGATGTATGTATCTATCTCATAGAGTTAAATCATTCTTTATATTGAGCAGTTTGAAATCACTGTTTCTGTGGAACCTGAAAAAGGACATTTAGGAACACTCTTAGGAATATGCTGAAAAAGACATAATCTCCAATTAAAAGCAGAAGGAAACTTTTTGTGAAACAGCTCTAGGCCACATGAAGTCTACTCGCACTGTTAAGCTTCTGTTTTGATTGGGCAGTATCTGACACTGTTTTAGGTTTGTCTGCTGGGGGATACTCGAGAGCACTTTGAGGCTAACAGTGAAACGGAAATATCTTCAGAAAGATACTGGTGAGAAGATTTCCGAGGAGGTGCCTTTGACCTGTACAGTCCACTCACAGAGTGAAACTTTTCTTCTTATAGAAGATTGGAGAATCCTGTTTGGAGAAACGCCACCAGGGGACATTTGGGAGTATACAGAAGCTTATGGTGAAAAAGGAATAATCCTCAGACAAAAACTGGAAAGAAGCATTCTCTCACACTGCTTTGTAATAGATATGTCTATTCATCTCACTTAGATCAATCTTTCTCTCTATTACACAGTTTTGAAACTGCATCATGGACAAATTTCCGAAGGACGTTTGGTTGCACATTAAGGCTTCTGGGGAAATAGGAAATATCACCAGATAAAAACTGGAGAGAAGCTGTCGGAGAAACCGCCGTGTGATGTGTGCATTCCACCCACGGAGTTATACTTCTTTTCTCATGAGGCAGTGTTTCAACTCTGTTCCTGTAAAACTGAAAAGGGATATTTTACTGCGCTTTGAAGAATATGGCGAAAAGTGAAATATCCGGGAATAAAACCCAGAAAGCAACGTACCAAGAAAATTCTCTCTGTCGTGTGCATTCATTTCAGAGAGTTAATGGTGACACTACGTTGCCCAGTTAGTTGTCTCTGTCTCTGATTAATCTGTGAAGGGATATTAAGTTGCGCCCAGATGCTTCCAGTGAGAAAAGAAACGTCTTAGAAGGAAAACTGGAGAGAAGCTTTCAGAGAACCTGGTTTGTGATCTGTGTATCCATCTCAGAGAGTTAAATCATTCTTTGTATTGAGCAGTTTGAAATCACTGTTTCTGTGGAAACTGAGAGAGGACATTTGGGAACACTCTTAAGAATATGCTGAGAAAAAAATACCCTCCAATAAAAACCAGAGGGAAACCTTCTGTGAAACTGCTCTAAGTCAAGTGCATTCCACTCGCACATTTAAGCTTATGCTTCATTGACAAGTTTCTAACACTGTTTTACGTTGGTCAGCTAAGGGATTCTCGGGAGCATTTTCATGCTTACGGTGAAAAGGGAAATATCTTCAGATAGATACTGGAGAGAAGATGTCCATGGAGCTGGATTCTTACGTGTGCATTCCACTGACAGAGTTATACCTTTCTTCTCATAGAGGACCGGGAAATCCCATTTGGAGAATAAGGTACCATGGGACATTTGGGAGTACATGGACGGCTGTGGTGAAAAAAAAAAGTATCCTCAGAAAAAAAGTGGAAAGAAGCTTTCTGTGAAACTGCTTTGTGATAGATATGTCTATGCGTCTCACGTAGATAAAACTTTCTTTCACTTACGCTCTTTTGAAAGTGCGTCACGGACGGATTTGAGAAGGGACATTCAGGAGCAGATTCGCACTTGACGTTAAGTAGGAGATATTCAGATAAAAACTGGAGAGAAGCTTTCTGAGAAAGTGCGTTGTGATGTGTTCATTCCACAGGGCGTTATACCTCTTTTCTCATAACAGTGTTCGAACACCGTTCCTGTAAAACTGAAAAAGTGATATTTGGCAGTGCGTTGGAGAGTATGGCAAAAAGTGAAATATGCAGAAATCAAAACCTGAGAGAAACGTTCCAGGAACCTGCTCTCTGGGGTGTGCATTCATTTCAGAGAGTTAAAGCTTTGACTACGTTGCCCAGTTTGGAAACTCTGTCTTTGAGGGACCTGGGAAGGGATATTAAGTGGCGCCCGGATATCTGTGGTGAGAAAGTATTCCTGTGGTGAGAAAGGAAATGTCATAGTGTTGATA
>NW_012101936.1:22393-22972 GCF_000951045.1 Mandrillus leucophaeus | reverse complement strand
GATGAGAAGTGGAGAGAAGCTTTCAGAGCTATATGCTTTGTGATGTGTGTATTCACTCATAGAGTTAAATCTTTCTTTGGATTGAGCAGTGAGAAATCGCTGTTTCTGTGGAACCTGTAAAAGGTTTTTAGGGAACGTTCTTAAGAATATCCTGAAAAATTAATACCCTCCGTTAAAAAGCAGAAGGAAACTTTCTGTGAAACTGCTCTAGGTCACGTGAATTGCATTCTCACAGTTAAAGTTCTGTTCTCATTGAGCAGTATTCTAACACTGTTTTAGGTGAGTCAGCTAAGGGATACTCGGGAGCGCCTTGAGGCTTATGGTGAAAATGCAAATATTTTCCGATAGATACTGGAGAGAACATTTCCGAGGAGCTCTTTTGTGACCTGTGCATTCCACTCGTCATAGTGTTGATACTGCATCATAGACGGATTGATACTTGTCATAGACGGATTCACGAAGTGAAATTGGAAGACATATTCACGCCTGTGGGGAAATAGGAAATATCTTCTGATGAATACTGTAGTGAAGCTTATCGAGAGACTGCTTTGTGATGTGTGCATTCCACTCAGGGAATTA
>NW_012101936.1:21011-22269 GCF_000951045.1 Mandrillus leucophaeus | reverse complement strand
TTTCATTTCAGAGAGTTAAACCTTCCACTTCGTTGCCCAGTTTGGAAACTCTGTCTTTGAGGAATCTGGGAATGAATATTAAGTGGCGCCCGGAGGCTTCCAGTGAGAAAGGAAACGACTTGGCATGAACACTGGTGAGAAGCTTTCGGAGCAACTGCTTTGTGCTGTGTGTATTCACCTCATAGAGCTGAATCATTCTTTGAGTTTAGCAGTGTGAAATCACTGTTTCTGTGGAACGTGAGGAAGGACATTTGGGAACGTCCTTAAGAATATGGTGAAAAAGACGTAACCTCCAATAAACACCAGAAGGAATCTTTCTGTGAAACTGCTCTAGCTCACGTGAAGTCTACTCATGCTGTAAAGCTTCTGTTTTCATTGGGCAGTAATCTAACACTCTTGTAGGTGAGACAACTAAGGGACATCCGGGAGCACTTTGAGGCTTATAGTGAAAACGGAAATATCTTCAGATAGATACTGGTGAGAAGATTTCCGAGGAGGTGAGTTTGGCGTACACATTCCAGTCACAGAGTGAAACCTTTCTTCTCATACAGGATTGGGGAATCCCGTGTGGAGAAAACGCTATCAGGGGACATTCAGGAGTATACAGACAGCTATGGTGAAAAAGGAATTATCCTCAGACAAATACTGGAAAGAAGCGTTCTCTCACACTGCTTTGTAATACATATGTCTATTCATTTCACTTATATACATCTTTCTTTCTATTACGCAGCTTTGAAACTGTGTCATGGACAGATTCCCGAAGGGACATTTGGGAGCATGTTAAGCCTTATGGGAAAATAGGAAATATCACCAGATAAAAACTGGAGAGAAGCTTTCGGAGAAACCACTTTGTGATGTGTGCATTCCACCCAGGGAGTTATAACTCTTGTCTCGTAAGACAGTGTTTGAACACTGTTCCTGTAAAACTGAAAGAGGGATATTTTGCTGTGCTTTGAAGAATATGGTGAAAAGTGAAATATCCAGGAAAAAAACCCAGAAAGCAACGTTCCAGGAAACTTCTTTCTGGCGTGTGCATTCATTTCAGAGAGTTAAAGTTGACACTCCATTGCCCAGTTAGAAAACTCTGTCTCTGATTAATCTGTGAAGGGATATTAAGTGGTGCCTGGATGCTTGCGGTGAGAAAGGAAATGCCTTATAATGAAAACTGGAGAGAAGCTATCTGAGAACCTGGTTTGTGATGTGTGTATCCATCCCGTAGAGTTAAATCATTCTTTGTATTGAGCAGTTTGAAATCACT
>NW_012101936.1:18683-19298 GCF_000951045.1 Mandrillus leucophaeus | reverse complement strand
TTTTCATTGGGCAGTATTGTAACACTGTTTTAGATGAGTCAGCTAAGGGACACTCTGGAGCGCACTGAAGCTTACGGTGAAAACGCAATTATCTTCAGATGAATACTGGAGAGATTTCGGAGGATGTGCTTTTGACGTGTACATTCCACTCACAAAATGAAACCTTTCTTCTCATAGAGGATTGGGAATCCCGTTTGGAGAAATCGCTACCAGGGGACATTCGGAACTATACAGACAGCTATGGTGAAAAAGGAATTATCCTCAGACAAAAACTGGAAAGAAGCATTGTATCACACTGCCTTGTAATAGATATCTCTATTCATCTCACTTCAATAAATGTTTCTTTCTATTACGCAGTTTTGAAACTGCGTCGTCGACGGATTTCCGACGGGACGTTGGGTTTCACATTAAGGCTTGGGGGAAATAGGAAATATCACCAGATAAAAACTGGAGAGAAGCTTCCGGAGAAACCGCTTTGTGATGTGTGCATTCCACCCAGGAAGTTATACCGCTTTTCTCCTAAGACAGTGTTTGAACACTGTTCCTGTAAAACTGAAAAAGGGATATTTTGCAGCGCTTGGAAGAATATGGCGACAAGTGAAATATCCGGGAATA
>NW_012101936.1:7682-9317 GCF_000951045.1 Mandrillus leucophaeus | reverse complement strand
GCCTTGAGGCTTACGGTGAAAACGGAAATCTCTTCAGATAGATACTGGAGAGAAGATTTCTGAGGAGCTCCTTTGTGACGTGTGCATTCCACTCATCATAGGGTTGATTCTGCATCATAGATGGATTAATACTCGTCATAGATGGATTCGCAAAGGGACATTCGGAGACACATTCAGGCCTGTGGGGAAATAGGACATTTCTTCTGATAAATAGAAGAATGAAGCTTTCCGAGAGACTGCTTTTTGATGTGTGCATTCTACTCAGGGAATTATACCTCTTTTCTCATAAGTCAGTGTTCGAACGCTGTTCCTGTAAAACTGAAAAAGTGATATTATGTAGCGCATTGAAAACTCTGGCGAAAAGTGAAATATCTGGAAATGAAACCCAGAAAGAAGCGTTCCAAGAAACTGCTCTCTGAGGAGTGCATTCATTACAGAGAGTGAAAGCTTCCACTGCGTTGCCCAGTTTGGAAATTCTGTCTTTGAGGAATCTGTGAAGGGATATAATGTGGCACACAGAGGCTTCCGGTGAGGAAGGAAACGTCTTCGTATGAAAACTGATGAGAAGCTTTCGGAGCAACTGCTATGTGTAAATAAAATCCTGAAAGAAGCGTTTCAAGAAACTGCTCTCTGAGGAGTGCATTCATTTCAGAGAGTGAAAGTTTCCACTACGTTGCCCCGTTTGGAAATTCTGTGTTTGAGGAATCTGTGAAGGGATATTAAGTGATGCACGGATATCTGTGGTGAGAAAAGAAATGTCTTCCGATGAGAAGTGGAGAGAAGATTTGGAAGCAAATTCTTTGGGATATGTGTATTCATCTCCTAGAGTTAAAGCATTGCTTTTATTGAACAGTTTGAAATCATTGTTGCTGTGGAACCTGAGAAAGGATATTTGGAAACGCTCTTAAGAAGATGCTGAAAAAGGAATACGCTACGATAAAAGGAAAACTTTCTGTGACACTGCTCTCGGTCACCTGAATTGCATTCGTACAGTTCAGCTTCTGTTTTCATTGAGCAGTATTCTAACACTGTTTTAGGTGAGTCAGCTAAGGGATACTTGCGAGCCCCTTGAGGCTGCTTTGTGATGTGTGCATTCTACTCAGGGAATTATACCTCTTTTCTAATAAGGCAGTGTTCGAACACTGTTCATGTAAAACTAAAAAAGTGATATTGTGCAGCGCATTGAAAACTATGGCAAAAAGCGAAATATCTGGAAATAAAACCCAGAAAGAAGCGTTCTAAGAAACTGATCTCTGACGAGTGCATTCATTACAGAGAGTGAAAGCTTCCACTACGTTGCCCGGTTTGGAAATTCTGTCTTTGAGGAATCTGTGAAGGGATACAATGTGGCGCCGGAGGCTTCCAGTGAGGAAGGAAACGTCTTCGTATGAAAACTGGTGAGAAGCTTTGGGAGCAACTGCTTTGTGCTCTGTGTATTCATCTCATTGAGTTGAATTATTCTTTGGACTGAGCAGTTTGAAATCACTCTTTCTGTGGAACCCGAGAAAGGACATTTGGGAGCGCTCCCAAGAATATGCTGAATATGCTGAAAAAGACATAACCTCCAATAAAAACCAGAAGGAAACTTTCTCTGAATCTACCCTTGGCCACGTGAAGTCCACTCGCACTGTTAAG
>NW_012101936.1:7252-7632 GCF_000951045.1 Mandrillus leucophaeus | reverse complement strand
AGAGTTAAATCATCCTTTGGATTGAGTAGTTTGAAATCACTGTTTCTGTGGAGACTGAGAAAGGATATTTGGCAACGTTCTCAAGAATATGTTGAAAAAGTAACACCCTCCGATAAAAACCAGAAGGAACATTCGGTGAAACGGCTCTAGGTCACGTGAATAGCTTTTGCACAGTTAACCTTCTCTTTTCATTGAGCAATATTCTAACACTGTTTTAGGGGAGCCAGCTAAGGGATACACGGGAGCGCCTTGAGGCTTACGATGAAAACGGAAATATCTTCCGATAGATACGGGAGAGAAGATTTCCAAGGGTCTCCTTTGTGACCTGTGCATTTCACTCGTCATAGTGTTGATACTGCATCATAGACGGATTGATATTC
>NW_012101936.1:0-2576 GCF_000951045.1 Mandrillus leucophaeus | reverse complement strand
ACGGGACATTTTGGAGTATATGGACGGCTATGGTGATAAAGCAAGTATCGTCAGACAAAAACCGGAAAAAGCTTTCTGTGAAACTGCTTTGTGATAGATATGTCTATGCATCTCACATAGATAAAACGTTCTTTCTATTACACAGTTTTCAAACTGCGTCATGGATGGATTGGCGAAGGGATATTTGGGAGCACATTCGCACTTGACGTTAAATATGAGATATCTTCAGATAAAAACGGGAGAGAAGAGTTCTGAGAAACTGCGTTGTAATGTGTGCATTCCACAGGGCGTTATACCTTTTTCCTCATAGGAATTTATGGGCACTGTTCCTGTAAGACTGAAAAAGTGATATTTGGCAGTGCGTTGAAGACTCTGGCACAAAGTGAAATATCCAGAAATACAAACCAGAAAGAAACGTTCTGATATATTACGTAGCACCTGAATTCCTGTGGTGAGAAAGGAAACGTCGTCCGATGAGAAGTGGAGAGAAGCTTTCCGAGCAAGTTCTATGTGATGTGTGTGTTCATCTCATAGAGTTAAATCATTCTTTGGATTGAGCAGTTTGAAATCACTGTTTCCCTGGAACCTGAGAAAGGATATTTGGGAACGCTCTTAAGAATATGCTTAAAACGTAGTACCCTCCAATCAAAAGTAGAAGAAAACTTTCTGTGAAACTGCTCTAGGTCATGTGCATTCCACTCGCACATTTAATCTTCTGTTTTCATTGACCAGTATTCTAACACTGTTTTAGGTGATTCAGCTAAGGGATACTCGGGAGCACATTGAGTCTTACGGTGAAAAGGGCAATTATTTTCAGATAGACACTGGAGAAATTTCCATGGAGCTGCTTTGTTACGTGTGCATGCCACTCACAATGTTATACCCTTCTTCTCATAGAAAATGGGAGAATCCCATTTGGAGAATAAGCTAACGGCAGACATTTGAGAGTATTGGACGGCTATGGTGAAAAAGCAAGTATCCTCAGACAAAAACTAGAAAGAAGCTTTCTGTGAAACTGCTTTGTGATAGATATGTCTCTGCATCTCACATAAATAAAACTTTGTTTCTATTACGCAGTTTTTAAACTGCCTCTGGGATGGATATGCGAACGGATATTCGGGAGCACATTCGCTCTTGACGTTAAATAGGGGATATCTTCAGATAAAAACTGGAAAAAAGTTTCTGAGAAACTGCGTTGTGATGTGTGCATTCCACAGGGCGTTATACCTTTTTTCTCATAGCAGTATTTGAGCACTGTTCCTGTAAAACTGAAAAAGTGATACGTGGCAGCACATTGAAGACTATGGCAAGAAGTGAAATCATCCGGAAATACAAACCAGAAAGAAACGTTCCAAGAACCTGTTCTCTGGGGTGTGCATTCATTTCAGAGAATTAAGCTTCTACTACGTTGTCCAGTTTGGAAAATCTGTCTTTGAGGAATCTGGGAAGGGATATCAAGTGGCGCCCGGACACCTGTGGGGAGAAACGAAACGTCTTCTGATGAGAAGAGGAAAGAAGCTTTCGGAGCAAGTGCTTTGTGATGGGTGTGTTCATCTCATAGAGGTAAATGATTCTTAGGATTGAGCACTTTGAAATCACTGTTTCTGTGGAACCTGAGACAGGATATTTGGGAACGGTTTTAAGAATATGCTGGAAAAGGAATACCCTCTGATAAAAACCAGAAGGAAACTATCTGTGAAACTGTTCTAGGTCACGTGAATTGCATTCTCACAGTTAAGCTTCTGTGTGCATTGAGCAGTATTCTAACACTGTTTTAGGTGAGACAGCTAAGGGATACGTGGGAGCGCCCTGAGGCTTACGGTGAAGACGGAAATATCTTCCGATAGGTACTGGAGAGATTTACGAGGAGCTCCTTCGTGATGTGTGCATTCCACTCGTCAGAGTGTTGATACTGCGTCATAGACGGATTGATACTCGTCATACACGGATTCGCGAAGGGACGTTCGGAGACACATTCAGGCCTGTGGGGAAACAGGAAATATCTTCTGATAAATACTGGGATGCAGCTCTCCGAGAGACTGCTTTATGATGTGTGCATTCCACTCAGGGAATTATACCTCTTTTCTCATAAGGCAGTGTTTGAACACTCTTAGTGTAAAACTGAAAAAGTGATATTTTGCAGCGCGTTGAAGACTATACTGAAAAGTGAAATATCTGGAAATAAAACCCAGAAAGTGGCATTCGAAGAAACTGCTCTCTGACGAGTCCATTCATTTCAGAGAGTGAAAGCTTCCACTACATTGCCCAGTTTGGAAACTCTGTCTTTGAGGAATCTGAGAAGGGATATTAAGTGGCACCCGCAGGCTTCCAGTGAGAAAGGAAACGTCTTCGCATGAAAACTGGTGAGAAGCTTTCAGAGCAACTGCTTTGAGATATGTGTATTCACCTCATAGAATTGAATCATTCTTTGGATTCAGCAGTTTGAAATCACTGTTTCTGCGGAACCTGAGAAAGGACACTTGGGAGCGCTCTTCAGAATATGGTGAAAAAGACATAACCATCAAAAAAAACCAGAAGGAAGCTTTCTGTGAAACTGCTCTACGTCACGTGCATTC
>NW_012101935.1:28857-30702 GCF_000951045.1 Mandrillus leucophaeus | reverse complement strand
CCTTCTGCCATGATTGTAAGTTCCCTGAACTGCGAGTCAATTAAGACTGTTTCCTTTATAAATTACCCAATTTCAGGTCTTTCTTTATAGCAGTGTGAAAACAAACCAATATAGACCCCTTCCCTGAGGTGCCTTCTCCTTAGGTAACCAGCTGCCCCCATGCTCTTCTGCCCCCTGGTCTTTCTGGTCCCTTCATGAGGCCCAAGTGATCCACATGGCCAGCCCCAGCCCCATCCTACTGCAGCCCATGTGGCTACTGGAGAGGCCGCGCTCCTTTCC
The DNA here is from genome assembly GCF_000951045.1 of Mandrillus leucophaeus. Taxonomy (NCBI): domain Eukaryota; kingdom Metazoa; phylum Chordata; class Mammalia; order Primates; family Cercopithecidae; genus Mandrillus; species Mandrillus leucophaeus. The sequence continues at coordinate 30,423 of NW_012101935.1, read as the reverse complement.
TCACCCCGAGGGGGCCTGATATGCTTTCTGGATCCTGGAGGAAACTGACCCCCTATTCTCATGTCGGTGCAACTTCTTCCAAGACCTCAAAACTGGACAATGTGAACTGGTCTTTTTTCTTGTCTCCTCTTGCTAGGACTGTCACTGGGACAATCATAGATGGGCGTGGGAGTAGAGGACAATGTATCAATGGATGAATGGACAGTAGTCCAGGGAGTATATCCCTGTCTGTACTGAACTGGGCCCTTCCTCCAATGAGCAGCCTTCCTGAGTGAGTTTATACAGTCATTCCTTGGTATCCATGGAGGATTAGTTCTAGGGTCCTGGGGATGCCAAAATCCATGGATGCTCAAGTCTCTGACATAACATGGCCTAGCATTTACATACAAGCTATGTACATCCTCCCGTATACATTAGACCATCTCTAGATTATTCATCATATGTAGTACAATGCAGATGCTATATAAATGGTTGTGATAACTATATTGTTTAGGGAATGAAGAACAAAGTGTGCACATGTTCAGTAGAGACATAACCACCCAATTTATTTTCTGAATATTTTCCATCTGCTGTTGGCTGAATCCACGGAAGCAGAGCTCCCAGATATGAGGGCCAAGTGTGCCTTGAGAGTAGGGTGGGTGAGGTTGCTAATGAGTACAGGGGAGCAGGTGTCGATCAGGTGGGCCCTGCACTGGGGCATCTGGACGCCCTGTCTCAGGACCTGAGACTCTGTTTGGATGGCACAGGCCAACTTAGCCCAGGCTGGTCTAGACTTTGCTTGCATCTAGAAGCCTGAGACCAGCCTGGGAAACATAGGTGGACCCTGTCTCTAGAGAAAATCAAAGAAATTAACCAGGCATGGTGGCGTGTGCCTATAGTCCCACCTAGTCAGGAAGCTGAGGCATGAGGATTGCTGGAGCCCATGAGTTCCAGGAAGCAGTGAGCCATGATTGCACCACTGCACTCCAGCCTAGGTGACAGAGTGAGACTTTATCTCTTAAAAAAATTAAGAAATTTAACATAGGTACGATCCAATTAACTAAATAATAATGCGAACTATTATCTAAGGTTATTAAGGCTGGAATTGTCCCATTTTCGCCCAACTTCTCGTACCTGTCCCAAGATCCCACCTCGGACTCACCCTCTGCCTTCAGCTCATGTCTCCTCAGCTTCCTCCAGATGGTCCAGCAAACACACACCTGGGCTGAATGGTAGAGCTGGTTGCTCATACACAAGGGGAGACCCGTGGGCAGGGGTTTTCAAATTTATACTGTAAAGGAGAACGCCCTTTGAGAAACACTTTGACAGTGAATCTAGGCCTCAGTATCCATCAGCTGCTCTGGTGAATTTTGTGGAAGCTCAGTGAACACCTGCTCTGCAGGGTGCATGTGAAAGGGGTGAGGATGAGTAAGCTGCAGATAAACAAAACAGGACACAGGGGCCCTGTCGAAGCTCTATCCCCTGCCTTCAGCACTGACGAATCAAATAAACTCTTAGGGAATGGTGGCCACGTGCTGGGCCAGCCCCAGGTTCTCAGGATATGACAGTGAGTGACGCAGAGCCAGG
>NW_012101935.1:27157-28730 GCF_000951045.1 Mandrillus leucophaeus | reverse complement strand
GGAAGGAGGGGAGGGTCCTCTGAACACGTCTGGGGCCTAAGCTGGGTCCCGATATTCGCTGTGGGACCCACTGGACCCACACGGTCCCTTGTCTGGGAGTGGCATGGGGAGACTTCTGCCCTTGGGCAGTTGTGGAAAATGAAGGGGCCCTGGAGGGCTGGCTGGAGGGAGACTATCTTCCCTTCTGTTCAAAGGGGTCCGGGCTCTGGGGATTGTCCCCGAGTATTTCTTGTTCTGTCTGGTCCTTTCGAGGCCTCGCTCGCCTTTTGCCCCGAGTGTTCCCAGGAGGGACAGTCCATCTAGATGTTCTCCAGGACCAAGGACCCACTGTTCTTCCTCAGTGGCCCAGGAAAATGAAGCCCCCTCCTGTAGGGACAGCTCAGAATGGTGGAGTCCACAGTCCCTCCCCGAGAGCCGTGGTTTCCACGAGCACAGAGGCTGCTTTAGAGACAGTAGATCATTTTCATCCCCAAAACCAAACACACTCCTGCTCAGACGGCATCATTTCTAAAGCAGCCTCACTGGTTAGACTGAAGGGCCACGGTAGCCCAAGTGATGAGCGGGGTAGAACGGAGCAGTCAGGAGAGATCTTGTTCTCCGCAGGAAACTGGGCATCTCTGTGGTCCTGAGCATCCCAGGAGAGAGATCGTACAGAGACCTCTGGTGCCTGATCCCAGTTCACATCCACATCCCTGGTATAGCCCACGATGGGCCCTTCACCCTTGGCAGGTGGACACCATTCAACCTGCCAGGGCAGGTGTGTGTGCATTTCATGGCATTTGGGAACGAGATTCTCTGTCCAGGTCCCACTCTTCTCGTGTCCTTGGGAAGATGTCATCCCCTGCTTGGAGCTTCAGACTCCAGAGACCCATGGAGGTGTGGGCCATGGGGTCTGGCCCCTTTTCACCTGGGGGCGGTGGTGGAATGAAGGTTATACAACCAGCCAGCATCTGGGAGCCCGGTGGGAGCAATTCAGGTTTTCTCTGAAGCTCTCGGGTACAATGTAACCTTTAGACAATTTTGTCTCACAGGATGGACATGGTAGAGGACGTGGACAGTTTGTGGGCACAGGAGCGAGAGGATATCATCATGAACTATGAGAAGGTACAGGTCGGTCTGCTTCTTGGAGGGAGGCCTGTTCCAGTGCACCCTGGTCAAAGGGTCCTGGGCTCCCTAGGAGCACAGGGTGGGCACGGGTGGCCACTACCCCCAGGCCCTTGCACCCTTTACCTTTGACCCCTCACCAAGGCTTCCTCTGGGTTACAGGGACACCGAGCTGGGCTGCCCGAGGACATTGGGCCTGAGCCTGTTGGAATCTACAACAACATTGGTCGCTTTGGAATTCTGCAGTGAGTCCTCTGTGCTCCCCTCACCCCTGAAGCACCTGTCTCAGCTCAGGGACGGGTTTGCTTTTAGGAAGGCCTTTCTGAGGCAGGACATGTCCTGCCAGGTCGGGTCAACCTCCTTTCCAGGGTCAGAATTCCTCCCTGGTTCCCCTGCAGGTCCAGCCTGAGGTTGCTGTTAGGCCAGAGGTGCGGGGCCCATCTAGGGAGCGGGTGGGAATGGAGACTGG
>NW_012101935.1:25315-26266 GCF_000951045.1 Mandrillus leucophaeus | reverse complement strand
ACTCACATCTTCTTCAGGGATCGATACGGAACCAAGTAAGCCTATGGGAGCCACAGGGTCTCAGCAGAGATGGAGTGAATGAAAGGGATGGGGGCTCCCCCGGAGAAGAGGCCAGGGTCACCTAGGAGGGATGACAGAGCTGCCAAGACCTCCCCTGACCCAGGGAACAGCCGGCACCATGAACCGAGCACCTGGTTCCAAGCCCTGGGCCAGACTGGAACATGTGAGACCAGAACCCAGGAGGATCCTGAGGAGACAGAAGGCAGCAAACAAAATCATGCACAATGGTGAAAGGTGCTCTCCCTGACCCACGGGGACCCATGGTAGGACTCACGGGAGGGTGGCAGGATGGAGGGCCCATGAGCCTCTCCAGGTAACACTGACAGCACCAAATGCTGGGGCAATTAGGGGTCCTGGAAACTGTTATCCTGCTCTGCTGGAAACATGGCATGGCACAGCCACTTTGGCAGCCAGTTGGGCAGTGACTCACAAAGCTTAATGGACTTGAATCACGTGTCCCCAAAGTATCAGAAATATTGAGCCCACTGATTTGAAAACTGATGTCCACATGAAACCTGCATGCCACATCCACTGCTTGATTCATCGTCACTCACACAAGGAGCCTTCGGGGACAGTCTTCAACATGGGAAGAGGGAGAGCAAGGCTGGTCCTCCCTTCAAACGGAAGACCCAGTGAGAAAAGGGAATGAGCCAGTGATGCCCGCATGAACGTGGGTGGATCCTAGATGCATTTTGCTGAGGGAAAGAAGCCAGACCCAATAAGCTACCACGTAGGATTCCCATTCCTGGGCCATTCTGGAAAAGGCCAAACCAAAGGGACTGACAAGCAGTCTGGGTGGCCGGGGACTGACGGATCGGGGAGAGGCCGGGTGCATAGGGGCCACCCTGGAGACTTGGAAGATGAAGGAGTCGCTTCAGGAGGGGCTGGAGC
>NW_012101935.1:19369-20825 GCF_000951045.1 Mandrillus leucophaeus | reverse complement strand
CCCAGGGGGCCCTGAGCACCTCTGTTCCTCCCATCAGGACAAGGAAGGTCTTTGCGCACAGGATTCCTCCTTAGGCTGGCTTCTCCAGATGTTGAATGATGGGGTAAGAAGGCACAGGGAGACCCTGGCTCAGGGACCCTCGTTGCCCTGCAGTGCCCTGCTTCCCCAGTCTGGGGGTCTGGCTCACCCACAGCCCACAGGAGGCTCCGCCCACAGGAGGGCCCTCACAGAACACCCAAACCAAACCCTCTGCCCAAGAGGGTTCATCCCAGGGCAATGACTGGGGCTCAGGACCAGCCTTATAGGCAGACTGGGCCAAGAGCTGACTTGGGAGGGATCAGGGAAGCCTCAAGCCCTGGGCAAGCCCCTCTCTCCAGGAGCCACACTCCCAGTCCAATGAGTGCCCCCCATGAGGAGCTGAAAGACCTTGTCTGACCCAGCGCCCTGGAGGGCTGAGGAAACCCTCATAGGGAAGGTTACTGACTCTGGGGACTGAAGCCCCAGTGGGCTCAGCTCAAGCCATCAGCCCCAGCCTGGAAGGGCTACAGTCTCCCACACCTGCTATCCCCACAGATCTCTCTTGGGCTCATCCTGCGCCTGTGGGACGTGTATTTACTGGAAAGAGAACAGGTGTTGATGCCGATGACAAGCATTGCCTTTAAAGTTCAGAGGAGTAAGTCTCCCTGTGCCCAGTGGGGCCTGGGGAGCCCTGGGGTCAGACGCTGACTTACTCAAGGGCAGCTTCCTCACACTGTCCTCATGATCCCCTGATCTGGCCCAGAGGGAGGTCTGGCCTGGTGGGCTGGTCAGGGCACAGTGACACCGAGCCCATCCCCCACATGACCCAGATAAATGTTGTGAGCACTTCCCTACCCACTTCCCCCGGCCACAGTCTCCTGTGCACTTCCGAACCCCTGGGGTGGCCACAAAAGATTCCCGCATCGCCTAGTGGGAGACGGAAGTGGCCACGGGGTATCAGCTGTGCCCCCTCCCAGGGAACTCTCCTGGCCTGATGTCCACCCTGTCCCTAGAGCGCCTCATGAAGACATCCAGGTCTGGCCTGTGGGCACGGTTTCGGAACCAGTTCTTCCACACCTGGGAGTTGGATGATGACTCTGTGCTCAAGTATCTTAGAGCCTCTACGAAGAAACTAACAAGGAAGCAAGGGGACCTGCCACCCCCAGGTGGGCTCCAGTGTCATGTCCCCTCTCGTGTCAACCTCTGGGACAGTCAATAGTAGGGGAGTGCCCGAGACCCACAACCCTACTACCTGGGCCTTCCTCTTCACCTTTTATTCCTCCTCTTCCTCCTGAACTCTAAGAAAGTACAGGAGGCCCACCGGTCCTCACGGCAGGCGCTCAGTGCGTGTGTACTGGATGTGTTGTGCACGCAGGAGGGCGATGTGGGCAAGACCTTCCAACAAGCCCCCTCCCACATTCCACAGTGTCTCTGTCTC
>NW_012101935.1:16798-17969 GCF_000951045.1 Mandrillus leucophaeus | reverse complement strand
TCTCCAGCGTACACCTCCCTCTACCCTCCCAGCACCCCGCAAAGCAGGCGTCAATGTCACTGTTAATGCACAGAGGAGGAACCTGACTGTTAGACAGGTTCATGGGTTTTCCAGGGTCGCACGGCTTCTGGGAGACGGATGTGACCCTGAGGACACGGCACAGGCCAGTGTAATGCCAGGTTGGAATGAGCTGTGATCTGTGCCACGTAGAGGCCTAGGCCAAGGTGGGAGTGACTGATGACCAGCTCAGCCAGGTCGGTGAAAACACTCTTGGGTCCTCCCCTGCTGGCTCCCAGGAATCCAGAACTGCCAGGAGGGTGGTGGCAGGTCCCCCATCCTCAGCTGGGTGGGCCCGGATAGAATAACAAGGCGAGGGCACATTTCCCCGGCCATTGCCTCCAGGCGCCGCTGTGACCTGCTCATTCCAATCTTGTGGGAATATTTCCACACACAATTGCAAGTAGCAGTGGACGTGGTGAGAGGCGTTTGGACATGGGATAGGCAGTATTTTGGAGGCAGAGCCTCCAGGACTCGCTGATGGGTTAGCTGCAGGGCTTGAGTGGGGAAGGAGAATCGAGGATGATGTGTTCAAATCGGTCCATTCACTTCCTCTGTGCCACGCCTGTGCTGGGCACTGGGAGAGACAGATGAGCACAGGAGTCCTGGCCGGGGGGAGGTGTGGGAGGAAGCCCAGAGTGTCTACTGGGAGCTGAGGGCTTGTGTCCACCTGGGTGCCATCCAGGTTCTCTGCATGGACATGTATAAGCTGAGCTGCCTGGAGGAGGAGCAGCTGCTGTTGGTGGTGACCAGCAAGTTCCGGAATGGAGACTGCTCTGGCAACGGAGAGATGGGTGGCCTGAGGTCTGGATGGTCTAGAGGGTTTTAGGGCCCAGGAGGACCCAGGAAAGGGTCTGGGGGATGCAGGACGTCCTATGGGGGGCGTTTGAAACTCAGTGCTCAGGTCACTCCAGGTCACTCAGGTCTTTTGCCGGCCTCTGTCATAATTATTGCCATATGAGAGTGCCACCTTTCTATGACATATCTTATGTGTTTCTGTGAATGGCCTACTTGTTCGTATTTACAAATTCATGTTTAAAGGAAACTTCTATCACTCTCACAAATCGAAAGCCAGCAAAATATAAATTCAATGAAAACAAAATGAAGTCAATGA
>NW_012101935.1:16472-16748 GCF_000951045.1 Mandrillus leucophaeus | reverse complement strand
TCAGGACAAGGAAGGTCTTTGCGCGCAGGGTTCCTCCTTAGGCTGGCTTCTCCAGATGCTGAATGACGGGGTAAGAAGGCACAGGGAGACCCTGGCTCAGGGACCCTCCTTGCCCTGCAGTGCCCTGCTTCCCTAGCCCGGGGTCTGGCTCAGCCACAGCCTACAGGAGGCTCCGCCCACAGGGGGGCCTCACAGGACACCCACACCAAACCCTCTGCCCAAGAGGGGTCATCCCAGGGCAATGACTGGGGCTCAGGACCAGCCTTATAGGCAGAC
>NW_012101935.1:15976-16422 GCF_000951045.1 Mandrillus leucophaeus | reverse complement strand
TTGCCCTGCAGTGCCCTGCTTCCCTAGCCCGGGGTCTGGCTCAGCCACAGCCCACAGGAGGCTCCGCCCACAGGGGGGGCCTCACAGGACACCCAAACCAAACCCTCTGCCCAAGAGGGGTCATCCCAGGGCAATGACTGGGGCTCAGGACCAGCCTTATAGTCGGACTGGGCCAAGAGCTGACTTGGGAGGGATCAGGGAAGCCTCAAGCCCTGGGCAAGCCCCTCTCTCCAGGAGCCACAAACCCACTCCAGTGAGTGCCCCCATGAGGAGCTGCAAGACCTTGTCTGACCCAGCGCCCTGGAGGGCTCAGGAAACCCTCATGGGGAAGGTTACTGACTCTGGGGACTTAAGCCCCAGTGGGCTCAGTTCGAGCTACCAGCCCCAGCCTGGAAGGGCTACAGTCTCCCACACCTGCTATCCCCACAGATCTCTCTTGGGCTCAT
>NW_012101935.1:12076-12563 GCF_000951045.1 Mandrillus leucophaeus | reverse complement strand
TGCACTGCACCCAGCACTGATTCCAACCAGGACAGCTCCTTAACAGCTAGGGACGAGCAGCAGCACACTCCCACCTCAGAGCCTTGCCTCTGCCACCTCTACTTGGAAAATTCTTATTTCCCTCCAGGCTTCTAGAAGCATCTGGGGCAGGGTTCATGGCTGGATAACTTCCTGAGGCTTAACAACCCAAGCAAACTTCACGTTCTCGTTTTTGTTTTTGGTAAACTTATGAAAATTTATTAAGAAAGTGTGCAGCTCGAAAGACCTTCACAGATGGAACACACCAGTCCCCAGATCACAAAGCCAACCATGTCCAGCCCCTCCCAGCACCCCCAGCTGTGTGACCAGCTTTCTGAATTCTGATGACACCGTGTGCCTGCCTTTGTATTTTCAACTCATAGATGATTAACCCCCTTCATGTTTTAAAATAAATGTTTTCTGTTGAAATTATTTTAGATATAAAAGATTGAAAAGGCACTACAGTGGC
>NW_012101935.1:11367-12026 GCF_000951045.1 Mandrillus leucophaeus | reverse complement strand
AGTAGCAGTGGACGTGGTGAGAGGCGTTTGGACATGGGATAGGCAGTATTTTGGAGGCAGAGCCTCCAGGACTCGCTGATGGGTTAGCTGCAGGGGAAGGAGAGTGGGGAAGGAGAATCGAGGATGTTGTGTTCAAATCGGTCCATTCACTTCCTCTGTGCCACGCCTGTGCTGGGCACTGGGAGAGACAGATGAGCACAGCAGCCCCGGCCGGGGGGAGGTGTGGGAGGAAGCCCAGAGTGTCTACTGGGAGCTGAGGGCTTGTGTCCACCTGGGTGCCATCCAGGTTCTCTGTATGGACATGTATAAGCTGAGCTGCCTGGAGGAGGAGCAGCTGCTGTTGGTGGTGACCAGCAAGTTCCGGAATGGAGACTGCTCTGGCAACGGAGAGATGGGTGGCCTGAGGTCTGGATGGTCTAGGGGGTTTTAGGGCCCAGGAGGACCCAGGAAAGGGTCTGGGGGATGCAGGACGTCCTATGGGGGGCGTTTGAAACTCAGTGCGCAGGTCACTCCAGGTCACTCAGGTCTTTTGCCGGCCTCTGTCATAATTATTGCCATATGAGAGTGCCACCTTTCCTATGACATATCTTATGTGTTTCTGTGAATGGCCTACTTGTTCGTATTTACAAATTCATGTTTAAAGGAAACTTCTATCACTC
>NW_012101935.1:8985-9280 GCF_000951045.1 Mandrillus leucophaeus | reverse complement strand
GGGGCCCCAGCTAGGAACCATACAGGGTAGGATGCTACTGTACCCTAGACATCCAGCAGGGAAAATGCAGTTTTGCAGATGCAGGAGTGGTTAGAGTTTGAAATGTTCATGCTGGACTGCAACACCACGAGGGTTCTCAACTGTTTATGAGTTTCTGCCCTCAGGCACATAAGGCCCCAGCAGAAGCAACCTGACACTGCACCTGAAACGGCATGGCTATGTGTGTCTGCTGGGGAATCATAGAGAAGGTTTCTGTTCAATATGGACCTTAGGGCCAAGTGAGCCTGGCTCCAAT
>NW_012101935.1:7215-8935 GCF_000951045.1 Mandrillus leucophaeus | reverse complement strand
TGCTAAGTGTGAAAATCCCTCTTCTCCTTCTGTTTCCCTGCTGATCAACTGCTGTGGCCAAAGGCTGACTTTAGCCAAAAGCTAAATCTTTGCAAAAATGTAATATACATTTATATTAAGTATAGAAATAAGAACAAAAGAGCTAAATCTGCCTGTGTTACAGGATCTTGGCTGATGCTAAGAGCTTAAAAGACCTGGGTCAATTACGTAGTCTCTCTGTGAAGCCGATTAAACAGTCCCTAAAATAAAGGCCATGGGCCTTGGGTTCTCCCAAAACTTTGAGAAATAAAGAGGGCGCCTCTGTGCTGGGTTGTGTGAATTGCACCTCTCACCTGACAGTGGCTTGTGGTGTCCCTGGAGTCTAAAAGCTACATGATGCTCCCTGGGAAGTGGCTGCTTTCTGACTGGTATGCTTGGATCTGTGCCATGGACAGTCATTGGTGGCCCAGAAATCTGTACTTATTTCAGGCTGGTCCAACTTCAAAAAATAATGTGTCTGCTCTACCATTGTTCTCCTCTTCACTGAGCTTCCCTTTCTCAGTTTCATGCTGAAACCCCAAGAATCACAAATATTACCCTCTCCTACGCCAACAAAATGCACAATGATGTAACTCCAATGTCTTCTGGCCTCACCAGCCTATAGGAAGGAATGAAATTACATCTGAAATACAGCATGAGCTGCCACTCCTTGAATGTAATATGACTATGGTATTCCACAACTATAACACCACCATTCTTTCAGAAAAAATTCATAGTTGTTCCATGGTGGGCAAATCTCTGCAAGCCTACCCCCAAAGTACAATGAACCTGAGCGGCGGAAGAAAGCGGCTGACAAATCCTCTCTCTTAGAAAGTGGCTGGGCACGGTGGCTCATGCCTGTAATCCCAGCACTTTGGGGGGCCGAGGCGGGCAGATCACCTGAGCTTGGGAGTTTGAGACCAGCCTGACTAACATGGAGAAATCCCGTCTCTACTAAAAATACCAAAAAGTAGCACATGCCTGTGGTCCCAGCTACTTGGGAGGCTAAGGCAGGAGAATTGCTTGAACTTGGGAACAAAGGTTGCAGTGAGCCGAGATCGCACCATTGCACTCCAGCTTGGACAACAAGAGAAAAACTCTGTCTTAAAAAAACAAAACAAAACAAAACAAACAACAAAAACATAAAGTAATATTTAATAGGGACTTACAAACAGAAGCCATGTTAGTGTCTGGTGGTGGAGAGATGAGATGGTAGATCCCCGCACCATTACCCCGAAGACCCAGGGCTGATATACCACAGGGAAAGGGTATGTATGATTCAGAAGTGATGTGTAAGACAATTAAAGTATGATAAGAGCAAAGCTGTTTTGACTTAAGGGCAGGATTTACAGTAAGTATGTGCTCTTACACACGGAATACTAGACAAACTGGAAATCTTAATGGCCTTCCCAGAGCAGAGGTTAATCTGAAGTCAACATGGCAGATTAGCATCCAACATGGAGTTGCTTTGGCCTCCACATAGTGACTTCAAGAAATTAAGAATCCCTAAAAGTAGCCACTCTCTTTAGGACTACAGTGGAGGGCGGCGGCAGTGGTGGTCGTGGTGGTGTTGGTAGAAGAAAGAGGTTAGACTCACTTGTCAAAGTGATGCAACTAATGAGAATTTACAATGTCTTAATCAGCTGCTGCAAGAAAAGTCAATTGTCCCAAAGCTCAGTGACTTGAAATAACAATCGTTCTC
>NW_012101935.1:0-1120 GCF_000951045.1 Mandrillus leucophaeus | reverse complement strand
TACGTGTACATAGATTGTAATTTGGTCTGTCCAATTTTGAAGTAGGAATTATAATCCCCACTTTACAGAAAAGAGAAGTGAGGCTCAGAAAGGGAAGTTAATTTTCCCAAGGTCACACAGCTAGCAAGTAGTGGAGCAGATGCAAACCAGACCTGTCACACTCCGGGGTCCTCACTCTCAGCCACTGTGCTATACTTGGATCAGGCTTCTTTTAACAAGCTCGAACCGGCCTTAGTCAACAGCCAGCAATAAGGGCCACATGCTGTTCCTCAACTCACTGAAATCCAAAGTAACAGTTTTGGGTGGATGGCACCTATTGTTAATTTTAATCACTCGGAAGCCTCTAGAGTGAGTTGCTTTGCTCAAAGCAGTTATTCTATGCTAATGAAATCGTGACTATGAGTGCCACACTCGATACAGCAGAATTCTCTGACCTCAAAAGCTCATTTATCTGTACCCAGAGATGAGTCCAAATTATTTTCTCAGAATTTGGATGTAGCCTGACAGTCATGTGTACTAGTTTAGACCACTGTCTTTGGAGTGACTGTGGTTCTACATTTAACTATTATTTCGGGCTACTAAAACTCTCCGTGGCTTAGTCTCCTCAAGTGTAACATGGCAATAATAATGCCTATCTGTATGGAAGCCATGTGAGGTGTCTTCCTAATTACAACGGCTCTCTGAATTCACCTCATCCTCCCAAAACACACATTAGTGAGGACAATAAGTGCCCATGATTGAGCGCTGAGGATGAAAGATCAGTAAGACCCCATCTAGCCATCAAGATACAGGAGAGAAATGTAAAATCATCACAATAATAAAGTACAATAGAGTCTGATAAGTCCTATGACAAGATAAGTACTAAGAGAATGTTACTCTCCTAGGCGTGGAGGTTGAGGAAAGTTTTGGAGGTGACATTTAGGCTGGGCCTTGTTAGATAAGAAGGATTTGCAGAAAAGGTCAGCTGTTTGCCCAAAGGACCTCTAACTAGTAGCATTTCAGGAACTGTGATACATGAAGTAGGACAGAGGGGGTGTCTCCCTGTAGACCCAGAATTAGGAACCAGAAGTGAAACATCAAGTACTCTACTTTCTAAAGTGAAGTCAACTTTATCTCAGAG
>NW_012101934.1:33886-35888 GCF_000951045.1 Mandrillus leucophaeus | reverse complement strand
CAGATTCAAGTGATTCTCAGGTCCACCAAGCAGCTGGGACTACAGCTATGTGCCACCATGCCCGACTAATTTTTGGATTTTTAGCAGAGACAGGGTTTCACCATGTTGGTCAGGCTGGTCTCCAACTCCTGAGCTCAAGTGATCCACCTTCCTCGGCCTCCCAAAGTGCTGGGATTACAGGCATGAGCCACCAGCCCCGGTCCATGCATGTATTATTACTGTCAAAGTAGATAATTTAACAAACATCAATGAAATTTAAGATCTTTCACTCATAGGTGCAAAATATCATGCCAATTGCCCTCTAAGAGCTGTCATAAGCCACAGCCCAGAGATTCAAGTCCATTTCAATTTTCAACCAAACCCACCTCACAAACAAGAACGCGAAAAAGACAGAAATACCCACTACCCACAAGTTGAAGCTGAGGCTGTGACATGGCCCTGGCCTGTCATGGTGTGTCACAGTATGGCACAGGCCTGTATCATGTTCCCTAGATTGCTGACTACCAACTAGTTACAGCTGACTCTAATCAGCCCAGGATTTGACCATCTCTGCATTGAACCTGGAACTGCCACTTTTAAAATGGGAACACTGCTTCTCACCTCTCCCTGCTAGACTCCATTTCAGAGGAAAGCATCACAGGGAAATAAAATCCTTGTTTTTTCTTCCTTCTTTGCTTTGCTTTCTCTCTTTCTTTCTCTCCCTCCTTCCTTCCTTCCTTTCTTTTCTCTTTTCTTTTCTTTTTTTTGAGACAGGGTCTCACTCTCTCGCCCAGGCTGGAGTGCAGCGGCACGATCTCGGCTCACTGCAACCTCCACCTCCCAGGTTCAAGCAATTCTCCTGTCTCAGCCTCCCAAGTAGCTGGGATTACAGACTTGTGCCACCGTGCCTGGCTAATTTTTGTATTTTTAGTAGAGAGGGGGTTTCACCATGTTGGCCAGGCTTCTTTCCCTCCCTCTCCCTACACTTCTTTCCTTCCTTTCTCTCTCCCTCGCTACTTTCCAACTTTTAGCTGTGTTGAGTTTGTTGACTCATAGTGAACAAGCAGAAACTCCAATGATACTGTTACCTAAGAGGGAACTTTGCACAATGTTGCCGTGATTAATAATTCATTCACATAATCCTCAATCTCACAAAAGCCTGGAATGGATTTCCTGTTTGCTTATGGCAGGAAAGCTACTGTGGCCAGGCTCCAACTCCTCCCAATTAAGATAGCACCAGCCTTCTTAAGTAGCATGTGGCCCGGCTCTTAGGTCACGCCTATAATACCAGCACTTTGGAAGGCCGAGGTGGGCGGATCACCTGAGGTCAGGGGTTTGAGACCAGCCTGTCTCTACTAACAATATAAAAATTACCTGGAAGTCGCAGTGGGCGCCTGTAATCCCAGCTACTTGGGAGGCTGACGCAGGAGAATTGCTTGAACCAAGGAGACAGAGATTGCAGTGAGCCGAGATCGCACCGCTGCACTCTACCCTCGGCGACACAGCAAGACTGCCTCAAAAACAACAACAAAAAGCAGGACGTGAGACTTCTGCCTGCTCACTCAGAATCATTTCTGCACCAACCATGGCCACCTTTGTGGAGCTCAGTACCAAAGCCAAGATGCCCATTGTGGGCCTGGGCACTTGGAAGGTAAATATGCAAATCTTTGCGCAGCCTTCTTCTCTGGAGGGGCGTTTGGGTGTTTTCTCTTTCTGCATTCAGCCAGGAAAGCCTGGAGGTCGGGCAGGGGTTTGGAGAGGTGAGATTCCATCCTGGAGCCGGGACTCTGGTTGCTTTCTTTTCTCAGAGCTGATTCAGGCTGCAAAGCTCCAAGGCTGGCTTTCCCAGCAGTGCTGAGAGCTTCTCTAGCAGGTATCAAATTTCAAGCAGCTGTTGGATTTAAAATTGTTTTCCAGGGCAGTTTCTCTCTCTGGCTCTAGGACACTTAATTGGGCTCAACGTTTCCCCAGAGTCTTGGCTGTGGGTTTGTTGTGGGCTGGGTGGTTGCGGAGAGGATGCAGA
>NW_012101934.1:29459-33836 GCF_000951045.1 Mandrillus leucophaeus | reverse complement strand
CCTGCTCACTCAGAATCATTTCTGCACCAACCATGGCCACCTTTGTGGAGCTCAGTACCAAAGCCAAGATGCCCATTGTGGGCCTGGGCACTTGGAAGGTAAATATGCAAATCTTTGCGCAGCCTTCTTCTCTGGAGGGGCGTTTGGGTGTTTTCTCTGTCTGCATTCAGCCAGGAAAGCCTGGAGGTCGGGCAGGGGTTTGGAGAGGTGAGATTCCATCCTGGAGCCGGGACTCTGGTTGCTTTCTTTTCTCAGAGCTGATTCAGGCTGCAAAGCTCCAAGGCTGGCTTTCCCAGCAGTGCTGAGAGCTTCTCTAGCAGGTATCAAAGTTCAAGCAGCTGTTGGACTTAAAATTGTTTTCCAGGACAGTTTCTCTCTCTGGCTCTAGGACACTTAATTGGGCTCAACGTTTCCCCAGAGTCTTGGCTGTGGGTTTGTTGTGGGCTGGGTGGTTGCGGAGAGGATGCAGAGCCCCAAGTCCTTGGCACCCCTTTGCAGATCAGGGTGTGGGACTTGGGCTAGCAGAATCCATATGAGCTGGGAGCTTGTTAGAAATGCAGAACTGGCCGGGTGTGGTGGCTCATGCTTGTAATCCCAGCACTTTGGGAGACCCAGACAGGAGGATTGCTTGAGCCCAGGAGTTGGAGACCAGTCTGGGCAACACGGTAAGACCCCATTTTTACAAAGAATCAATAAATTAGCTGGGCATGGTGGGACGCACCTGTAGTCCCAGCCACTTGGGAGGCTGAGGTGGAGATTGAGTGTTGAGCCTGAGAGGTCAAGGCTGCAGTGAGCAGTGATGGTGTCACTGTGCTCCAGTCTGGGCAGCAGAGTGAGATCCAAGAAAGAGAGAAAGAGACAAAGAGAGAGAGAGAGAAAGAAACTGCAGAGTCTCAGGCTCTACCCCAGGCTACCTAATGGGCATCTGCACCTTAACAAGATCCCTAGGTGGTTCCTGTACACATTGAAATCTGCAACGTGCTGGGGCTGCAGAGAGCCTGGGCTGGGAGTCATAAGCTCCACCTGGCTGTGTTAATGTCAGCTGGCAAAACACGGTAAGGCACATCCAGGACTCAGTGAGGCAGGTTCCTGAGCCTTTCTTAGGCTAAGTTTGAAGTTGTTCCATCACCACCTCACTCTGCCTTCTTTGCCATTTTCATCCATGATAGCACTACCCTAACTAGCGACCGGAAGCAGTCTTTGGAATTTCTCTTCTCTCCTATCCCTCATGGCTAATGTCCCTGCTGAGTCTTCTGCCTCTGACTCTCTTTCCTTCTGTGCACCCTGATTTTTCCCCTCGTTTGTGCCAAGCTGGAGGGTAGGACACTCTGTTGCCACACTGGGTCATTCTCAGGATACATTCTTGGTTAATCTGGGCGAACTGATCACTTCCAGCTTGATTCATGCACGGCATCTGTTGCTTGATTAGCAAGATTTACTCAAAATCAGAGCTTCAATCCTATATAAATGGAACAAATAATCACTTCCAGAACTGCAGGGAATCTGCTCACCCTGGGTAAGTTTACCAGACTTACCCAAAATTCTGGAATCCAAAATTCCAGAATTTTGGAATTGAAAATAAGAATTATGAAGGGAGCCATCTTCGACATGTGGAGATGATATACAAAAGGATTATGAACTTAGCAGTGGAGGTGAAGAAGAGTGTAGCATAGTGGTTGGGGGCACAGGAGTGTTTCTGGATGCCTGGCGGCCGCCCGTTTCTTCTCCAGGTGGTAGGGCAGCTGTGCATCTATGCTTTATGTTCTTTTCAATGTATGTTATCTCGCAGTAGAAGAGGTTTAAAAGACTATTTTGTGAGAGATCAAGTTTTAAGTGCTTTTTGCCCCCATCATTGGCTTGGCTAGTTTAGAACAAATTATGATAATTCTATTTCTTTTCTTTTCTTTCTTTCCCTTCTTTCTCTCCCTCTCTCATTCTCCCTCCCTCCCCCTTTCTTCTATAGGAATGGAAAACAAACTCTATTCCTATAAGCTTTTCTATTTCTCCTTTTTTCTGAAAGGAAATTGTATAATGAACAGCCTCTACTGAGCCTTACTGTGTGTCAGGTGATTTGCTAAAAACTTAACATTCATTGCAGCATGTCATAACCACAAAGGCCTCAAGAGGCTCTTGCTAATTTTTGCATTTTGCAGACAAGGTTGAGAGAGATTGAGTCACCTGCTTAGACTCACACAGCCAGTAAGTGTTGGAATCCGGATTGATGCTGTAATGACCATTATCCAGATCCTTATCACTGTTTGGGGATATTGTCTGAAAATCCCTCTGGGTTATTTAGAGTCAAGCTTTCATCTGGGTCTTCAGAAAGTTGCAGTGGCGCCATCTGAACTCCCCGACACACCTGAAGACATTTCAGGACTAACCTGGATGAAAGGGGAACTGACTTTAACTAGGACAGGACATAAGGACATAATCATAAAATTAATTAACTTTCCTCCTTTTCTTTTGAAAACTTTTCTAAAGTGTGTATCCTCCCAGATATCCCCTGGCCAAGGAGACCCCAGTGAGGCCTTGGTTTGGAGAAACTGGGCCATGTGGGGCAGCCTATTGAAGGTGGTCTGGAGATAAGAGACTATGTTGGTTGCTGACTGTGGTGTAATTCCAGCTACTCTGGAGGTGGGAGGATTGCTTGAAACTGGTAGTGTGAGGCCAGCCTGGGAAACATGGCAAGGCCCCGTCGCTTAAAAAAAATAATAATACATGTGTGATGGGCTTTTCTTTTGCTTTTCAGTCTCCTCTCGGCAAAGTGAAAGAAGCGGTGAAGGTGGCCATTGATGCAGGGTATCGCCACATTGACTGTGCCTATGTCTATCGGAATGAACATGAGGTGGGGGAAGCCATCCAAGAGAAGATCCAAGAGCAGGCTGTGAAGCGGGAGGACCTGTTCATCGTCAGCAAGGTGCACATGGCGCATTGGGTGGGAGGCCTTCACTTCAAGGCAGGCAGAAGTATCTGGGTCGGGTCGGCAGCGAGATCTCTGTCAGCCTTTTCTATATGTAGCCCTTTTCATCCCTGCCTTGATAACATCCGTGGATACAATTCTATCCATACTCCAAGCCGCTATTGATATTTGAACATGTCGTTGCTGCGCCACCTGCCTGCGGGTTGATTTTCCCACAGTGGGGTTGTCTCCATGGAGCCCTGCACTGCCCTGGGCCTCCCTGTTCCCCATCAGAGGGATCCACCATCTGCCCAGAGGCAGTCAGTGGCCAAGGGTGCAGGCAGGGCTCGATGTGTGGCCTCCCTGTCAGCACTGTGGTCTCCGCCACTGTGTCTCTAAGGTTCTCAGCCAGGGGGCATTTTGGAAAACAGTAGGCGCATATTTCTATTGTCATATATGATTTTTTTTATTCAGTCTAGTAAAAGGTGAGATACACAATGTTATAAAAAAGAAGAGGATGTTGGGTGAGAGAGGGTTGAGAATCACTGGATTTACATTATACACAACTTGCTGAGAAAACACTAGTTCTAGGTACTTGGATATTGCATACATCTGGTGGGACAAATAGATCCCACTGTGTAGCAGCCAAGTGTGGATAAAGCCCTTATAAAGTTATAATTTGGGGCCTGACAGGCTTGATAAGGGACCTATCAGATAGGTCAGATAAAGGACCATCTTTCTCGAAGGCCTAGGAATGCTTGACATTTAAAAGTTACACACAAGTCCTGCTCTCAGAGAGCCCACAGCTGACAAAGAGACTGAGACAGGTAAACACATTTCAAATTTGTGGCCACATTTACTTAAATGATCTGAGAGACATATAGAGTACTAGGAGAGTTGAAAAAGTAAATTGGTTTTAACACTTAAGACATGTCATTGACGTGCTGAGCCCTGGTGATCTTCCACACTGTGTCGTGGATCTTAATCAGCTTTGTTATAAATGGCCTGTGCCAGGTTAGATCAGGGTGCAAATCAAAAGGGAAGGACAATGGGTATAATGTGGCCCTTCCTTTTCTCAGTATTAACAGCTCACTGTTACACTCTTTGCAGTTGGGGCCCACTTTCTTTGAGAGACCTCTTGTGAGGAAAGCCTTTGAGAAGACCCTCAAGGACCTGAAGCTGAACTATCTGGACGTCTATCTTATTCACTGGCCACAGGGATTCAAGGTTTGAGTGACTCCCTTTCTCAGCCTCTAGTTTCTGAGCAGGTGTCAAAATACTAGCTGCACTAGGGCTGGGGGGTGGTATGGACTGGAGCAAGAGACCTTGTAGTTCATAATTGGGAGTGTCAGGTGGTCAGGAAGAGACCTTGGAGCAGAAAGATGCTGGCGTGGAAGGGAGGCTGAGGCCATGTGTGCTGCTGAGGTGGCCACATGCCTGCGTTTTCTTGCAGTTATGTCTGAGAGAAGCCATGATTT
>NW_012101934.1:18851-24959 GCF_000951045.1 Mandrillus leucophaeus | reverse complement strand
CAGGATGGTCTCGATCTCCTGACCTCGTGATCCGCCCGTCTCGGCCTCCCAAAGTGCTGGGATTACAGGCTTGAGCCACCGCGCCCGGCCCACCCTTGTCTTTTGGGTGCATCTGATACTATTTATATTTCAAGGCTAATACTGAGTCTTCAAATAAGACTGGAAATACAACATACCCCACTTTAAGGAATATATATGCTGTTTCAAACCAGGGCGAGCCATTTGTAACAGGAGGTTTGGGCCTGGGTTTGCTCATAGCAGCTAAGTAACCGAGGGTCAGTTTTGTAACTCTTGTAGGGCTCAGTTTTCTCTTCTTAAAAAAGAAGTCTTGTAACACATACTGCTAATATGTATTTTTGAGGGTGTGATAGAGATTAAGATGGTTTACATGCCAGGAACATTAGTCATAGCCACCATGTAATCATCTAAACCTATAAGGCAGTGTTAGCATCCCCATTTATAAATAATGACATTTGAAGCCTAGTTTGATTGGTGACTTGTACAGGTCATGTCACAATGTGTGTGGCAGAGCTGGGATTGGACCCAGACTCATCTGAATCACAAGTCCAACTACCAAAGCCATCAGCATGGTGCTTGGCAGGCAGTGAACACACATCCAGAAATCAGGGAGCCTGAGTGCCCTGCTTCCCAGATCACATCATGACCTGTTCACATCATTCACATTCAAAGTGAATTAAGGGATCAGTGTTTTCTCTGGTCATTTTTTATTATACTATTATATCCCTTTGCAAATGCTAGTAGAGAACGAAGTGGAGGAATAAGTTATAAATGAACACTGGCATATGACTCCAAGAGTTAATGATGTTATCTTGGCAGCTGTCTGTGTAGGGGTACATGCAGTTGCGAGTTTGTATTGTGTTGTACAAGGGAAAATATATTAAGCCTCACGTTTTTGAAATGCTTAGAATGGACATGATTCAACTAAACATAGCTTTTTCTGTGTATTGTTTGTTCAAAAACATTAATCCACAAGCGCAGTGTTCTTTTTTTAAGACAGAGTCTCACTTTGTCGCCCAGGCTGCAGTGCAGTGGCATCATCTTGCCTCAGTGCAACATTCCTCTGTCGAGTTAAAGCCATTCTCCTGCCTTAGCCTCCTGAGTAGCTGGGACTACACGTGCATACAACCACGCTCGGCTAACTTTTGTATTTTTAGTAGAGATAGGGTTTCACCATGTTAGCCAGACTGGTCTCGAACTCCTGACCTCAGGGGATCCACCCATCTCGGCTTCCCAAAGCGCTCTGATTACAGACGTGAGCCACCGCACCTGGCCTTTTCAATACATTTTATCAGTTTTCCTTAGCTCCTATGATGATATTAATGTGGCTTGTGTGTCAGTGTAACCTGCATCTCACAATCTACGTTTTGTGAATGAATACAAGGATGACTGCTAAATACAACATTTGAAAGGTATGAAAAGATATCAGTGATCAAGGTCAGAGGCTCTGATTTGAAACGAGCAGGCTTGAATATGAAAGCGCTGGATGTTTCTGTAGACCCACAGCCAGTTCAGTAGAAACCTCATTGACCACCCTGAAGCAGACGGGAGGAAAAAGTATAAAGATGTCAAGTTCGAAGACAGGCAGACTAACCTGACCTATGATGTACAATAGCTTTTGTATTATCTAAATGCCCCATCAGAAGTTTTGGGAACCTTTTGTTTTCATAGCATCTAAACTCTACTGCCCAATTTGAACAACTTCATCTACGCTAGTGGTTCTCAACGTGGCTGTTCATTAGAATCACCTGAGGAGTTTAAAAATCCCAATGTCTACTCTACAACTCAGACAAAATCTGTAAGAAACTCTGGGGGGTGAAACCCAGCCACCGATATTATTATTATTATTATTATTTTTAATTCAGAGAGAGTCTTGTTCTGTTGCACAGGCTGCAGTACAATGGCAAGATCACAGCTCAGTGCAGCCTCGGACTCCTGGGCTCAAGCAATCTTCCCAGGTAGCTGGGATCAGAGGCACATGCGACCACATCCAGCTAATTAAAAAAAATTTTTCTGGTAGAGACAGAGTCTTGCTATGTTGCCCAGGATGGTCTCGAGCACCTGGACTCAAGCAATCCTCCTGTCTCAGCCTCTGATAATGTGTATCAGAAAGATATACATTATTAGTATGTATATTATAAGACCTTTTTTTAAGAAGAGAATACTAAGGTCTACAAGAGTTAAAAACTTACCCTCAGTTGCTGAAACCCTGGGCCAAATCCCCCTGTTCCAATCCTATCCCAAAGTGCTGAGATTACAGTCATGAGCCACTGCATCCACTGGTAGTTTTTAAACTTCCCTGGTGATTCCAAATTGCAGCCAAAGTTGAGAAGGGCTAGATAAAGAGTTCCCAGAACATGTCATATTCATCCCTGCCTCTGAGCTTTGCTATTGCCTTCCTGTCTCATATGCTCATATTTTTCCCCTCTTATCTCTCTCTCTTTTCTTTTTCTGAGGTGCAGTTTAAACTCTACCTGAAGGTCTGCCCTGACAGCTGCAGGCTGTGTGAATCTCTTCCTTCTCTGCCCTTTCTGACTCTGTCTATGCCATGGTCATGTTATCTGAGGCAGCCTCAGGGTCATGGTTGATGGCTCCACAGAAGGGAACCCTGGCACTTTAATTGGACTGTAAGAATCCCAGAAGAAGGAAGCACATCGTATACTTTTACATCCTAACAACTTCTGGAACATGTAATAGATGGCTAATAAATACATGTTGCATTGGAGGCTGCTGCTAACATATATGATATCTTTGGGCAAGTTTGGAAAATGCCCGATATAGGCTAAAAGTTATACAAAGATTCCCTTCCTTGGGGATCCCTGTAGTTTCTGTACCGGGAAGCATGGCTGGATATGCAGACAGTGGGTCAGGTTTCAGCCCCACACAACTCCTTGCCCAGGTGCCCCTGCCAGGGCATAATCTATATGCATGACCTTCCTGCAAACCCAAGCACGGTTGGTGTGGGAGAAAGTGACTCAGGACCAACAAGTGAGGCTTCTCCACATGCTGCAGCCTCTTCCGAACTAACACAGCTTGCCTAGGTTTGAGTGTACAATGCACACACAGCAGTAGCTACCCGCTGTCATTTGGATTCATTAAAAATAAAATCATCTCATAAGCTTGCAAATGTTCATTTTTTATTTATTTTTTATTTTTTGTATTACAGAACTTCATATTTCCCCTGTATAGAGCAGTATAATTTTGAGTGTGTTTCTTTATGTGTAAGGTGAGGGTGGCAAGAATATAAATCTTTACCTGTTACTCCTAGTTTTTCTTGGGCTGGGGAGGGGCAGTAGGGCTGGAACATTCACTGATGGGCACCCAGGCCCTGGACTGAAATTTCCTGTGAATCCTTCGGCTAACCCTGTTGTGCTGGATCCTTTAGCAATTTCTGCCCCAGGGAGGACTAAGGCAAGCCAGGGTCCCTGTAGTCCCTCTGGGACTGCCCAAAAGGTTTTCCTTTCTATGACAGGCCATGGAGGAGCTGGTGGATGAGGGGCTGGTGAAAGCCCTTGGCATTTCCAATTTCAACCACTTCCAGATTGAGAAGCTCTTGAACAAACCTGGATTGAAATATAAACCAGTGACTAACCAGGTAAATTCTGTTTAGTATAAGGGTAAATAAAGGTCTTGCCCTATTATTTCTTAAACATTGGGAGGAACGTTCAATGCTATGTCCCGAGTGTCATCTCAGGGGTCAGTGATCAGGACACTTTCGGGAGGTGTGAGGCTGACCTCATGGTTGTGTTAGCAAGAATCTCAGTAGGTAGGTATTTGGCCTTTGCTTGGTGGTCTTTTTTTGTGTGTGTCGAACTCCCTCCCTATGAACAACTCAAAAAGCCAGCCAGCTTTCCCCGTGATGAGGATTGTTTGCTGTTGCAGGTTGAGTGTCACCCGTACCTCACGCAGGAGAAACTGATCCAGTACTGCCACTCCAAGGGCATCACCGTTACGGCCTACAGCCCTCTGGGCTCTCCGGATAGACCTTGGTGAGGCTTCCAAGCAGTGGATCCTTCTCTTGATAATCTTAAAAACATTATTTTATATTTGGTAAATATTGGTATGAGACCATAAGTCACTGGAAAGAAAAACGTGTGTAAGGTAATGCGTTTGCTACAACCAAATGGGATGACTGTGGAAACAAATGGGAATTAAAAAGCAACAAAAACAGCAACAAAAAAACATGGGCGACGTGTTTGACCCTCTGGGAATATTTCCAGTTCAGCCACCCAAGGATGAACCAGGCTTTGCAAAATGCTGAGACTTCAGAGCCCAGGGGAAGGATCGAAGCTTCCAGGTCCTCCTGCCTGTCTCCCAGATGGAGAGGCTCTGATGATCAGTTTTGAGACCCTCACTGGAGTGGTGTCCATCTGTACATGGTAGCCGTGGTGATTGTTCACATCAGCATCTTTCTGCCTCTAGGGCCAAGCCAGAGGACCCTTCCCTGCTGGAGGATCCCAAAATTAAGGAGATTGCTGCAAAGCACAAGAAAACTGCAGCCCAGGTACCATATTTTTATTTTTCTTGTTATCCAACAACGATTTCTTCCAGTCTCATGTTTCATTTCTTGTGTTGTCCTCAACTAACTCCTTAAAGGGGAAGAACACAGGAGCTGAAGCCATCTATAGTGTTTCCTTCGAAGTCTGTTGGAACCTCCAGGAAACACAAGAGCTGTCACTGAAACAAAGATAGCTTCTGCCTCACAGCTTCCTGTTAAGCCCGACAGCCAAGTCGTAAAGCATGGCTTTGGAGTCTAGGGATATGGGTGCAGACGCCACCTCCACCTCTGATCAGCCTTATGACCCAAACTGCGTTCTTTATTCGTAAAAAATGAAGATCACAGGGTTGTCCCTAAGATGAAGGGAGAGAATGAGGCGGGGGGCTGGCACAAGTCTATAGCTGTCAAGGGCTCAGTCAGTATCAGCGATTGTACCTGAAGCCACATGAGCTGCAGAGATGTTTTATTCTTCCTTTCCATAAAAGGAGGGGTCCTTGTAGCTGAGTGGAAACATGATGTCCCCTTTCCGCACAGGTTCTGATCCGTTTCCATATCCAGAGGAATGTGATTGTGATCCCCAAGTCTGTGACACCGGCACGCATTGTTGAGAACATTCAGGTAAGATCCCGGCTGGTCGGCCCTGGTATTCTTCAGGGGAGGGGGACACAGACAGACACTGTCACTAGGCTTCTCACCTCATCCCTGCACTGTCTTCTGCCCCCTCTGTTCCCACCATCCTATCATTTTCCAGCCCAGGGATCTAGGCTCAGTATACCTGAGATGAATGACCCATGGGCTTAGGACATGCTGGGGACAGTGCCTGCTGAAGCCTTGTCAGGTCTGAGCACAGCTGTGCCTCACACCACTGAGAAGACCCTCAGTTGCCCCTGAGCAGCTAAGCCGTGGGCCACCACATGAGCAGACTATCCTGGCCTCCCTGCTCATCTTCTGGCAGCAGAGGAAGTGTGAACTGTCCTTGGAGAACTGTCTTCTAGAAGGGCGCATCATGGAGCACAGGGCCTGTGCACACCTGGAGCTTAGTGCCTGTGAACCTGGTCTCCCTCCCCCGGAACACTGAGCACTACAAATACTGCGGTCTTTATGTAGGACCTAATTTAGAGAAAAATTTGTATCCTGTGGATATAATGGGAAAAACACCTGTGACCAGTTTGTGCTGCTAGAACTCCCTGCTAGAATGAGCGGCAGTCTCCAGTCACAGCAGTAACGGCCTTACTGATGATGTGCTGGAACTCCTATCTTTCCAGGTCTTTGATTTTAAATTGAGTGATGAGGAGATGGCAACCATCCTCACCTTCAACAGAAACTGGAGGGCCTGCAACATGTTGCAGTAAGTGGCATGGAATTAACTAGGAGCATTGCCAGGAGTTTTTCCAAACTGGTAGAGGGTTAGTTGCAAGAGTTAGAAGGCTGCTGGGACTACTTGTGTCTTCAAATACAATTTTGGGGCAGTTCTGAAAGTTAAAATTGGGGTACCTGGGAATCACTGTGATGGACACATCTCTAATTGCTGCTCATTGTCTGAACTTCTGGATGTAGAGCTAGAATTGTAACAGAAGGTGTGTTGTCAATAG
>NW_012101934.1:12986-18356 GCF_000951045.1 Mandrillus leucophaeus | reverse complement strand
TGGTGGTAACTTTACTTTAAATCGTAGATAAGTGGTTGAAAGAAAGTTTTCACTCTGGCTAGGTGGGAATCCTAAATCATCTCTTTACAATCAATACTTACTGATTAATGGATCTAATTAAATATATCAAAGAGAGTTGTCCGGCATTTATTACTGTGAGGTCTGCAATTCGATGACAATTTGAATTTCTTCCAATGTTCCTATAGCCAAAATGATTTTTCAGCTTTTAAAAATGGTTTCAGTATCTCAAGCATAGCTTTCATGTCATGATATTCCATATCTATTCTGCCCACCCTTAGTATCACAGCAGCCTTTCCTCATCTTAAAAGGGCTTACTTTTATCAGTGCTTAACAAAGTAGCAGCTGCTTAGTATAAAAAGGAAGGGTGAACATAAAATGGGACTTTCCCCCAAACTAAACGACTTACCTTCCAATGAACATCATTTCCAGTGGAGGCAATGGGTTGGTGGGCTCAGGAGTAAGTCCACCTGGCCTGAAATCCAACTCTAACACTGGTTTCTTAGCTGTGTGACATTGGATAAATTTCCTAGTTTTTCCAAGTTGGCTTCTTTACCTGTAAAGTAGGATGATAATACTTATCTCGGCTAACATCCATTGAACCTTAACTTAGAATGTGCCAGGGTCCTGAGCCCTTTGCCGGTGCTATTATCTCATTTAATACTCATAACAATCCCCAAGCTGTCAATTGTGCTGTTGTTTCCTACCTCATGATGTTGTGACAGTGGATTGGGACAAGACTTGTCAGTTGCCTCACCTGACACCAGGCTTACCATGAGTTGTCATTTCGAGTTGTTTCCCATGCCCTGGTCACTGTCTGTCCTCCTTCCTATCAAAGCCCTCATATTGAATTGAGGGAAGGTCAAGGTGTGAGCACCCTTCTTGTGTTCTTGCAGGGAGGTGGCTGAGAGAGCACAAATACCATAGAGTCCACCAGAGAAGAATACCTTCTGAACCAGAGCTGTTGCTTTCATGGAACACAGATTCTCTGTTTTTTTGTTTCTACAGATCCTCTCATTTGGAGGACTATCCCTTCGATGCAGAATATTGAGGTTGAATCTCCTGGTGACATTACACAGGGGATTGTCTTTCTTCGCTGAAGTGTGACTATCTCCATCAAGTCCTATTTTAGCCACGCTTATCTGAGATCACAGTGAACTTCATCCTGTTGTAGACCAGAATCGAGGTGCTGTTTTAGACATTTATTTCTGTATATTCAACTAGGATCAGAATATCACAGAAAAACGTGGCTTGAATAAGCAAATGACAATTTTTTCCACTTATCTGATCTGAACAAATGTTTGTTAAGCACAAGAACTCTGCCAACACTGAGGATGTAAAGATTAATAATAAAAAAATAAGGATCGTAACCAACATGGATTGAGAGTGGACTATGTTCCCACACAATGTGAAGTGTTTTCCTGTGGGTGAAGTTACTGAATCCTCAAAATAACCCCACTGAGGTAGGTACTATTAACATCTTAGGAGGGAGAGAGGAGGAACTTGTTCAAGACCCCCAGGTAATAAGTGACTGAACCAAGTTTAAAGGCAGGCAGGCTCTGGGAGAGCTCACAGCGATCGATGGTCATCCTCTTCCTCCTGAGTCTTTTCCTGCCACCTTTCCTCCTTGCCTATCTCCACTCATTCCCTGTCTTGTTCTCCCACCTTGTCTTCGATACACCATCATGCCAAAGAGTCAATGGCACAGCCTGCAAACTCCACAAGGATGCTACTGTTCACGGAGAGAGATGTGACATTTCCTTGGGAAGTAGGGTGGAAATACAATAAAGATGCTTACTGTTGCCATTAATCTGGAACATTTCTGTTTGTCCTATAATAATTGCTTCTTATGAAATATTCCAACTATATAGAAATGTACAGAAAATAAAGTAATGAGCCTCTGGTCGCCCACATTATAATATTAACAAGTGTTAACCGGGTGTAGTGGTGTGTACCTTAGTCCCAGCTACTAGAGAGGCTGATGTGGGAGGGTCGCTTGAACCAGAGAGGTGGAGATTGCACTGAACCCGACTTGCACCACTGCAATCCAGCCTGGGTGACAGAGAGAGACTCTGTCTCAAAACAAAAAACAAATGCTAACATTTTGCCATATTGTCTCCAAACCTTTTAAAAAAATTAAAGAAATTAGGGGTTACCAATATAGTCAAGGACCACTTTGTGCACATTCCCCTGACTACCTCTCCAGAGGCAAATGCATATCCTAAATTGGTGAGTCCCCTCACCCTCTGATTGGGGTTGAGGGGTACACCTACATTCCCAGGCTTCCTTGCTATGTTATAACTTCCTCTGGGTTTCCTCAGTGAGAGGTACTGTTAGGAGCTTGAAGGGCTGGAGAAGGGAAGAGCCACGCATTTCTCTCTCCCTCTGTCCCTGTCTCTTGACCTTGAGTGGCATCTCCAATAGAAAGCACATTCCTCTGTGGGCCCAGCTTTTTCCAGGCAACCTCCACCTTGATTCTATCTCCTACCAGACAAAGCTTCTGGGTTGAGGGAGCAGCACCCTTTCTTTGTCCTTCTTCCTTAGGAGCGAGGATCTTTTCCTGCTGCTGCTAAACCGAGTTGTCTCATCTCCTTTCCATAGCCCAGCTATTCCATCATATGTAACTGATCACCTATTATAACCAATTATTTGAATCAAACATCCAATATTTAAAAATCTTAGCACAGTTTCTTTTCTCCTTGCTAGACCTTTCCCTGGTATACTTCCCATCCACATTTTTGTATTTTTAGTATATATGTTCACATCCATACACAATGTCATAGACGGGGTGCTTTTAAAATGTATATGGAGGCACGCACATGATGGCTGAATAGGAACAGCTCGAGACTCTAGCTCCCAGCTTGAGTGACACAGAATACGGGTGATTCTACATTTTCAACTGAGGTACTGGGTTCATCTCACTGGGTCGTGTCGGACAGTTGGTTCTGGTCTGCGGGTGCAGCCTGACCAGCAACAGCTGAAGCAGGGCAAGGCATCACCTCACCTGGGAAGTGCAAAGGGGAAGTGAATTCCTTTTCCTAGCCAAAGGAAATTGAGACACAAAACACCTGGAAAATCGGGTGACTCCCACCCTAATACTGCGCTTTACCAAGGGTCTTAGCAAACGGCACACTAGGAGATTATATCCCACACCTGGCCCAGAGGGTCCCACTCCTACGGAACCTCCCTCGTTGCTAGCACAGCAGTCAGATCTAACTGCAAGATGGCAGCGAGGCTTGGGGAGGGGCACCCGCCATTGGTGAGGCTTAAGTAGGTAAACAAAGCCACTAGGAAGCTCGAATTGGGTGGAGTCCACCACAGCTCAAGGAGGCCGGCCTGCTTCTGTAGACTCCTCCTCTGGGGACAGGTCATAGCTAAACAAAAAGCAGCAGAAGCCTTGGCAGAGGTAAATGCCCCTGTCTGATAGCTTTGAAGAGAGCAGTGGCTCTCCCAGCATGGAGGTTTAGATCTGAGAACAGACAGACAGCCTGCTCAAGTGGGTCCCTGATCCCAGAGTAGCCTAACTGGGAGACATTCCCCACTAGGTGCAGACCAACACGTCACACCTCACACGGTAGGCTACATCCCTGAGATGAAGCTTCCAGAGCAAGAATCAGACAGCAACACTCGCTGTTCAGCAATATTCTATGTTCTGCAACCTCCGCTGCTGATACCCAGGCAAACAGGGTCTGGAGTGGACCCCAAGCAAACTCCAAGAGACCTACAGCTGAGGGTCCTGACTGTTAGAAGGAAAACTAACAAACAGAAAGGACGCCCACACCAAAACCCCATCAGTGTGTCACCATCATCAAAGACCAAAGGCAGATAAAACCACAAAGATAGGGGGAAAAGCCGTGCAGAAAAGCGGGAATTTCAAAAAATCAGAGCGCATCTCCCCCTCCAAAGGAACGCAGCTCATCGCCAGCAACGGAACAAAGATGGACAGAGAATGACTTTGATGAGTTGAGAGAAGAA
Source organism: Mandrillus leucophaeus (assembly GCF_000951045.1). Classification (NCBI taxonomy): domain Eukaryota; kingdom Metazoa; phylum Chordata; class Mammalia; order Primates; family Cercopithecidae; genus Mandrillus; species Mandrillus leucophaeus. The sequence continues at coordinate 14,363 of NW_012101934.1, read as the reverse complement.
GGCTTCAGTCGATCAAACTTCTCAGAGCTAAATGAGGAACTACATAACCATTGCAAAGAAACTAAAAACCTTGAAAAAAGATTTTACAAATGGCTAACTAGAATATCCAATGTAGAGAAGTCCTTAAAAGAACTGATAGAGATGAAATCCATAACACGAGAACTGTGACAAATGCACAAGCTTCAGTAACTGATTTGATCATCTGGAAGAAAGAGTATCAGCGATTGAAGATCAAATGAATGAAATGAAGTGAGAAGAGAAGTGTAGAGTAAAAAGAAATGAACAAAGCCTCCAAGAAATATGGGGCTATGTAAAAAGACTAAATCTACATCTGATTGGTGTGCCTGAAAGTGACGGGGAAAATGGAACCAAGTTGGAAAACACTCTTCAGGATATCATCCAGGAGAACTTCCCCAACCTAGTAAGGCAGGCCAACATTCGAATTCAGGAAATACAGAGAATGCCACAAAGATACTCCTTGAGAAGAGCAATTCTAAGACACTTAATTGTCAGATTCACCAAAGTTGAAATGAAGGAATAAATGTTAAAGGCAGCCAGAGAGAAAGGTCAGGTTACACACAAAGGGAAGCCCATCAGACTAACAGCAGATCTCTCGGCAGAAACTCTCCAACCCAGAAGAGAGTAGGGACCAACATTCAGCATTTCTAAAGAAAAGAATTTTCAACCCAGAATTTCCTATCCAGCCAAACTAAATTTCATAAGTGAAGGAGAACTAAAATCCTTTACAGACAAGCAAATGCTTAGAGATTCTGTCACCCCCAGGCCTGCCCTACAAGAGATCCTGAAGGAAGCACTAAACATGGAAAGGAACAACAGGTACCAGCCATTGCAAAAACATGTCAAAATGTAAAGTCCATCAATGCTAGGAAGAAACTGCATCAACTAGCGAGCAAAATAACCAGCTAATATCATAATGACAGGATCAAGTTCACACATAACAATATTAATCTTAAATGTAAATGGACTAAATGTTCCAATTAAAAGACACAGACTGGCAAATTGGATAAAGAGTCAAGACCCATCAGTTTGCTGTATTCAGGAGACCCATCACACATGCAGAGACACAAATAGGCTCAACATAAAGGGATGCAGGAAGATCTACCAAGCAAATGGAAAACAACAACAACAAAAAAAGCAGGGGTTGCAATCCTAGTCTGTGATAAAACAGACTTTAAACCATCGAAGATCAAAAGAGACAAAGAAGGCCATTACAATTCATCAGGAAGAGCTAACTATCCTAAATATATCTGCACCCAATACTGGAGCACCCAGATTCATAAAGCAAGTCCTTAGAGACTTACAAAGAGACTTAGACTCCCATACAGTAATAATGGGAGACTTCAACACCCCACTGTC
>NW_012101934.1:7420-12936 GCF_000951045.1 Mandrillus leucophaeus | reverse complement strand
CTCACCATCAGAGAAATACAAATCAAAACCACAATGAGATAACATCTCACGCCAGTTAGAATGGCAATCATTAAAAAATCAGGAAACAACAGGTGGTGGAGAGGATGTGGAGAAACAGGAACACTTTTACACTGTTGGTAGGACTGTAAACTAGTTCAACCATTATGGAAAACAGTGTGGCAATTCCTCAAGGATCTAGAACTAGAAATACTATTTGACCCAGCCATCCCATTACTGGGTATATACCCAAAGGATTATAAGTCATGCTGTTATAAAGACATGCACACGTATGTTTATTGCGGCACAGTTCACAATAGCAAAGACTTGGAACCAACCCAAATGTCCATCAATGACAGACTGGGTTGGGAAAATGTGGCACATATACACCATGGAATACTATGCAGCCATAAAAAAGGATGAGTTCGTGTCCTTTGTAGGGACAAGCATGCAGCTGGAAACCATCATTCTCAGGAAACTATCGCAAAGAACAGAAAACCAAATACTGCATGTTCTCACTCATAGGTGGGAATTGAAGAATGAGATCACTTGGACACAGGAAGGGGAATATCACACACCGGGTCCTATTGTGGGGAGGGGGGAAGGGGGAGGGATAGCATTAGGAGATATACCTAATGTAAATGATGAGTTAATGGGTGCAGCACACCAACATGGCACATGTATACATATGTAACAAACCTGCACCTTGTGCACATGTACTCTAGAACTTAAAGTATAATTTTAAAAAAGTATATAAAATGTATGCAATTGATACACAGGAAGCAATTTCAACACAGAGCCCAGTGATAGCTCCTTAGTGAGCATTTGGTGAAATTTTTCTTCTTCATGTGACTGTGATTGATTATGACTTACTTGATTAAAAGTTTACATTATAGGAGAAAATGATTGGGTTTCTATTATGTGGCATTTTTTTGTTCATTTTTTTCACTTGAATTTAACCAAACAGAGTAAATTTGAAAAGCTAATGTGGAGAAATGTGGTGTTTTAAAAAGCAACTTCTTAGTTATTCTGTTCTCTGTCTTTGTGGAGAACGAGTCTTGCTCTGTTGCCCAGGCTAGAGTGGAGTGCCTTGGTATGATTATAGCTCACTTAAATCTTCAATTCCTGGGCTCAAATGATTCTCCTGCCTCAGCGCCATGAGTAGCTCAGAGTACAGGCACAGGCCACGACCTCCTGCTAATGACTTTTTGTAGAGACATCATCTTGTGATGTTGCTATGTTGCCCAGGCTGGTCTTGAACTCCTGGCCTCAAGTGATCCTCCCGCCTTTGCCTTCCAAAGTGATGAGATCACAGGCATGCACCACCTCACCAGCAAGTTATCTGATTATATTTTCAGCATTTATATCTCGAGTAATGAGAACATTGCAGGTCTCATGGTCCTCAATGTCACAACTGTAACAAATACAAGGCATCCATCCTAAAATTTGTTCACTATTTTGTCCCAGTTGGTCAGAAATAAAGCCACCATCCTCTACAACTAAACCAAAGCTACCATTATGGGGAGAGAATCTAAGGTATACACTACAGACGTGTGTTAAATAAATCTTATGATAATGTAGGGAACTTGCCTTATGAAGAGAAAGGAAGGGGAGTAACCACAGAGAGGAAGATGGTTAAGGTCGGTGTGGAAAAGGAAGGGAGCTTGTGAGAAGTAGGGAGGCAAGGAGTGAGGCTCTTATATTTCAAGTATTCTCTCCACTCATTGTCTAAGAGAGGGCTAGAAAGATGGGTAGCATCTACCATGGAGATTGTGGAATCACTGTGACTGTCCTGCCGGGCCCAGGTAGTTCAGAGGGCTAGACTTCCCCTGTTGTATTGAAGTGAGATCTGGCAAATGCTGACCAGATGATGCCAAACTATAACTGGGACCTAAAGGGATTTGGATCTCCCAGTCTTACCCCATAAAGCCTGACTGTCCAGGGCTGCTCCAGTCATTTCAACAACCTTGCAACAACTCTGCATTTTACATGATTAAAAATTTGGACCCAGCTGGGACTGGTGGTTCACACCTGTAATCCCAGCACTTTGGGAGGCTGAGGCAGGAGGATCGCTTGAGGCCCGGAATTCGAGACTAGCTTGGGCAACATAGTGAGACTGTTGCTATATGAAATATTATTTTAAAAAATGTGGAACCTACTTATTGCATTATTGTGATTTTAACTGTACATTATAGTTAAGAATGTACAGATGAAAGAGATTTCTGTAGAAAATATTTTTCAGTAAAATTTGAAAGAACCCTCAAGAGTGAAGATTGTTGGAAATAATTTTTTTTTTTTTGCTTTAATGAGCGTGCAAGACTATAGCAATGTAAACTCTGAACAGACAATTATGCAAAAATATGCCAGTGGTGGTGGCTCACGCCTGTAATCCCAGCACTTTGGGAGGTTGATGAGGGTGGATCATTTGAGGTCATCATGGCGGAACCTGGCCATGATGGTGAAACCTGGTCTCTAACAAAACTACAAAACTGATCTAGGAATGGTGGCACACCCCTGTATTCCCACTCAGGAAGCTGAGGCACGAGAAACGCTTGAACCCAGGAGGCGAAGGTTGCAGTGAGCCGAAATTGTGCCACTGCACTCCTGCCTGGGTGACAAAGTGAAACTCCGTCTCAAAACAAAAACAAACAAACAAACAAAAAAATAGGAAATAAACACACTTGGACAAAACCATTTGGCAATTTTCTTACAATCAATAGAGCTTATTCATATCAATAAGAGAAATCTAAGATGCCCAAAAGAAAGTTGGTACATGAAAATTGACCATTAAATGATGAAAAATTGTACAGACTAGTAATAAAAATGCAAATAAAATAAGCCTTTTTCACTTCAAATCAACAAAACTTAGAAATAAAAGGAAAACCTATCTAGAAAGATTTGAATAATAACAGAGTTTTTTCTATGTTGTTTGGCAACAAGTTTATTAGTGTTATACTTTTACATAATTTTCAAAATTTCCACAATAAGAAATGAACTTTTACATTCTAGAGATGCATTAAAGATTTAAAAAGGAACAAATTTAACTCAATTAGTTATTTTATACATCCACTGGGAAAACCAAATGAAAAAGACACTTTTATTTCAAATTATTCTCATTTAATAAGTCTTTCAATTTTCCAAAAATACGTATTCTGAATGTACAATGCAATGGAATTTGATTATATTTAATTTTAAATTCTACATAATTCATTTGTCTTTCCTCATTTGTTGTCAGCGTTTTCCCAGAAACTTCATGAAAGTTTTGCACCCTTAAAACCTTAGAGTGTTGCCTTCCAGCACTTTTATTGGTTCAAAAACGTCAGCCCCCACATAAGTTAGGGAGAGTTGGTGGGACCAAGAGGACCTTGACCATTACTGAAAAATTACACAAGAGAGGTAATTGTGCCTCAGGGTTTTGCCCTTGCTATTCTTACTGCCCGGGATGCTCTGCCCTCAGGTATTAGAATAATTCTCTGACTTATATTTCTAATTTCCTTGCTGATTTATCATCTTCTCAGAGAGGCCCTTCATCATCCTATTTAAAATTAACCTATCTCCTCTGATATTTCCTCTTGGCCTTCTGGGTTTTCTTCTTCTCCATAGTATTGTTTATCCATATCTTATATATTTTATATATTTGCTGTTTGCTTGCTTACCCTGCTTCTGCCCACTAGAATGTAAGCTCTATGAGAGAAGGGATTTCTGCGTTTTGTTAATTATTATATTCCCCTGCGTCAATGATATCTGGTGAATAAATGGATAGATGGAATGTATGGAACAATGGATGGATGAATGGATGGATGGAGGAAGGGAAGCATGGATGGATGGATGGAAAAAGAGAAGGAAGCATGGAAGGATGGATGGAAGGTTGAATAGAAGGAAGAATGGGTAAAAGGATACATGGATTGGGGTTGGATGAATGATGGATGGATGGATGGTTGTGTGGGATATGATGAGGTTTCTCTTCAAATATGTGATCAACCTTTTATTCTCTAATTCATAGTAACCCCTCCACCTTTTTTCCTTTTTCTCCTTTTTCCCTTTTTGCCTTTGTTAGATGCCCAGGCACGCCACAGTACCAGGCGTTATCAGTAGTAGCTCACATTCCATTCCTTATTTGGAAGAAGACTAACTTTTGAGCTCACTAGAGACACTCCTTCCCCTTTATTCTCTGCTTTTTTTTACATGCCCACCTTATCTTAAAAAATCAGATGTTTAGCCAACCGGGATTAGTTTGGTTTGTACGATCCGACCCTGGCCAATGGAGAAAGGGTACAAGGGCAGTACTTGCGTCAGGAATAAAGGCTCTCCTGCCCTTTTGTTCATGTGTGCTCTCATGGCAACTGGCCAAGGAGGCACCCCTTGGTGCAGAAGTAAAATTGCTTTGCTAAGAATCCTTTGTTCAAGTATTCAATTTCCTTAAGGTTTTGAGCGTTACTCCTAACAGTTCTGGCGCCCAACTTTGGCGTTTGAATATTCTCCTTTGGGAAGGGGGCCTTTGGTCACCCCGCCCAGAGGGGTGCATCCTACTGTCTAGTTACCGTGCCCCTAGCGTGAGGGAGACCAAGGCCCACCTGTTGTAACGAATAAATCTGGATTCTCAGCAAAGAGGAGAGGAGAGCCTTGCAAGACCGCGGCAATAAGAGGAGCAGGTAATTCTTTTTTTTTTTATCTTAGTAATTTAAATTTATTTATTTATTTATTTTCTTTTTTAAACTTTTTTTCTTTTTTATTATACTTTAAGTTCTAGGGTACATGTGCACAATGTGCAGGTTTGTTACATATGTATACACATGCCATGTTGGTGTGCTGCACCCATTAACTGGTCATTTACATTAGGTATATTTCCTAACGCTATCCCTCCCCTCTCCTCCCACCCCACAACAGGCCCCAGTGTGTGATGTTCCCCTTCCTGTGTCCAAGTGTTCTCATTGTTCTCTTCCCACCTATGAGTAGGAACATGTGGTGTTTGGTTTTTTGTCCTTGCGATAGTTCGCTGGGGATGATGGTTTCCACCTTCATCCATGTCCCTACAAGGACATGGACTCATTCTTTTTTATGGCTGCATAGTATTCCATGGTGTATATGTGTCACATTTTCTTAATCCAGTCTGTCGTTGATGGACATTTGGGTTGATTCCAAGTCTTTGCTATTGTGAACAGTGTCACAATAAACATACGTGTGCATGTATCTTTATGGCAGCATGACTTAAAATCCTTTGGGTATATACCCAGTAATGGGATGACTGGGTCAAATGGTATTTCTAGTTCTAGATCCTTGAAGCAGCTAATTCTTGTGCACAGAATAAGGTAGGAGACAAGAGATGATTTAATATTAACTACTAATAATTCAGTTCATCCAGCAGGCTTTTTAACGGGGAATCCAAACTTAAAATGAGAGCACACATGTTTAAATCTAATTAATTACCATACCAAAGTTCAAGCAGACTTAGGAAAAACTCCCTTCAAGACAGGACAGCACTTATTCATAGATGGATCCTCCCAGGTGATTAAAAGAAA
>NW_012101934.1:5904-7275 GCF_000951045.1 Mandrillus leucophaeus | reverse complement strand
TTTGGAAAAATTTGGATGGAGAGGGGTCTTATCAATAGTAGAGGCCAAGATTTGGTTCAAATAGAACTGATGCTCGTGTCCTCAACAATCTCCAATTGCCAGAAGAGACAGCTATTGTACATGTCCCAGGGCACTAAAAGGACTTTTCTTTCACAAGTTGAGGAAATAATCCTGCAGATCAAATAGCAAAACAAGTTGCCATTTCTTCCATTTAACTCCATGTCTTCCTCCTCCTACTGCAACCCCTGTTTTCTCTTCCATTGAAAAAAAGAAGTTGATAAAAATAGGAGCTAAAGAAAATGTGGAAAGGAAATAGATGTTACCAGATTAAAGGGAAATGTTGTCAAAACCTCTCATGAGGGAAGTCTGTCTCAATTATGTCAAGGGACCCACTGGGGACCCCAAGCAATGTGCGATGCAGTTCTCCGGGTTTATGGGTGTATAGGAATTGACACCCTGGCCAAGCAAGTTATAGATAGTTGCTTAATATGTAAAAAATCTAATAAGCAGGTTCTAAGTAAATGGCCCTTTGGAGGAAGAAATCCAGGGTTGAGACCATTTCAAAGTGTTCAGATCGATTACACTGAAATGCCTCCAATTGGTCGTTATACTTATTAGTAATAATAGACCACTGTACCCACTGGGTCGAAGTAATCCCCTTAATAATCACTTGTTTGTTCTTTTTTTTTTTTTTTTTCAACAGAAGGTCATCTTGTCATCAATGTAACTCAGGCTAGTCATTTTTTAATCCTTCTGTTTGATGCCTGTTCAGTCATCCGTGTGGAGAGGAGCAGGTTCAAACGAAGCTATCCCATGTTGATAAGTGTATATGTCCATACCACAAAGACTTAAGCAAGTGTAAGTATGGAGATTTAAAAGTCCCTGTAGTGGCTGAGCAGATGTTTGGTGGACTACTAAGTACAAAGGGTGGACAGCCAAGCCTCCTGCTTCAAACAAGTTATGAGGACTGAAACAAAAAACTCCAATTAGTCCGTGGTCCCACCCCACCAAATTGTAAGCTAGTACGCTGTAACCCCTTGTGGCTGATTATAAATAATCCGCAGACCATGGCCAACAGCGCTCTATATTCAAACAGTATGGGTTAGGGGCACACATTTAACGACAGATCCATTTCTTAGAGAAACAGATGTGAGAAGGAAATATGACACTACTCCTCATTCATTTTTCTTCTACAAAATAATTTTCTCTCAACTTTTTATGTATTTATTTTTAACAAAGTAAAGCATCTTACGGACATATGTTCATCAGATTTAAAAAATGAGAGTTTCTTAAAGGTGCAAAACCAGGAATAGATTGGTAAATTCATGAAGCTAGAAAGGAGCTAATCAAAGTTCTTATTAAACCTTCTGG
>NW_012101934.1:1302-5784 GCF_000951045.1 Mandrillus leucophaeus | reverse complement strand
CAAGGTCAGCAGATTGAGACCATCCTGGCCAACATGGTGAAACCCCGTCTCTAATAAAAATACAATAATTAGCTGAGTGTGGAGGTGTGCACCCGTAGTCCTAGCTACTTGGGAGGCTGAGGCAGGAAAATCCCTTGAACCCAGGAGGCAGAGGTTGTAGTGAGCCGAGATTGTGCAACTGCACTCCAGCCTGGGTGACAGAGCGAGACTCTGCCTTTAAAAAAAAAAAATTAGCCAAAATTCCCTGTAACCAATTCCCTCAAGAGGAGGAATCTATTTCCTTACTCCTTGGCCCTTTTCTGGCCTTGAGACTCGCTTTGATCAATAGAAGGTGACAGAAGTGACACTGTTCACATTCCGAGAGTAGGCCTCCTACAAGGCTGCTACCTATGAACAAGTCCAAGTTAGCCTCATGGAAAACGAAAAACAAGTGAAGAGGGGTCCCTGCCTTCCTGACAACCCGGTCCACCCCAGTGAAGCCCACAGAGGTGAGGAAACCCAGCTGACACCACGTAGTTCTGAGACTGCCTTATCAGCTGCTTCCTGCCCAAACTGCCAGCCCACAAAATCACCAGCAAATAAATGGTTGCTGTTATAACCAGTTGGTTTGTTACAGAAAAACAGAAAAACAGCTAATCGTTATAACTTCTTAATCTCAATTATCTAAAAAAGATCTCCCTCCTCACCAATTCTTAGTTAAGTGGTTCTCGAAGGAATATTATCATGAATAATACACATTGCTTTTTTCTGTGCATCACGTAAAAATGGTCAGAATCAAAATGGAGTCACTAATGTTAAAAAAAAAAAACAACGAATACAGCTCAGAAGGCCATGAAAGGAGGGTTCTAATTGTTGTAACTGAAAACCAAAATTACCATGAAAGACTGCAAAAACCACAAACTTGAACAAAGGCCACTGCAACTGAGTAAAAAACATCCTCTGCAAGGACCTCTGAACAACTGTCTGTCCAATCTCAGACTAACACTTTCATGATTGATCTTTGTAGCCAAGGCTAATTATTTGAAAGCAATTCGATAATCCTCATTTTTTCCTTGAAAAATTTTTGTCTTCTTTATTCCCCAAATATACACATAGTTTCCTCTGGCATGCATATTCCCATTGCAGTGCTCTTCTCCCAGAGAAATATTTTTCTTTTAGGGACCTCTCTCTGTTATTTAGCTTGATGGTCACTAAGGATTTACTATTTCAACAATACTAGACCTGCATGTCATCCAGTGTACACTGGGAAAATAAGGTGCCCCATGTGCAGATCCAGGAGACTTTGTGGCCACCAGATGATGAGGCATGCGTGTATTTATTTATCTGTTTTTGAGACAGAATCTCTCTCTGTCACCCAGCCTGGAGTGCATGGCACGATTTTGGCTCACTGCAGTCTGTCCCTCCCAGATTCAAGTGATTCTCAGGCCTCCCAAGCAGCTGGGACTACAGGTATGTGCCACCATGCCCGGCTAATTTTTGGATTTTTAGCAGAGACAGGGTTTCACCATGTTGGTCAGGCTGGTCTCCAACTCCTGAGCTCAAGTGATCCACCCTCCTCGGCCTCCCAAAGTGCTGGGATTACAGGCATGAGCCACCATGCCCAGCCCATACACGTATTATTAATGTCAAAGTAGATAAGTTAACAAACGTCAATGAAATTTAAGATATTTCACTCATAGGTGCAAAATATCATGCCAATTGCCCTCTAAGAGCTGTCATAAGCCACAGCCCAGAGATTCAAGTCCATTTCAATTTTCAAGCAAACCCACTTCATAAACAAGAATGCGAAAAAACAGAAAAACCCACTACCTGCAAGCCGAAGCTGATGCTGTGACGTGGCCCTGGCCTGTCATGGTGTGTCACAGCATGGCACAGGCCTTTATCATGTTCCCTAGATTGCTGACTACCAACTAGTTACAGCTGACTCTAATCAGCCCAGGATTTGACCGTCTCTGCATTGAACCTGGAATTGCTACTTTTAAAATGGAAACACTGCTTCTCACCTCTCCTCCCTACACTCCATTTCACAGAGGAAACCATCACAGGGAAAGAAAGTACTTGTTTTTTCTTCCTTCTTTGCTTTGCTTAATCTCTTTCTTTCTTTCTCTCCTTCTTTCTTTTTCAGACAGAGTCTCACTCCGTTGCCCAGGCTGGAGTGCAGTGACATGATCTCGGCTCACTGCAACCTCCACCTCCCAGTTTCAAGCGATTCTCCTGTCTCAGCGTCCCAAGTAGCTGGGATTACAGACATGACCACTGTGTCTGGAGTTGGTTCCTTCCAGTAGGTTCGTGATCTCGCAAACTTCAAGAATGGAGCCGCACATCTTCGCAGTGAGTGTTACAGCTCTTAAAGATGGCACAGACCCAAAGAGTCAGCAGCAGCAAGATTTATTTTGAAGAGCAAAAGAACAAAGTTTCCACAGCATATAAGGGTACCCAACTGGGTTGTCTCTGCAGGCTGGGACCGCCAGCTTTAATTCCCTTATTTTTCCCTGACCACTTACTGCTGACTGGTCCATTTTACAGAGTGCTGATTGGTCCATTTTAAGGAATACTGTTGGTCCATTTTATGGAGCACTGATTGGTCCATTTTACAGAGTGCTGATTGGTCCATTTTACAAACCTCTAGCTAGCCACAGAGCACTGATTGCTGCATTTTACCATCCTAGCTACAGAGTGCTGATTGGTGCATTTTACAATCCTCTTGTAAGACAGAAAAGATCTCCAAGTCCCCACCCGACCCAGAAGTCCAGCTGGCTTCACCTCTCACCACCATGCCCAGCTAATTTTTGTATTTTTAGAAGAGATGGGGTTTCATCATGTTGGCCAGGCTTCTTTCTTACTCTTTCTTCTTTCTTTCTCTCTCTCTCTCTTTCTTTCTTTCTTTCTCTCTCTTTCTTTCTCTCTCTCTTTCTTTCTTTCTTTCTCTCTCTTTCTTTCTCTCTCTCTTTCTTTCTTTCTTTCTGTCTGTCTTTCTTTCATTCTCTCTTTCTTTCTCTTCTTTCTTTTCTTTCTTTCTCCTTCCTGCCTGTCTGCCTGCCATTCTGCCTTCCTGCCCTCCTGCCTTCCTCCCTTCCCTTCCTTTACTCACCTTCTTTTTCTTTCTCTTTTCTCTCTTCTTTACTCTTCCCTCATTCCTTCCCTCCCTCCCCCTACTCTTCTTTGCTTCCTTTCTCTCTCCCTCACTACTTTCCAACTTTGGGCTGTGTTGAATTTCTTGACTCATCATGAACAAACAAAAATGCCGATGATACTCTTACGTAAGAGAACTTTACACAAGGTTGCCATGTGTAATAATTCATTCACACAATCGTCAATCTCACAAAAGCCTGGAAGGGATTTCCTGTTTGGATAGGGCAGGGAAGCTACTGTGGCCAGGCTCCAGCTCTTCCCACAGCAGGTAGCACCAGCCTTCTTAAGCAGGATGTGGCCAGGCGCAGAAGCTCATGTCTGTAATCCCAGCACTTTGGAAGGCCGAAGTGGGCGGATCACCTGAGGTCAGGAGTTTGAGACCAGTCTGTCTCTACTAAAAATACAAAAGTTAGACTGGAGTGATGGTGGGCGCCTGTAATCCTAGCTACTCGGGAGGAGAGTTGCTTGAACCCGGGAGATGGAGGTAACAGTGAGCCGAGATTGTACCAATGCACTCCAGCCTGGGAGTCAGAGCAAGACTCCGTCTCAAAAACAAACAAACAAAAAGCAGTGACTGGTGAAGCCAGCTGGACTTCCTGAGTCGAGTGGGGACTTGGAGAACATTTCTCCCTAGCTAGCAGATAGTAAATGCACCAATCAGCGCTCTGCAAAAACGCACCAATCTTTCATCCCATCTCATCCCATCTTTCAGGCACTCTCTTGAATGGTTCCTAGTAGATACAAAATGGTTTTTTCTCCAATGGGAAAATAGAACACAGAGAGCCATTCAGGTTGCTCCCAACACCCCTTTCCAGACACTCACTGGATTTACCCTGGCAAGTCGTCTAGAAATATGGGAAAATGAAAACAATAAACTCACACACCTTTTTAATATACACACCCTGTTCTGACTACCCAGCAAGGCATATTCTTCTTTTGTGTAACGTCAACCTATATCTGCCTCCCCACTAAGTGGACAGGCACCTGCACCTTAGTCTTCCTAAGTCCCAACATTAACATTGCCCCAGGAAATCAGACCCTATCAGTGCCCCTCAAAACTCAAGTCCATCAGCTCAGAGCCATACAACTACTACCCCTACGTACAGGGTTAGGACCAGCTACTGCTACAGGAACTGGAATAGCCAGTTTATCTACTTCATTATCCTACTACCACACACTCTCAAAGGATTTCTCAGACAGTTTGCAAGAAATAACGAAATCTATCCTTACTCTACAATCCCAGACTATTTGGCAGCAGTGACTCTCCAAAACCGCCGAGACCTTGACCTCCTCACTGCTGAGAAAGGAGGGCTCTGCACCTTTTTAGGGGGAGAGTATTGTTTTTTCACT
>NW_012101934.1:0-932 GCF_000951045.1 Mandrillus leucophaeus | reverse complement strand
CATAGGTGCAAAATATCATGCCAATTGCCCTCTAAGAGCTGTCATAAGCCACAGCCCAGAGATTCAAGTCCATTTCAATTTTCAAGCAAACCCACTTCATAAACAAGAATGCGAAAAAACAGAAAAACCCACTACCTGCAAGCCGAAGCTGATGCTGTGACGTGGCCCTGGCCTGTCATGGTGTGTCACAGCATGGCACAGGCCTTTATCATGTTCCCTAGATTGCTGACTACCAACTAGTTACAGCTGACTCTAATCAGCCCAGGATTTGACCGTCTCTGCATTGAACCTGGAATTGCTACTTTTAAAATGGAAACACTGCTTCTCACCTCTCCTCCCTACACTCCATTTCACAGAGGAAACCATCACAGGGAAAGAAAGTACTTGTTTTTTCTTCCTTCTTTGCTTTGCTTAATCTCTTTCTTTCTTTCTCTCCTTCTTTCTTTTTCAGACAGAGTCTCACTCCGTTGCCCAGGCTGGAGTGCAGTGACATGATCTCGGCTCACTGCAACCTCCACCTCCCAGTTTCAAGCGATTCTCCTGTCTCAGCGTCCCAAGTAGCTGGGATTACAGACATGACCACTGTGTCTGGAGTTGGTTCCTTCCAGTAGGTTCGTGATCTCGCAAACTTCAAGAATGGAGCCGCACATCTTCGCAGTGAGTGTTACAGCTCTTAAAGATGGCACAGACCCAAAGAGTCAGCAGCAGCAAGATTTATTTTGAAGAGCAAAAGAACAAAGTTTCCACAGCATATAAGGGTACCCAACTGGGTTGTCTCTGCAGGCTGGGACCGCCAGCTTTAATTCCCTTATTTTTCCCTGACCACTTACTGCTGACTGGTCCATTTTACAGAGTGCTGATTGGTCCATTTTAAGGAATACTGTTGGTCCATTTTATGGAGCACTGATTGGTCCATTTTACAGAGTGCTGAT
>NW_012101933.1:79374-79636 GCF_000951045.1 Mandrillus leucophaeus | reverse complement strand
GTTTTCGTACCGGCAACAATGGAGTATTCCAGGGCGAGTGACATGGGCGAAGGACCCCTTGGTCAAGGAGCCAGCGAATATGCGGGGCAATTCCTTTCTTGGCCTCTAGGGGCATTGGGTATTGGCGTACCCGCACGGGGTCTGTCCCAGGCTTAAGTTCGACAAACAAGGCAGGCCGGTGTTTTCCTAGTCCTAAGCCCCCCGTTTCCGCCCAAGCTTCTGGATATTGCTGGAGCCAGGTTGCTATGTCCTGGTCAGGGGC
>NW_012101933.1:75407-75810 GCF_000951045.1 Mandrillus leucophaeus | reverse complement strand
GGGAGTGCTCTGGGTATTACCCATCCTGTACTAATTTGTAGTCTCTTCCTGTAAAGGAATATGGGTTAGAATCCCTGTAAAGGAAATCTGGCTTATTAATACTATCTAGTCGCAAGCGCGTGGCAGTCCGGGTCAGAGTCAGCTGCTCGGATTACAACCGCGCTCCGGCAGCACCGGTTGCAAGCGGCTCCAGCAGCACAGACCGCAAGCGCGCTCTGGCAGCCCAGACCGCAAGCGCGCACCGGTAGCCCGGGTCAGAGTTAGCTGCTCAGACCGCAAGTGCGCACCAGTAGCCCGGGTCAGAGTTAGCTGCTCAGACCGCGATCGCGCTCCGGCAGCCCAGACCGCAAGCACGCACCGGTAGCCTGGGTCAGAGTTAGCTGCTTGGACCGCGATCGCGCTC
>NW_012101933.1:67241-71663 GCF_000951045.1 Mandrillus leucophaeus | reverse complement strand
ATGTTATGCCCAGACCGTTTGTTCCCCAAAGAAGACCACCAGAGTCCAGAGTCAAAGCCAAGCGGCAAGGATCTTTACTACAAGTTCGAACTTGGTCCCTCCATTCCACAGCATACAAGAGGCCCTCGAACAATGTGAGTGCTTGCCCTTTATAGCCCGATGTAAATAGGATATGCAAAGTTACAGGGAACAAGGTAATTCTCTCGGTTATAGCATTACAATTGGTTAACATTATACATTTAGCATTCCTTATCGGAGATCTCCCAGGTGATGTTTTTCTGAAGTTTGAAAGAAATATGGAGGAATGTGATTGTGCTGGGCTCAGGAAGTTGGGAGGTATATGGGGGATGTGTCTCATTCCTTTCAAATGTGGGGAAATACTGAATTGGGGGTTTACCCCCATTCACTCACCTGAGAGCATAAAGTTTTTGCCTCCAGGAGAGAATGGGACTAAAACTAAAATTTCAGGTGTTTTATAATTCTTAGAATAATAGCCTTTGATATACTGAAAGACTGTGTTAAATGGTGCATACAGAGTAGTAGGGCAGAATTAAAATCCTCCAGTAAGAAAAGGAAGCAAGGGAGAGAGAGGAGATAGCAGAGAGTCCCTAACGGGTGTTCAGGGCCTGAGGGCTGGGTGGGGCATCAGGATGGAAGAAGAACAGGGCTGGGTGGTTCCAGGGAAAGCACATGTCTGATGGGAATTTTGTGACGTGAAAGTGAAAGTGAAGGAAGCTACAAAAAAAAAAAAAAAAAAGCCTTCTCTTCTTTTTCCCATAGGAAGCCATCAGTTAAAAAGTCAGTTTCTCCTGTCACAGACCACAGTGGGGAGACATGATGACTAAATGCAATGTGTTACCCTGAATTGGATCTTGGAACAGAAAGAGGACGTTACTAGAAAAATGGGTGAAATCCAATTAAAGTGTGGAGTTTAGTTAATACTAATGTGCTACTGTTTCTTAGTTGTAATAAACATAGCATAGTAATTTAAGAGGCTAACTGGGTGAGGGGTATAATGGTGTAAGATGATTCAGTCCCCTTTTCCTGGGAGCAATTGGGCTGGGAAGTATGCTGACTGCTACGCACAGTGTGGCTGTCTAGTCTATGAGAAGCAGGGCCCAAAACTGAAGGTCCCCAGAGAAGGCCCCTAGCCTTTGCAACTTTTCTAATAAATCTAAAATTATTTCAGGCCAGGTGTGGTGGCTCACGCCTGTAATCCCAGCACTTTGGGAGGCTGAGGCAGGTGGATCACTTGAGGTCAGGAGTTCAAGACCAGCCTGGCCAACATGGTGAAACCCCGTTTCTATGAAAAATACAAAAATTAGCGGAGCGTAGTGGCGGGCACCTGTAATCCCAGCTACCCCAGAGGCTGTTCAAGTGACAAGAGAATCACTTGAACCTGGGAGGTGGAAGTTACAGTGAGCTGAGATCATGCCACTGCACTCCATCCTGGGCGATAGAGCAAGACTCCATCTCAAATAAATAAATAAATAAATACATAAATAAATAAATAAATAAATCCAAAATAAAGTCTCTTTTTAAAGTCACGTTCTCCCTATCACCTTACAGTGTACATTCACTTTTACTGCATGAAAGAGCACCACACTTGGGATGATATATCTATAAATGAACACTCATCTGCCTCTAGGTACACTGACATCACTGGTATAGTACAGGGGCAGTGGAAAGAGCCAGTCTCGACTGTAACTTCTCTAGGATCCTGAGAACTAGGGGTGAGTGCCTGTGATAGCCTGTGATGCACTTAGCGGAGGGTGCAGCACATAACAGGTCCCCAGTGGAGGTCAGGGGTCTTCAATCCGCCCCTAGCTGGACACCTTATAATGTGCCTGCCTCATCCTCTGGGTCTATCACATTCCCAGGCTACTCCTCCCTGTGCCTGGGTAGTGAGGTGAGTTGCTGAGCTGCTTAGTGGAGCTTTTCTACAGGGCTGAGAACCCCAACTCTGAGGCTCCTGCATCTTGGTGCAGGTTGGCTGTGCCTTACTACCTGCCATGTGTGTGGACAACTGAGATGACTTGGTTCCGGGTTCTGAGTTGACTCATTTTATTTAATGCTTACATCCACCTGGAAGGGTAGGAATCACTATCTCCATTCTACAGGTGGAGAAACTGAGGCTGCCAAGGCTGGTATTTGCTTTCTGTTAGAAAAACCTCCTGAGACAGATAAGACGAACAGCACCAATAACTCTGGGGCTAGGCTGAAAAGTAGAAAAAACTAGGATTGTTGGGGAACTTGGAGAGGAAAGGTCACTTTTGTGTCCCACAGTCAGTGGACTTTGGAGTCAGGAGAGTTTCCAGGGAGAAGGGGATGAAGAAAGCACCCCCAGGAGGAGGAAATCGTGAGAGGCCTCACACTGAAATGAAACACCTAGAAACCCAGCCATTCACAGGAAGCCTGTCTAGGTGGGCTGGGGACTGGGATCTATGCAGAGAGTGGGTTGGGACCATGAAACAAACAAAATAATCAGGGATTGGTGGTATGCCACGGGCTATTTCCATCCCACTCCACAGGCCCTACTTCCCCTCAGGAGCTGTCCCTAGGCTAATATTAGCATTCCATCCTTCAGAAGTAAGGACTACCCACTCTAAGGCCTCTTTGTTTCTGTTGGAAGGAGGTCCCTTGCTAGGGCCTTTATGGGTCCGTGCTGGGAAGACTCAAAACATGGCATAGATGGGAGAAGCTTTTATGCATCTATTTTGTGCCAAGCCCTAAATGGGCCCTGGGGGTCAGGATGACCCAGTCCCTTTCCCTAAGAGCATTTGGTCTGGGGAGTATGCTGACCACCATGCACAATGTGGTGAGCTACTCCATGATAAACAGGGTCCAAACTAGTGGTGCCCAGAGGAGACCCCTATCCTCTAGGGAGACTCCCTGGCAAGACCTCCCTAGCCTCCTCCCACTGCTTCCTGGTGGGCAGGGCAGCCAACAGCAGTCCCAGTGGGGAGGAGAACTCTGAGTTCTACCCCTGGCTGCCCCTTTAGGAGAATCAGATCCAGGATGGGGCAGGCCCCCTCCAGGTCTGGCAGGGTGAACTGGGCCTTTCCACCCTGGAAGGTCTCTTCCAGCTAGAGGGCAGTATCTGGGCACAGCCCCTCAGTGACCTGCTCACAGGCCTCACTGCCAGCAGGTATGATGCCATGCACCACCCCAGGTGACCTTTATAGCCCACACAATGGGTGTGATGCTGTGAACCTGCCATCTGCCAGCTGTCCAGGACCAGACCAACCCAGGAGGGCCTTACCTCCTGGGCTCGAGCTCAGGATGCCCAAGCACAGGACTCTCTTAAGTGCCCTGGAGACCTCTCCAAGTATGTGCACTGCGCAGAAGTCCTCTGGCCCTCCAGCTCAACCTGCTCCATGCATTTCTACAGAACTTCAAGGAAAAGGAAGCCTCTGTGGTGGTGGGAAGGCAGGTGGTGCACGTGTAGATGTGTGCCATTACGTGGGGACCTTGCTTCAGGCAAGCACTCTTTCTATTCTTGTGAAATGAGTCAGAAGGGGTCAAGGTGATTCCCTGTTGGAGGAAACCCCGGGATTTCAGAAAAGAAAGGCTTAAAGAGACTCAGAGGCATGTGGGACACTGAGAGCTGAGAGGGGAATGGAATCATGGTCTCGGATAAGATGTGGAAGGAAAGACCATGAGGTTGGAGACAGGGTGGATTCCACCCTGGAGAATGTAGAACCTGTGATTGTGCTGTAGGTACATGGATGGATGGGGAGCCCAGAAACAGGGGCCTGACTAGGCCTACCTGACCCCATGAGAAGCACTGGATTCTGGATAATCAGAATCAAAGGGGCTGCAGAGCCCACAGCATCCAATCCATTACACTGATGGGAAAACCAAGGTCTAGAGGAGAAGGGGAGATGTTTTAGGTCACCCAGTGTGTCAGGGGCAGAGGTCCTGCCTTCCACGCCAAATCATTTACCAACCATGTTCAGGTAAGTAAAACCCAGCCAGACAGTACCCTATGTAGGGCTTGTGAAAGGGAAGGGCACCTAGAGAGACTATCTGGTACCCCTGCCTTATTTCTTAGCTAATGAAATGAGCATCAGAGAGAGGCAGGGACTTGCCTTAGGTCACAAAGCCAGGGAGCAAAATCTTCCCAGCAGCCCCAGGTGTCCCGACCCCCACCCAGTCCAGGACTTCTCACTGCATCACTGTCTCCCGAAGAGAGGAAAGAGCAAGGAGAAGGTTGGACGTGGTGGCTCATGCCTGTAATCCCAGCACTTTGGGAGACCGAGGCGAGAGGATCACCTGAGGTCAGGAATTCAAGACCAGCCTCGCCAGCATGGTGAAAAACCGTCTCTACAAAAATAGAAAAATTAGCCAGGCATGATGGCAGGTGCCTGCAGTCCTAGCTACTCCGGAGGCTGAGGAGGGAGAATTTCTTGAACCCTGGAG
>NW_012101933.1:60287-67031 GCF_000951045.1 Mandrillus leucophaeus | reverse complement strand
GGGAGGGGAGGGGAGGGGAGGGGAGGGAGAAAGGAGCTCACATTTACTGAGCACCTGTTATGCACCAGGGCCCTGATGTGACACACCTTCCTTCTAATCCCCACAACAGTCTTGGAAGCAGATGTTTTCGCTCACATTTAGTAAATCAGAGAACCAAGGTTTAGAAGTGCAAAGCAGTTTGCTGAAGGCTGCACAGATATTAGATGACAATGCAGGGACTCCAGCCCAGGTCTGCCCACTTCTACAGCCTGCGCTGTTGCTGTTGTTCTTACCCAGGCTGGGTTGGGTTTAGGACCCAGGGCTGACAATGCAAGGACGTGGTAGGGAGGAGGAAACCAGGAGTAAATTCCAGGCACTGCCCTGGCTCCCAATCGCCCAGTTGTCCCAGTGACAAAAATAAACAGAAGTGACCTTGGACAGCAGAGCCCTGCCTCCCACTGAAAGGTTCTTTTTTTTTTTTTCTTTCTTTCTTTTTTTTTTTTTTAAAGTCTATTGATCCACACTCAGCAATAAAGCTACACAAAATAAACAGCTGACGGACAAAAAACATGGCTCCTGGCTTGCTGAGTTTCTCACCAAGTGGTTTCAGGCTTCAGAACGTCAGATTGTCAGATCAATTTAGAAATTTATAGACTCTCACAGCCCTAACATGAGGTGTGTCCTAGGCTTCTGGTCCACCCCACCAGTGGAGGAATCCACGACTTCCCAACTGGCTCTTCTTTGGACCTTGTTCGCATTTCTTAAGAATGGCTTCAGGGCTGTAGGCCCTGCCCAGGTGGTGTCAGACCCAGAGCAGAGAAGACACAGAGCCACTGTGCTCCCAGCTTAATAGGGCAATCTCAAGACCATGGGGCAGCTCCCTTTGTGCCTCAAGGGAGACTATGTGGATGTCACGAGAGGCTTAGCTCAGTGTGCAAAAGGTAGTCTCAGAGCTGAAGGGGCTGCTTCTAGAGACAGGCATGAGGGTGTGAAAGCAGGCTTGAATGAGTCCAGAGGCTTTCTGCCTCTGCTAATGCATCCAGACATCAATTCTACCTTTGTGCTGGCCACATCCCACTGGATTCCTTTCATCTAAGACCTCAACCTTTTTTTTTTTATTCCATCCAAGTACAAAGTCTTGCATTTCTCTTTTAATTCCATCTTGTAAATATTAGCACTTCATCCTAGTACTGTGCTTTACATGGTGCAGTAGAGTTTACGTGCAGGCCCTTCATGTGCATCATCTCCTTCCATGCTTAGGACAGTTTGCTGGACCTCACAGAGGTGGCTGATGTAGCATCCCCTGGGAAGCCTGGTGATATCACGGACCCCAGCAGCAGCTTCTGAGATGACTGTGAGCATTAGGCCAGCAGGACCCCATTCCCTGAGGAGCGATGAATACAAGACCATGGAGCCAGAGAAGGGGAAACTGGTGCAGCCCACAGGGTGTCTGGAATGGCTTCCCAAGGGCTGCTTTAGAGGCAGCGCAGAGCCTCAGGCAGGACTCCAGGAGGAGCAGGAAGAGGGGAGGATGAGTCAGGTCTACCTGGATTGGTTTGGGTGGAATCCTTCCTGAGGCAGGGTGGGGGAGTAGGGGCGGGGTGGGTTGTGTAGATGTTTTTTGAAGCCCCCCCCGCCCCAGTATCTGTGTCCCCTTAAACGAGTATTAAAATCTTCCTTCCCTCCCATGAGCAGAAGAGGAAACTAAGGCTCTGCCAGGACTAGAGCCCAGGTGTCCCAGATGGACCACCTAGCCAAGGATCTTCAGCAAACCGGGCTGGTCCAACTCTCTGTCCAGGCTGGTCCAACTGTCTGTCTAGGCTGGTCCAACTGTCCCTAAGTTGGCTTGAGGAGAAGACTTGCTCCCTGCGGTCTTGTAGCTCCTTTCTGGTTGGAGAGCTGGGTGTTGAATTTTGTGTAAGGTTATTTAGGCAAGAGGATTCCAGAAAGGCTGATGCCGGAGATTCAGACACTGGCACCAAGCCTGTGAGCATCACTCTGGAGCTGGACCATGAGCCCATCTTATGCTCCCGTCTCTAGACCTAGGTTGGGTTGTTCAGGAGCTGAGTCTGGAAGCAGATCAGAAAGCAGTGTCCACCCCAGCCCAGGGGCTGGGCCTGTGGGTGCGTCCAAGCTAAACCTCTACACAAGGGTCCATTGTGGTTGCTCAGCCTGGCCCTTGGCTCTGTCAGCCCTTCCGGCTCCCGGAAAATGTTTTCCGTCTGGCAGCTCCCAGAGTAGCCTGTCCTTGGCCAAGATGCTGACTGGCCCCACACGCAGGCCTCTCCTACCCAGTGAAGATCCTGGAGTCCTGGCAGCTCAGAGCTCTTGGGTCCAGCCCCCATTTCACAGTCAAGGTCCCTTAGGTTCAGGGGAGTAAGCACAGGCCACAGCAGCACACGAGAACCAGAATTAGGACCAGAACCCGGCACTCTGGCCACTTTCTCAGCTCTCACTACCAACATGAGGCAGAAGGATGCAGACTCAGAGAAGGGAAGGGGCTGTCCCATTACACAGTCCTTTGTGGCAGAGTCTGGAGGAAATGACTGGTGCTTAGCTGGCCGCTTGCCCACTTAGACCCCTCTGATCTGAGTTCTCTTGATTCAGCTGTGTGGACTCGTGAAGGTGGCTATTCCTCTCTGCATCTGGGGACTGAAGGCTTCCTACTGTCAATCCAACCCTGACATCCTAAGCTTTAAAATCAGGCATGAGCGCACTGGATGGGGTGAGGAGAAGCAGCTCTGGAATTTGGGGCTTTGACAACTCCGCCCCATCTCTGTGTGCCAGGCTGTACCAGAGCCAGAGGCTTAGGGCCTGGGGCTTCCCAACCCTTACTTGGGCTGACATCGCCACCTGGTGTCCAATCGGTGTGACATGAGTCCCTCTAGAGATGCAACCACAAACCTTCACTCGCTGTGGGACCTCTGAGCCACCTCATGGTGGGCACTGGGGATATAGAAGAAATTGTGACCCCAGATGTGAAGGGAGAAGACCCACAGAGAGTGACCACTCAGGATGTGGAGGTTGTGACAGCAGAAAGTCCGGGACCGAGGTGGGTCCCTGAGTACCGCAGGGCCAAGAAAGACAGGCATTGCCAACAATGTAACTCTCATTGTCTCCTAGGCCGGGTCCTGTGCAGGCCTGGGGACCCTCAAGGATCAATTATAATCTAATAGAAAAAAGTAGGGTTGGGGAGGAAGCTCAGAGCCAGGGACTTGGAGCTGGGTCTTGAAGAATGATAGTAATTCATCTTGTGAGCCATGGGTATTCCAGGCTCAGGGAACAGCCTATGCGAAGGCATGGAAGAGTGAGCTTGTGTGTATAAGCTTGAGGGTGACAGGTGTGGAGAGGAGGGGGTTAGCAGAGGAAGTGCCAGAATACGAGGTCTGAAAGATCACAACTCTGGGTACCTGTGGCCAACACAGCTTGTGTGAATTTCCCTGCCATGCACCTACCTCCTTTCTTGACCTTCAATGTCTGGGCAGGTACAGAGCCCCTGCCTCAAACTCCAACCCCATTCCCTCTGGGTCTGGTTACCTAGTGGAGGTCCTGGTTCCTGAAAGTCTTCCCTCTTCCCCCAGGGCAGGAGCTAGGTCAGGTTGTCCACAGGCTGATCTGAGGGGACACAAACCTATGACTTCCCTGGCCTCCAAGAAGCCCAGGCACAGCCCTTAGATTGGAGAAGGATCTTTAAGTAGATATTTAACTCTAGACTCAGGTTCCTCAGCTGATGGGGATAATAATGGTACCTGACTCATGGGATGTGGTGAGGATTAAATGAGAAAATGCATAGAAAGCCACTTATTTGCACCTTGCTGGCATGGGTTGATGCCAGGTAAAGAGGCTCCTCCCCATTGCCAGTCACCCTGGGCATATTCCTTCTAGAGGGAAGCTCAGGGGCTCCAGATTTTGGCCCCACCTGGGCTGCCCACCCCCCAACTTCAGGCTTCTTTCTACATTTCCTGAACCCAGAGAAGCTCTGTTGTGTACCCAGCAGGTGATTGTTTTTTCATGTTTCCCTCTGATTTTTTTTTTTTTTTTTTTGAGACACGGCCTCACTCAGTAACCCAGACTGAAGTGCAGTGGTGTGATCTTGGCTCACGGCAACCTCCACCTCCAGGTTCAAGCGATTCTCCTGCCTCAGCCTCCCGTGTAGCTGGGATTACAAGCACGCGCCATCATGCCCAGCTAATTTTTGTATTTTTAGTAGAGACGGTGTTTCACCATGTTGGCCAGGCTGGTCTCAAACTCCCGACCTCAAACGATCCACCCACCTCAGCCTCTCAAAGTGCTGGGATTACAGGCATGAGCCACTGTGCCCAGCCTCCCTTTGATTTTTTAAAAAATAAAATGTTCAAATACAAAGGAAAAAAGTATACAATAAGCAAGTTAGCACCCATACGTTCTTCTAGACTCAACAATTAATGTTTTGTCTTATTTGCTTCATTGCTTTGTCATTTTTAAAAATTTGAACTAGGGCCAGGTGTGGTGGCTCATCCTTGTAATCCCAGCACTTTGGGAGGCTGAGACAGGCAGATTGCTTGAGCCCAGGTGTTCAAGACCAGCCTGGGCAACGTGGCAAAACTCTGTCTCTACTAAAAATACAAAAATTAGCTGGGCATGGTGGTCCCAGCTGCTCAGGAGGCTGAGGCAGGAGGATCACCTGAGCCTGGGAGGTCAAGGCTGCAGTGAGCGAAGATCACACCACTGCACTACAGCTGGGGCAACAGAGTGAGACCCTGTCTCAAAGAAAAAAATTGAACCCATTTGAAAGCAGTCACAGATACCATGACACTGGATGACCCCCAACACCTGGGTGTGCAGCTCCAAAGATTTGCCATACATAACCACGATCATAATAGTAAGAAAAACAATAATTCCGTACTATCATCTGATATCCAGCCCATACTCCTATTTCTCCCAACTTTCCCAAAATGGATTTTACAGCTATTTTGGGGAGTTTTGGGGAGTATAGAGGAGGAATTCAAATCCAGTCAATGTGCATTCATTACATTTGGTTCTTGGTATCTTTGTTCTTTTTATTCTATTTATTTATTTATTTAGAGACAGGGTTCTGCTCTATCAGGCTGGAGTGCAGTGGCATGGTCATCACTCACTGCAGCCTTGACCTCCTGGGCTCAATTGATCCATCTGCCTCGACCTCCCAAAGTGCTGGGATTACAGTTGTGAGCCATAGCCCCCAGCCTATAACCATGCTTTATATATTTTAGATACAAATTCCTTATCCAATATATAATTGGCAAATATTTCCCCACATTCTACATTGCCAGGCCAGGTGTGGGAGCTCATGCCTATAATCCCAGCACTTTGGGAGACCAAGGTAGGTAGATAACTTGAGGTCAGGAGTTCAAGATCAGCCTGGCCAACATGGTGAAACCCCGTCTCTGCTAAAAATACAAAAATTAGCTGGGTGTGGTGGCACATGCCTGTAGTCCCAGCTACTTGGGAGGCTGAGACATGAGAATCGCTTGAACCTGGGAGGCAGAGGTTGTAGTGAACCGAGATTGTACCACTGTACTCCAGCCTGGGCAACAGAGCAAGACTCTGTCTCAAAGAAAAAATAATAATAATAATAATAATACATTGCCAAATCCAAGGTCATGAAGACTTACCCCTATGTTTTCTTCTGAGAGTTTTATAGTTTTATCTTTTACATTTAGGTATTTTATCCATTTTGAGTTAATTTTTGCATATGGAATAAAGTAAGATTTCAACTTTGTTCTTTTGCCGGTGGCTAACAAATTTTTCCAGCAACACAGAGCTGAGAGGATTGGGATCTCAGAGAAGAAGGAGCCCTGCATTCTTGGCTTCATCTGCCTGAAGTGGAGTTTCCATCATGCTGAGCTGGAGGTGCACGGGGTCAGGGAAGGAGAGAGTCGTAGCTCAAATGTCCCAGAGTCTTACTATTCTTACTGAAATTTAGTGGGTTTTCTTGAATAAATGTTTCTTCATCTGCTGTATGCCCTTAGGACAATTCCCAGGAACATACATCTATATTGATATCAATATAGATATCAATAGATATCAATATAGATATCAATAGATAATTATGTATGTATAACTTTTAGCAGTTTTACTTGTTCTGCTGGAGAGAAGGTCTGGAAGGTTTGCAGAGCTGCTCATGCCACCATTCCAGAAGTTATCCACCAGTTCATTGCTTTTTGCTCAGTAGTACTCCATTGCATGTCTATGCCACAATTTGTTTATCGATTCACCTGTTGATGGACATTTGGGTTGTTTCCTGTTTGAGGCTATTACAAATAAAGCTGCTTTACAAATAAAGCTGGTTTGAACATTTGTGTATAAGTCTTTGGATATATGATTTGATTTATCTTGAGTAAATATCTAGAAGTGGAGTGGCTGGATTATATGGAAGGTTTGTGTTTTAATTTTTAAGGAGCTGCTAAACTGTTTTCCAAAGTGATTCCCCCATTATGCATTCCCACCAGCAGTGTGTGAGAGTTCCAGTTGCTCCAGATTGTCACCAACACCTGGTATGGTCAGTCTTTTTAGTGTTAGCCATTCTAATAGATGTGTAGTGGTATCTCGTTGTGGTTTTAACTTTCATTTTCCTAGTAGGTAATGATGTGTTTGAACATTTTTTCTTTTTTTTTCTTTTTGAGACAGAGTCTCGCTCTGTCGCCGAGGCTGGAGTGCAGTGGCCGGATCTCAGCTCACTGCAAGCTCCGCCTCCCGGGTTCACGCCATTCTCCTGCCTCAGCCTCCCGAGTAGCTGGGACTATA
>NW_012101933.1:39976-60143 GCF_000951045.1 Mandrillus leucophaeus | reverse complement strand
CTCGGCCTCCCAAAGTGCTGGGATTACAGGTGTGAGCCACCGCGCCCGGCGAACATTTTTTCATGTACCTATTTACTATCCATACACCTTCTTGGTGAAATATCTGTTCAAATATTTTGCCTACTTTCTTTTTTTATAATTGGGTGGTTTGTTTTCTTATTATTGAGTTTTGAGAGTTCTTTCTATATTGTAGATACAAATCTTTCTTGGATATGTGTACTGCAATAGTTTCTCCCAGTTAGTAGCATGTCTTTTCATTCTTCTAATAGTTTCTTTCAAAAGGAAAATGTTCTTAATTTTGATGAAGTCCAATTTACAAATATTTTTCCTTTATAGATCATGTTTCTGATACTGTATTTATAAAATCTTTGCCTAACTCGAGGTCACAAAGATTTTGTTTTATTGTTTGGTGTTCTCTCCTTCCAATTTTTGGTTCCCATTGTGTGTATGGTTTTATATGTTGCTTTTTTCCCCAAAAAACCTTTAAAAACTTTAAATCTATGGAAAAATTGAAAGAGTAGTATCATGAGCAATGGCATACTTTTTGCCTACAAGCATCAATTGTTAATACCTTGCTATATTTGCTATATCTCTCCAGATACCTTTATCCAGAAATGTCTGACAATAAATTGCAGGATTTTGTAACACTGACATTTTGCAAGGTCTAGGAAACTCATCCTGAAAATGTTCTTTAAAAAACAGCAACAGCAGCCTGTGCCATTTTCTGCAATAACAAAGGTTGTACTTGCCCAGTGTAGAGGACTGGGAAAAAACAGAGCAGCAAAAGAAGAAAATAAAACTATTCCCTTCCTCTATTCCAACCCCATGATACCAGGAAAGCCACTTCCCTGAGAGGTGCGTAGGAAGGACACACAGAGCTCAGATACCACCTGAAATTTGGGGTGCAAATCCCTGACTCCCATGGCAGCCTCGTATCCTGGGTTCACTTTCTGCAGAAGAGCCCTCTGCTGGGAAGCTGACGCCAGGATCTCCCCAGCCGAGCTTGGGCCTGCTCCACCCTCTCTGGGCTTAGCTGGTAAAGTAGATAACGAGGTGGCTTGGCCTCTCTCCCAGGAGACTATTTGTAGCTTTACTGTGGTTACTCCTTATTGTGAACAGGCTGGGCACCCCTGTCTCCAGCACCCCACCTCCAAGCAGGCCTATCCCAGATACTTTTGCCTGGAATAGCTCCTCCTTTACCAGCCTCCATCCTTCAAAGCCCAGCTCAGGGTTGCTCCCCGCCAAACCTCCCTTGACATCACCCCAGCATTAGAGTTAGCTTGTTTCTCCCTGTATCCTTGCAGCAAATCACTCACCTGTTGTGGGAGAGGCCTGTGCCGGAACTCCTGCACAGTCCTATGTCACTCAAGCCTCACAACAACCCGCAAGAGAGGTTATCAGGACCATTTTGAAGGTAAGGAGACTCATCCTCAATGCATAGGGCTAGGTCAGTCACCTCAAGTTAGGGCAGAGCCAGGTTCACTCAGTCCCCCGTCTGTGCCTTTAGAGATATTGATGCCCTTGCTGCAACCCCAGTGGCTTGTGTGCACAGAGATCAGGGCTGCATCTGGTATATCTGGACTCGGGATGCCCCCGGCTCCTGCCCATCTCTCCACTTGTTTCAGATGCAGCCAGTTGTAGAGTTGCCTCTTCCAATGAAGCCTTGCCTCACTCCCAGTGAGAGTGACTGCTCCTTTTCTGCAGACCCTCATGCCCTAGAATCAATGGCCTGACTCTTCTGCTTCTCCAACCATACTCAGACATCCTCCTCCAAGTGCCCAGACCGTGGTCCTGCACACGGATCCTTAATCAGCTTCATTTAATATATTTTCATGTTTATCTTAATTTATTTGCATTATCTTTCTATTAATATTTATCATTTTTCTTTACCTTCTTTTATAATATTGGTTTTCTATGCCATCGATACGTGTCCAAATTGTAAAAAATTTAGGAAAGAATAAAAATCACCCCAAATTGTCACAGATAATCATATTAACATTTTGGTAGATTTTTTTTGAGTCTGGTTTCTGTAGACATATGCATTTTACAGAGTTGAGATTACATTGTATGAATAGTTCTAAAGACCGCTTTTAAAAATCTAACATTATACCATGGATATTTTCCCCATGTCATTAAAAATTACATGTGCCACACCCATTGGGAAGGCTAGGATAAAGAAGACAGATAACAACAAAATGTGGCGAATTGGAACCTTCATACAATGCTGGTGGGAATGTAAAATGGTGCAGCCCCTTTGGAAAACGTTTGGAAGTTCCTCAAATGGGTAAGCATAGGGTTACCATAAGACCCAGAAATTTCACTGCTAGGTATATATTCAAGAGAAATAAAAATATGTGTCCACACACAAAACTTGTACATGAATGTTCACAGAAGCATTATTTATAATAGCTTAAAAAATTGAAACAACCTAAATGTCCACCAATGAATGAATGGATCAATAAAATGTGATATATCCATACAATGAAATATGATTCAGTCACAAAAAGGAGTGAAGTACTGATACATGCTACAACATAGATGGACCTTAAAAACATTATGCTAAATCAAAGAATCCAGATGCAGAAGATCACATATTGTATGACTCCACTCATATAAAATATCCAGAATAGACAAATCTATAGAGACAGAAAGTAAATGTATAGGCTGGGGGGTGTGGGGAGGTCTGGGGAGAAATGAAGAGTTGTCAGCTAATGGGCATGGAGTTTTGTTAAGAGGAGATGAAAATGCTATAAAATTGACTGTCCTGGTTCAAAACTTTGTGTATTTACTAAAAGCCACTGAATTGTATACTTTAAATGGTGAATTGTATAGTATATAAATTACATATCGATAAAGCTGTGATAAATAATTAAAAATAAAAAAAACAACAGCAGCATTTTTAATATCTGTAGACATTATTCCTTTGCACAGCTGCATCACAACTTATTTAGATTTCTATTGCTGGACCTTTATGTTTTCTATTAATTCTTTCATTTCAAAATATTTCAGACACACACAAAAATGAATCGAACGGTATAATGAACCCCTGTGCCCCCATCACCCACTTCAACAATTACCAACACAGTTTCTGTTTTTACACACATTGATTCGATGAACATTTTGTTTGTCTTTGTCCACATTCCACACTGTTTCCTTTCATTTATACTGAATTCAATTCCACTCAAACCACTTCCTCAAACCCTCACAATGCCCTCCCAGCATGCTGTAGTGATATGATGGATCTGACCTTGCCCTACCCGGTCTGGTGGCGGCTCCCGGTCTGGTGGGGGAGGTGGACACTGGATTGGAGTGATCGGTAGGGATGGAGGGTGTATAAGTGGAGAAAGCCCTCACCCTATTACCCAGGAAGCGCACCTTACACTGGACTCACCCCACCCAGAGATGCCCATCCACCTCTGCCCAGCCCTGCCTTTCTCCCCTGCTGCCACACGGAGGCGCCAGAGCCACCCTTCCACAGTTGCCTCTGCACGTTCTCGCATCAGCAACGTGGATGGGTGGCTGAGGTGGGATCTGTGCCTTCTGCAGATGATCCCAGACTGGTGATGGTCCTCTCTTGGGCTGAGACTCCTCACGTGGAAGATGAAGGAGATGGATGCTGTGAGCCGTCTGGTCCTCCAGCACTTCAATCCAGCCTCCCACGGCAAGCCGGTTCTCAGCAACTTTGTGCCTGGGGCTCCACTCCCAGCACCTGCTTCTGAATGGCCTGGGGGATCCACCTAAGTGCCCCTCCACTCCGGGTCCCAGGTGAGACTGACACTCACCCAGGCAACCACCTGCTTGTTACAGAGCCCTGCAGGAGGCAGCTCACCACCCACGAGGAGGGACTTAGGCAGTGGATTTGTTGAGGGATAAGGGTCTGCCTGGTGATGCCTCACCGCTCTGCCTTCTGGGAGCCACCCATGTGTGGGCAGCCTCAGAGGGACTCCAACTCCAGGAGCAAGATCGGGTTGTGGGTGGAGGAAGGGTAAGTGAGTCACTGGGCACTTCCAAAGGCCCAGCCTAAACCATGTCTGGCCCAGCCCAGAGGAGATCTAGTGTCCAGTGGACATGGCCTGCAAGACCGTGAGGGCTGATGTGTCTGGCATAGCTGAGGGCTGAGTCAAGGGACAGGGTGTTTGCTTTCCTGAGAGGGCATCTTCACAGTTGGGGCATCTCCAGCTTTGCAGCTTCTCCTGTCTCTGCCAAGCAAAGGTGGTGGGCCAGGCTCTGAGCTCTGTTCCAATGTCGGTCCCTCTCTGGGTGCTCCCTCAGCTGCAACCCCCTCCACCCTCCATGCCTTTGCACCACTCATCCCCAGCCCTCCCCAGGATGCCTCCTTTAATCCAGTGAGCTGGCTGCTACCAGTCAGGGCACAAGTCACTCCCAAGCAGTTCAGTCCTTAGGGGAAGGAAGGACCAGCTCACACATCTTGAGTGCCTACTCTGTGCCAGGCAGGCCCGCGTGGCACACTTTGTGTTACTATCGCATTTCTTTCTCATAGCAGAGCCTCATGAGGCAAATATTATCACACTCATTTCACAAAGAAAGAAGTCAAAGCTGACCCTGCAGTATGAAGACTCAAGCCCAGACTTGCCGGCTCCTGCCTGCGTCTCCCTCCACCTGGGTCTCCTGTCTCCCTACCTGTGGAAAGCTCACACTCTGAATCATCATGCATGGCTGTTACCCCACCCACCCCATCCTTGCTGCTGCTCACCTCCTGCATCACCTGTGCCCACTCAACAGCACACATGCCCACAAGCTCACAGGCACCAAGATGGGTGCACTGGGTGCACAGGTGTGCATGCATATTCCAGTCCTGACTACCATTTAACAGCTGTGTGACCTTGAGCAAGTCACTTAACCTCTCTGAGCCTCAGTTTTCTCATCTCACAGGGGTTGTTATGAGAATTAAATAAGATACTGAATGTAACATTCCTAGTACCTTCCCTGAGCATAGTGCTCAATAAAGATTAGCTATTTTTTAAACTTTAGCTATTTTTATTTCATCATTATTGTATACGTGCATCTTTGTACACTTTTTGCACATGTAACAAGAGACATGCAGTCGACACAGAGGTCCAGGGACTACCACACACACCTACTGCCCATGCAGGAACCTACAATAAAGCAGCCAGCCACCTAGTATATTGGGTGCCCATATGCTCATGCCATGCTGTACTGCAGATGGGAGTTGGGGTTACCTGTGGTAGGGATACCTGTGTACAGGAGAAGACGGGGCCCTGGCCTTGGGGTCCACCCAAGCTGCCCGGGAAATGAGTTTCATGTTCATAGTGTGATCTGCAGGCCGATCTGGGACCTTGTTAGAATCTTGAAGAATCTCATACCTGATCCCAGATCTTCTGAATCATGATCTATTTTTTTTTTTTTTTTTTGAAATGGAGTCTTGCTCTGTTGCCCAGGCTGGAGTGCAGTGGCGTGATCTCGGCTCACTGCAAGTTCCACCTCCCTGGTTCATGCCATTCTCCTGCCTCAGCCTCCTGAGAAGCTGGGACTATAGGCGTCCACCACCACGACTGGCCTTTTTTTTTTTTTTTTTAAGTAGAAAAGGGGTTTCACCGTGTTTGCCAGGATGGTCTCCATCTCCTAACCTCGTGATCCGCCCGCCTTGGCCTCCCAAAGTGCTGGGATTACAGGCATGAGCTACTGCGCCTAGCCCCGATTTTGTTTGGTTTTTTTTTCAGAGATGGGGTCTTGCTCTGTCAGTGACAGGCTCCAGTGCAGTAGTACAATTATACTCAATAGCGCACTGCAGCCTCGAACTCCCAGGATCAAGCAATGCTTCTGCCTCAGGCTCCCAAGTAGCTGGGACTATAGGCACGTGACACCACATCCAACTAATTTTTTTAAAAGTTTTTTGTAGAGATGGGGTGGGGTCTTGTTATGTTGCCAGGACTGATCTCAAAGTCCCGGCTTCAAGTGATCCTCCCTCCTTGGCCTCCCAAAGTGCTCGGATTATAGGCATGAGGTACCACACAGCCAGGCTCTGCATTTTAAATAAGATTTTCAGAGCACCAAGGCAAAGGAGAGGAAAGTGGGTGGAGCTGCATCCCTGGGCAGGATGAGGCTTTGAGCCTGTCCCAGGTGTCTCCAATCCACACCTCTATCCATCAGGCTAACGCACCTCCTGGCTCCTCCTCTGCTCTTGGGAGCTGATGCTAAGGTGTGAGGTTATCCAGTTCAGCCTTGGGAGGACAGGCTGGCCCCCTCAGTCCTGTTCTAGGAGAACATAAATAGTGAGGTCTCTCCTTGGTTCCTCTCAGGGTTCTGAAGGGCTTGGGGCTGGGAGCCACATAGGATCCAAGAAACTAGCAGGGGCACCTCCTGCCAGTCGATCCCCCTACTGAACAATGTTCATCCTAGCTTGTGAATCTCCCCTCCCAGCCTCCAGGTAGGTCACTGCCAAAACTCTGGCTGACCTCTTCCATCTTGAATGGGGTGTGGGCTCAGTCCCTTGGGGCCATGGGAGCCTGAAGCCTGGGCCAGATCCCCCTCCCTATCCCTGTTGGGGCTAATTTTAGGGCTGCTTTGACAGCTGCCTCAGCTCAGCCTGGGTCAGTTCCCAGCCACTCAGTGTGGGGGTCAGTTAGGGTCACCAAGAAGTGGGCCAGGCCAGCCCCACCTTTTGGCTGCAAAAGATGAAACTAGAATCTTTGTCCCCGTCCATGCTCCCCACTGCCTGGAGAGTCCCACCGAGCTGGCCTCCATGTCCCATGCCCCATGTGTGAAACTGCAGAGGAGCCCAGGATTTAAAACAACCCATGGAGGTCAAGACTGAGTATTGGTGCCTCCATGCCTGGAGGGTGCAGAGAGGTGAGGCCCCTTCTCAGCGGCCCTCTCTGATGCCAACACATATTTCTGAACTCAGTTACTGTGCCAGGCTATCAGAGAATACAAGCAGATAGCACCTGGGATACTTACTTTCTTTCTTTCTTTTGAGACGAGTCTCACTCTGTCGCCAAGGCTGGAGTGCAATGGCGCGATCTCGGTTCACTGCGATCTCTGCCTCCCAGGTTCAAGCAATTCTCCCTGCCTCAGCCTCCCAAGTAGCTGGGATTACAGGCACCCACCACCACGCCCAGCTAATTTTGTATTTTTATTAATTTTGTACTTTTGCATTTTTGGTAGAGATGGGTTTTCACCTTGTTGACCAGGCTGATCTGACTTCAGGTGATCTGCCTGCCTTGGCCTCCCAAAGTGCTGGGATTACAGGTGTGAGCCACCATGCCAAACCACACCTGGGATACTGTCTAGAGGGAGGATTTTAGCTTCTGAGAACAAAGGGATGGAGTCCTTGCTCTGTCACCAATGCTCTGGTCCTTGGTTTCCTCCCCGCGGAAAGCGTGTGGTGATACCTGCTCACAGACTAGCTGCGGGTACAGAGGAGGAGAAAAGGGCCGGAAAGCATGCTGGGAACTCTGGAGTCTGTGGTGCCCACAGGGCTGCCACTTGGCTGGGGCCTAGGTTCTCTCCCATGAGAACCTAGAGGTTGAGCAACTACCACAGTCTTCGCCCCAGCCTGCCCCCAGCCAGCAATGTTGCAGAAGAAAAGAGGAACAGATCTTGAAGCTGACATGGGCAAAAGGGAAAGGAAATGCAAGCAGGGGCCATGGAGGGGAGCTATGGGTCTCCTTCCCCCGCCGGCAACCTTTGCTGCCTCTGTTACTACCTCTTATCCTTCCGAATCTCCCCCCATCTCCAGCTCCTGCTTTCTCCCTGACCCTAGGGGGCTAAATAAGATGAGGCACTGAGCACCCTGGGGGAAGGTGAGCTGCCCGGTGGGCTTTGTTTAATTTTCCAGAGCCCCTGTCTACATATAACCAAGGAACTTTTTAAAGACAGGGCCGGGCTTCAGTCCTCCAGGGGCAGCCCTGTAAACTGGGCTCAGAAAACCCCAGATTTGAACCCCCAACCCCATATCTGTCTGTGTTACCCTGAGCCAGGCGGGCCTCCCTCTGAATCCAGGTGCCTCATCCTAACTCACACTGGCCCCATGAGGCCTTTGCAAGCTTCTGCCTGGTTCCTGGTTCTCATGGTGCCCTGGCCTTGTGTGCGAATGAGTGTGTGTGTGCACACACTGGGCTTTGCTGCACATGGTGGCATGCAATCAATATTGAATAGCCCACCTCAAATCCTTTTTGAAAGGCTGAGTACCTGAATAAATAGATAAATGTTGACTGAGTCTAAAAACACACATGCACCCTGAGAAAAGCCTTGTTTATCCAGCCTTCCTAAGTAAGGAGTTGATTCCCACAGCGTACTCTCCAGATGATTCAGGGTGGAGGAACCTAAAGATTTGGAAGAAAAGAGGCCTCCTAGGTGGAGGGAACATCGTGAGCCACAGCTGAGAGCTGGAGGATGCTTGGCCGCCAGTGGAACAGCCGCATGAGATGAGCTGATAATGCTGGCAGGGTCCAGAGCCTGGAGGGCCTCGAATGCCAGGCCAAGGAGCCAGACCTTATCCAGAGGGCAGTGGGAACCATGGAAGGGTTTTGAGCAGGGGAGTGACAAGGCTGGGTGTGTTGCCAGCAGCGTCTCTCTCTGGTTGCTGCATGAAGCATGGACTGAAGGCAGACAGCGGTGTCAAAGAGCCCTCTGCTTTCGAGGTTCAGGAGGAAAAGATGAAGGATGAAGTTGGGCAGTTCTGCGGAAGGTGAGAGGTGGACAGTCCCCAGGATAGCCCAGAGAGGTGGCCAGGATTTAGTTAAGGATGGAAGGAAGGCAGGCAGAAAGTGAGAGGAGGCTTGGTGACTCCTGGGTTCCTGGCTCAGGTGACCAGCTGGTTGGTGATGCTCTTGCTGAGGCTGAGACAGGAGGAGCAGGTCTGGGGAAAGATAAAGAGTTCAGCTTTGGACATGTCAGGGGAGCAGACATCCCAAAGGAGCTATTGGGATTGGTTAGAGGGCTGGAGCCAGGTAAATGTGGATAGATTTTCCCTGAATGACATTTTACTGGATGACTTTAAAGTATCCCAAATATCCTGGGGACAGCCCTTTGGCACCAACTGCCCATGGTCCCCAGGACAGATAGGACCAGGACTTGGGTCCCAGAGAAGGGTCAGCAAAGGGTCTGACTAGGGTGAAGGGGAGGGTCTAAAGTCCTTGGGTCAGGAGTACCCCCAGGGTAATGCAGGAGTGGCTGGCACAAAGGTTTAGAGGTAGATAAGGGGTAGGAAGAAGCCATGGGTGGGCTGAGCTGGCAGGCCTCAGAGACCGTCAGCCCAGAGCCATCACTGTACAGACAGACAGAGCCAGGCCCAGCAAGGCCTAGGGATGTGGCAGATCACAAGCCAAGGCAAATAGGTCATCAGCTCCTGGTTCAGTGCTGTACCCTCAGCCCAATTGGCTGGGAGGGGTCAGCTCAGTGTGGGCCTGGGATTGAGCTCCTGGGCCACGCCTAGGTGCTATGGGCTTGTGTGGTTCAGGTGGAAGCACTGGGGCAGGCAGGTGAGATCCCCACCCTGAGCAGCGCCCTAAACCCACTGTCTGTCAGTTCATCCCAACCCTGTGCTGTTACTTTCTCAGTCCCAGGACCCAGGCTGGGCTGTAATCAGAGGAGGGAACCGGAGCCTGGACTCGGGGAACACAAAGCTCTGCACACAGCCAGTCTCCTGGCAGATGCTGAGATGCTCATGGGATGGTGGGGGACTGTGGCATCAGGGGCCATGTTCCACACAAGGTGAAATGCAGTAAGGGCAATTTCCACAAAGCTTGTTGAGCCAGGTACTGTTCTATGATCTCGAAACAGTGAACAGGATTTATGTTTGAACTAGACATTGACAATAAGCAAACTAATACATAACGATGGAAAGATGAGATGAAGAAACAGAGCCCAGAGGGATGGGCACCTTCAGTGGGGAGCGGGGAATGGCCGCTTGACAGAAGACCCCTGCAGGCCTGATGGGCTGAATGATTTTAATCAAGTCTATGTCCCCCCATGGCCCATGTACCCCACCCTGCCACCAGGCACTCCACCTTCTCCTCAGCTCTAGCTGCACCGTTGGGAGTTTCTCCTTTTTTTTGTTTGAGACGGAGTCTTGCTCTGTCACCCAGGCTGAAGTGCAAGTGCAGTGGTGTGATCTCGGCTCACTGCAACCTCCACCTCCCGAGTTCAAGCAGTTCTCCTGCCTCAGCCTCTCAAGTAGCTAGGATTACAGGCTCCCGTCACCACACCCAGATAATTTTTGTATTGTTAGTAGAGACAGGGTTTCACCGTTTTGGCCAAGCACGTCTTGAACTCCTGACCTCAAGTGATCTGCCCACTTCTGCCTCCCAAAGTGCTGGGATTACAGGCAGGAGCCACTGCTCCTGGCTGCACCACTGGGTGTCTGAGGGCTGCCCTTGACTGGGCCATTACTGGGGCCTGAGGAGGACTGCGGGTAAATGAGCCTCCCACGAGGTCTAGTCCCTCCCACGAAGTCCTGCCCAAGAGCCACCCCAGCTCTGCCCACTTGACTTCTCCAGCCTGGGAGCCAGGTAAGAGCTGAGGAGTCCCAGGGCCTTGGCACTGCGTCAGATGTAGCCTGGGAGGTGGAGGTGACTCACTTGGGGGTGTCAAGATCCAGGAAACCACAGCCCAGGGTCAGGGCAGAAACCTGGAGACTCCTTACCTTGCGTTGCCCCAGAATGATGAACAAGAGGTCCCTGGCCTTTCCTAAGAAGGCCACAACGGAGGGTCCTCCTGCTGTCATGGAGGCCCAAATTCCAGTCAAGTTGTTGAGAGGTGCCCAAGGACCTGCCAGTGCCTGCTCCCTCTGGGCCTCAGCCTCCTAGTCCACTTATGCGGGGAGCAATGGGGCTAGATAAGCTTCAGTGTTCCTCACAGCTCTGAATTTCTGTTTCATTGAGTATGTTTCAGGAGGCCCACAATCTCTGATGGTTCCTGGGGGTTCAGGGCAGGGGTGAGTGACAGATGCTGAAAAGGGGAGGGTTTGCAAGGTTTAGCAAATGTCAATACAGTATATGTTGTTAAATTTGAATTTCAGATTAGCAATGAATAACTTTTTAGTATAAGCATAGGTCCCACATATCTGTTATGTTAAAGAATTATTCACTGTTTATCAGAAATTCAAATTTGACTGGGCGTCTTATACTTTCTCTGGCCATGCTAGGTGGGAAAGGTAATTGGAGCTGGGTCTTCATCAGAGGAAGGTCTTAGACTCAGACAACCAGAGTTCTCGCCACCTCCCTTGCTGCCCTCAGGGTCCCTTATCTATGGACTTCTTGATGATTTGTTGGAAGATAAGGGGATGAGGAAGTGAGAACCCTGGGATTAGGGGAAACTAAGAGCTATGTAGAGAGGCAGAGAGACCCCAAGACCCCAAGAGGCAGCACCTGAACTCTTCCTGGCCTGCACTCAGCTAACCTTGCCACCCCTCTTCCCCAGAACTCCTGCAAAGCTCAGCCTCATTCCTACTGCCACACCCTTGCTTGTTCCAGCCCTGCCTCTTTCTGTCCTGTACAGACTCCACCCACAGCCTCTGCCAGGAGCCCTTTCTTGGCTATCCCTTAGTGTTGTGACTTCCTCCTCTGGGTTCCCAGGGTGCTGTCAGTCACACTCCTCCTCATGGAGCTGTTCAATCAACGGAGCACCCTCTCTGGAGGAGGCTTTGGAGCAGGCTCTGGACACAGCCGACAGGGATCAGGACAGACACAGCCCCTGCTCCATGGAGCACATGGTCTGATGGGGA
This sequence comes from Mandrillus leucophaeus, assembly GCF_000951045.1. Taxonomy (NCBI): domain Eukaryota; kingdom Metazoa; phylum Chordata; class Mammalia; order Primates; family Cercopithecidae; genus Mandrillus; species Mandrillus leucophaeus. Next base: position 48,436 of record NW_012101933.1, on the reverse strand, counting down.
GGCAGACACACAATCACAAAACAGGAGAGAATGAATTGCCCTTTCACTGGGACCGACTGGTACATGTGACTGAGGCTTCATGCAGGCAGAGGCCACATTCTGTTGTATTTGGGCCCTACCACAGAGCAGGCTTCAGTGAATATTAGTGGCATAAGTGAGAGTGCAATGATGCAACTAAAGCCGGGAGTGGTGGGGACAGTGACTAAGTCTGAGAGGTCACCACACAGACAGCCTGAACTCGGCAGCTCCGGCTGTGGCCTGGACCTGGTGAGGCTTGGCATCATGGCATGCCATTGCTCATGAGAATCTGGCCCTGCAAGATTCTACATTTCTTGGGGGGCAGGGACTGGATCTTCCTCTCCTCTCATTCCCTCTCGCCCTGGCCAAGAACCTGATACAGGAGGAGAGCTGATAGAGGGAAATACTGTGTGGCTGTTCCACTGAGGCTGGAAGGACCAGTTACACCACATTGTTCTTTCTTCTCTGCAGAGAATGTTGCTTGGGGCAATTTTAGTAGGTAGTCACAATCTCCAATATTAGAAGAGATGAGTGACTTTCTCCCTGTATGCAGGTCCCAGTGGCATTTAGCATCTGGTTGTCCAGAGCCCTTCACAGCTATGGTCAGGGACTGTGCAGTGACTGTGACAGGGCCACACCTACCTACCCTTCACTGAGCCCTGGCTAAATGAGCCAGGACCCCTACACACACCACCTCCAGCGCCCAGATTAAAGAAGAAACTGAGGCTTGTGAAGCGTAGGTGCTAGAATGGCTAAGCCAGGATTGTAACTCAGATTTGTCTATTGCTGGGGCTCAAGCTCCTTCTGTTGCACTGAGCTGCCTCTATTTTTTAAAGTAATCTCTGAGATGTTACTTATTTTTGGTACTCAGAAACTTACTCTAGCTTTATCCCACTTTGATCTTTACACTTAAGTTTCAGATGCCATCAAAGCTGTTGCTTGTCTGTGAACTGCAGCGGCCTTTGCCTGGAGCAGTAAACTGGATGGAGGGAGGGAAGCAGGAAGGCAGGTTTGAGACTGGCTCCCTGTGGGTTCACTGGCACTTTCCCAGATCACCCCACCCTTCCTTCAGCCTGCCGCCCTGTCCTGAGTCATGTGGTTCCCCAGCACTCCTGGGCCAGCTGAGCCCTGTGCATGCATGCACACAGTATTCCCCTGCAGCCTGTGCTCACACCACCCACCATGCACCACCCTCCACCTGGTCCTGGAAGTACTTCGCTACCACAAGGTATCCAATGGCCAAATCCAAGGCTACCACTGGGGAAGATTCTTCATGGGTTTGCAGTGTGCCATGTCTCCCCTGCTAGACTGTGAATGCCTATAGGGCAGGGACCTTTCATCCTCTCATTTGTGTGCTCAATAAGCACCTACTATGTACCAGGCATAGTGCTATGTGCCAGGGTATAATTGGGGCTGATGTGCAGTCAGTACACAATGGCACAGCTGTAGTGGCCCTGAGACCTCCAAGTGCTCCAGCACCCCGGCTGCCCTTTGGTGTACTGCCTGGGCCTCCTCACAGTCCTTCAACGAAAGGGCTAATGTCTGGCACACTGGGGGGCTCCAGGAGCTCGTGTCACATTGGCTCATGTCTTAGACCTCCTGGACCTCCCTGGCCTCTGTAGGTGTGTGCCTGATTCCAGGCAGGTTTGCACTGGGATAGGCATGGGGTAGTTTCAGTGATGAGTCACCTGATGACAGCCCTGTAGAATATAAAGGAGTGCTGGGTACAGGCATGTGCAAGACCTTGAGCGCTCCTCTGTGACAGTCTCCTCACCAGTACCTGTCTGAGTCAAGTCTGGCCATAGGCAAATCCCTTGTCATCCTTTCCTCTCCCGCAACTGACTTCAGGATCCAGCCAGTTCTCTCTCTTTCTTTGCTGGCTTCTGTATCACTAATGGACTTGTGGTTTTGGGAGCAGGTGCCATTTCCCTGCAGCCTGTGGACTTCTCATCAGCTCCATCCAAGAGTTTTGACAGGAGACTGAAGCACTGTTTAAAGTCCTGGTCTTCTAGTGGAGTCTCACTGAGTTTCTGATTATGCCAGCTCCTGGTTCCAAGGTCATTGCCAGCCCTTAGCTCATAGGCAGAGCTGAGACCTTTGGCAGGCTTGGTACCCAGCTCAGTTTCCCAGGTCTGTGCCCCTACCCCAGGGGCTCTCACACACCCTGGCATGGTCTTCTAGGGCCTGTCTGTGTGCAGTGTTCACAGTGGCAAAAACACAGCAACAGCAGATGCAAATGCTCCCAGCAAAAGGAGGATTTTATACTCCTGGACCAGGGCTGGAACAGGGTTGTTTATTAAGAACATGGACTTTAGGTAATTCTATTAAGATATATATGGAAAGCCCTTGTTTCAGTATCTGACACATACTAGGTGCTCCATAAATTACAACTATCATTAAAGGCATTGTGAGGAGAGCAGGGTTTGCTATGATGGTTGATGGTGTGGTAAAGGTAGTGATTCTTGATAGTGATTATGGAGTCTCACTACTGACAATGGCAATGATAGTTTTCTTTACCCAGGGAATGATATATATCTCTCTGGGGATATTTATAGGTGTGTAGGTCAACATTTGATAGAGAGAGTCAAGAAGATAAGGAAATATGCCCTATGTGTAATTTCTAGTTTGATTATGGAGACAAGATTCAGAGACATAAAAGAATTATAAGACTTCTCCCACTTGACCTGGGAGTCAAGGGCTTGGGAAAGGGAGGCACAAGGTACCTGGCACAAGGTAACCATTGAAATATGATTCCCCAAAATGGCATTGATATCTTTCCTCCTCTTTCCACTGTTGGTCACTGTTAGAACAGAAGGGAGGCTGGTGAGCCGGTGAATCCCTGCTGCTTTCCCCTGCTCACTGCCTCCCCGCAACTTGCCAGAGATTCACAAACCTTCAGGTAAATGACACGACAGGGAATGTCACTGGCAGATAGTTAGGGGTGAAAATGTCAGGATGGGCAAGTATCAGACCCTCCTGGCCTTCCTCCAGCTGCTCCAGAGGAGTTTTGAGCTGAATTGCACCCCTGACCACAGCGGAGCCCACTACTGTGCTCACAGAACCAGTCGGAGAGCTTCGAGGACTCACAGAGAACACAAACACCAGGAGACTGGAAATTCAACTTTTTTTGCGGGGGTGGGGGGCAGAGTCTCACTCTGTCACCAAGGCTGGACTGCAGTGGCACAATCTCGTCTCACTGCAACCTCCCCTCCCGGATTCAAGCAATTCTCCTGCCTCAGCCTCCCGAGTAGCTGGGATTACAGGCGTGCACCACCACACCCAGCTAAGTTTTGTATTTTTAGTAGAGACAGGGTTTCATGATATTGGCCAGGCTCGTCTTGAACTCCTGACCTCAAGTGATCTGCCTGCCTCAGCCTCCCAAAGTGTTGGGATTGCAGGCATGAGACACTGTACCAGCCTGGAGATTCAACTTTCAAAAGGTAAACAATGGAAACCACAGAGGAGAGACTTTTAGACCCTCTGCCAGCGACATTCCAAATTACCAGTACCTTCAATACTCCAGACCCTTATTACCTGTATTTTACAGTTGTGAAAACTGAGGGCCATAGGGTTTAAATGAATGAATAAGTGATAGAATCAGGATTTGAATATAGGGTTGTCTATTCCAAATCATTTCTCTTAACCACTGTCCTGCCAGTTGAAGGCATGGTGATGCCCTTCTGAGCAAATGGATGGTGTCTGTGATACCCTTATGTACCAACCTTTTCTACTCAGCAGAGGAGGAAATGGCCCCTGGCTAGTGGGTGGAAGCATCAGTGGATATTATGCTGGATTAAGATGTCATTCTACTGTTGACTTAGAACATAACTATGGGGCCATGGGGCCACACCCCTGTGGGAAGGCAGTGAAATGGCTCATCTGAAGTTCTTCCTGGTGTGAGTGCCCTGGGGAAGATGTGTGGTACAGGACGTGGGAAGCAGAACTGCTGTGGGATCTTATGGCTACAGAAGAGAGACCCTGACTCTTTTTTTTTTTTTTCTTTTTCTTTTTTTTTTTTTTTTTGTGAGGCAGAGTCTCACTCTGTTGCCCAGGCTGGAGTACAGTGGCAATCTTGGCTCAATGCAACCTCTGCCTCCCAGGTTCCAGTGATTCTCCTGTCTCAGCCTCCCGGGTAGCTGGGATTATAGGCACATACCACCACACCCAGCTAATCTTTGTATTTTTAGTAGAGACGGGGTTTCATCATGTTGGCCAGGCTGGTGTTGAACTCCTGAACTCAGGTGATCCACCATTTCGGCCTCCTAAAGTGCTGGGATTACAGGCATGAGCCACTGTGCCCGGCTAGACCCTGACTCTCTTAGTCTGGATTTTTGAAGATATTGAAGATATTGGTGTCTATAAGGATGCCCCCAAGTCAGGAGCCTATCAAAAAGAGGCAGGTCAGGAACTAGAAGGGGAGGGTGGAGATCAGGCAAGGCCCTATGTTTCTCCCTGGAGTCAGTTAACACCCGGAGAACAAATGATACCTTACACACCAAACTGTTTAGTAGGTCACAGTCTACCCCATTCATGTCCGCTTTGTCATCTCTATCTGAACAGCCTGTTACAGCCATTTTAAGGATGCAGTTTTTAAGGATAATAATTTAAAATAAAATTTTGGAACAAGTAGAGAAACTTCTTAAAAGAATAGTTTTTGATGCACAGAAAAGTCACAAAGCTGGTACAGAGGATTCTCATATATCCTCACCCACTTTCCTCTACTGCTAACATCTTGTATTTGCCAGAGCAAATGAACCAGTATTAGTAAATTATTAACTAAAATCCGTACTTTATTTACATTTCCTTCGTTTTTACCTAATGTCCTTTTTCTGTCCCGGGATTCCATCCAAGATGCCATGTTACACTTAAACATCATGCCTCCATCCTTTCTTCCTGGTCTGGGAGAGTTGCTCAGACTGTCCTGGTTTTTGATGATCTTGACAGTTTTGAGTATTCATCATCAGGTATTGTGCAGACTGTCGATTTGGGCTTTGCTGTTGGTTTTCTCATGATTAGACTGGGTTGAGTTCTTGAGAGGAAGGTCACAGAGGTGAAGTGCCACTCTCATTGCATTATATCAGGGGAACATTCCAGCAGCATGACTCACCACATTGATAACAGGCTTGATCACATGACAGAGGGAGTGATTGTCAGACTTCTCCATGGCAAAGTTACTCAGAGGATGCATTCCAATCACTGAGATGGAAGGGGCAGTGCCTCCTGGCAGTCTGCATGGTGGGAACCCATGAGAGAACCCACCCGACAGGTAAATCTCAGAGGGCAGCGTTCAAGTTCTGGATTCAACTGCCCCATCTCAGCATCTAAGGCTATGGGCTCTACCAGCACTGGCAGGAACCAGTTCTGATTCATTTCCATGTTCTCAATACCCAGCACAAGGTTGTCGGTTGAATGTATAATTGAATTTGTTTTCTTTTGCAAATCATTTTTTATTGAGGTGAAAATCACATAATATACAATTAACCATTTTAAAGCGTACATCTCAGTGGCATTTAGCACATTCACAGTGTTGTGCAACCACCACCTCTAGTTCATATATATATATGTGTGTGTGTGTGTGTATATATATATATATATGTTTTTGGTTTTTTTTTTCTGAGACAGGGTCTGTCTCTGTCACCCAAGCTAGAGTGTAGTGGTGTGATCTCGGCTCACTGCAACCTCCGCCTCCCAGGATCAGGTGATCCTCCCACCTCAGCCTCCTGACTAGCTGGGACTACAGGCACACGCCACCATGCCCAGCTAGTTTTTGTATTTTTATGTATTATTTTTCACCATGTTGCCCAGGCTGGTCTCAAATTCCTGGGCTCAAGCTATCTGCCAGCTTCAGCCTCACAAGGTGCTGGGATCACAGCTGTGAACCACTATGCGCATCTAAAACCTTTTCATCACCACAAAAGAAAACCTGCTTAAGCAGTCACTCTGTTTCCCCTACCCCTCAGCCCCTGGCAACTGCCAATCTGCTTTCTGCCTCTGTGGATTTATTTATTCTGAATATTTCACATAGAGGGAATCTCATAATATGTGACTTTTGTATCTGGCTTCTTTCACTTAGCACAATGTTTTTTTGAGGTTTGTCTATGTTGTAGCAGTATCAGAACTTTACTGCTCTTATGGTTGAGTAATGTTGCATTGTATGAATGCCACATTCTGTTATCCATTTATCTGTTGATGGACATTTATGTTTTTCTACTTTTTGGCTATTGTGAATAGTGCTACTACGAGCATTCATGTATAGGTATTAGGTCTGAGTATCTGATTTCAATTATTTTGGGCTAATATTAATGCATGATTGGATTTTTAAAGAAGGTGGTATTTCCTCACAGGCTTTTAGGAAGCTGATCAAACTTATGGCTCCGGTTATGGGCCAGGGCCTGTGAGAAGGGAGTTTCTGTCTTGGGCTAGGTTGAGGTAATTATTTCACCAACAAGTTGGATGAAGACAAGGTGCACATGTATCAGGTTCACCCATGACAAAAAGCCAGGAAGGGTGCTTAAAATCAATGCAAATATTTAAAATGGGAAACATATCAAGGCTTGCATGTGGTTCTTCAAAATATTGTCCAAACACAGGCTATGGGAGAACTGGTTTACCAACAATGATACAAAAAGGAACTCAGAGTTTGAGCTGACCACAAGCTCTACACAAGCTAAGGCAGAGGCTGCCAAACAAACAAATGTAAATGGAGGCTGCATTAACAGAGGCATAGCATCCAGAACACAGAAGGGGACTGCCCTGCCCTGCTCCAAACTCAGCCAGGCCCAACTGGAGCTCTAGGACCTTTCTGACACTTTGGGGTATGTGCTGAGTCAAGAGAGGGTGACCAGGCTACAGAGGCCTGAAAACCAAGCCATGTGACAAGTAGGCAGAGGACCTGAGTGGGAGCAGGGTGGCTGGAGCAGAATCTTTGCTGCCTAGGGTCTGCAGGGCTATCCCCTACAGAGGAAGGCATTTTTCCTAGCAGGGAGTGAGATCTCTTCACTTTAGGGTTGGGTGTGCAAAGCGAGCAGGAGAACGATTCAGAACCTTAGGTGAGCCCAGGTGATCCTGGGAGTCAGGTGGCTGCCCTGGCATTCCCATACTGAGAAACATATTTAGCATGAGAGGAGGAAAGGGGCAGAAAGCAAGAATCTCCTTGGTGTTGGTTTTATCTCCTCTTTTCTCCTCCCTCCTCCTTTTCCTCCAGGCTGGCACCCAGCACAGTGCTATCCTAGGAAGACACAGCTAAATCTCAATGAAAGTTAAGGAATTTTGTCAGAATGATGAGCTGAAATCAACAGGGTATAATTTAACTGGCTGGCTTGTAAAATCCCAGGAAAATGTTTTGTGCCTTTATGGTGAATGAAAAAAAGCAGGATACACAATTGTATTATGCATTATGACTAGGTTAAAATGCCTAGAAAACCCTAGTATCAAACACAACAAATCTTAATGTCAGTTACCTGTGTGAATCAGGACTGTCAGGATTTTTTATTTCCCGATTTATATTTTTCTGTATTTTTCAAATACTCTGCAATGAAGAGGTGTTATTTCTAGCATCAGAAAAAAACAAAATCCTTTGTTTAATATTTGAGAACTAATTGAACCGTGTGCCCCTTTCCCGCTCCCTACTCTCTGTGTTTCTTCTGGGCCCCTGGATCTCCCTGCCAGGGCTTTGTTCCCAGGAGGTGGTTGAGAAATTTCGGTAAATGCGTGACGTCTTGCTTGAAGAGTCATACAAATAAATGATTCTAGGGCAGGAAGTAGAGCCCTAGCTCACTCTCAGGTGGAAAAGACCTGAAGGTGTGGGGAGCCCACAAGATGAGCACAGCCAACATGATGGGGCAATCCCCAGGGTGGAGTGGGCCTCTCCCCTCCTAACAGAGCTGCATTTGGCCATCAGCCTGGATGAATTTAGCCTGGGCAGGAAACATGGGCTGTCTAGAAGGGGACCTGGGGAGCCCACGTGGTGTGTGTGGCTTTGTGGCAACAGCCTCTGACACTGTCATGGGAAAGCATGGATTCCCTGAACACCTCCCTAGTATGCACTGGGCTGACCCTTTCTTTACACACAGTCATTTAATCCACACACTAACCTACCAGGCAGGCGTCATTACCCCATTTTACCAGCAAGAAAATTCACACCCTGTGTGACTAGGGTCACACAGCTAGTATCTAGCAGAGGTGCTCTTAACCACCATGGCACACTGCCTCGAAACAGTCTTCAGCTTCCTGCTTGGCAGAATGGCCTGTCTCTTGCCTTTCAGTGTCTCTTGGCTTTCAGTGGCCCCACTGATAGTTTAGTGATTGCATGTGATGACACTTTAACTGTGGCCATGGAGAAAGGAGCTACTGCTCACTTGTTCATCTCTCAGGGATGGCAGGGGCCTCATCCCCACCCCTTCCCCTGGCTCTCGTGGGCTGTTCTGGGCTGTGGGGGAAAGA
>NW_012101933.1:33477-39926 GCF_000951045.1 Mandrillus leucophaeus | reverse complement strand
GTGATCCTGGGAGTCAGGTGGCTGCCCTGGCATTCCCATACTGAGAAACATATTTAGCATGAGAGGAGGAAAGGGGCAGAAAGCAAGAATCTCCTTGGTGTTGGTTTTATCTCCTCTTTTCTCCTCCCTCCTCCTTTTCCTCCAGGCTGGCACCCAGCACAGTGCTATCCTAGGAAGACACAGCTAAATCCCAATGAAAGTTAAGGAATTTTGTCAGAATGATGAGCTGAAATCAACAGGGTATAATTTAACTGGCTGGCTTGTAAAAAATGTTTTGTGCCTTTATGGTGAATGAAAAAAAGCAGGATACACAATTGTATTATGCATTATGACTAGGTTAAAATGCCTAGAAAACCCTAGAATCAAACACAACAAATCTTAATGTCAGTTACCTGTGTGAATCAGGACTGTCAGGATTTTTTATTTCCCGATTTATATTTTTCTGTATTTTTCAAATACTCTGCAATGAAGAGGTGTTATTTCTAGCATCAGAAAAAAACAAAATCCTTTGTTTAATATTTGAGAACTAATTGAACCGTGTGCCCCTTTCCCGCTCCCTACTCTCTGTGTTTCTTCTGGGCCCCTGGATCTCCCTGCCAGGGCTTTGTTCCCAGGAGGTGGTTGAGAAATTTCGGTAAATGCGTGACGTCTTGCTTGAAGAGTCATACAAATAAATGATTCTAGGGCAGGAAGTAGAGCCCTAGCTCACTCTCAGGTGGAAAAGACCTGAAGATGTGGGGAGCCCACAAGATGAGCACAGCCAACATGATGGGGCAATCCCCAGGGTGGAGTGGGCCTCTCCCCTCCTAACAGAGCTGCATTTGGCCATCAGCCTGGATGAATTTAGCCTGGGCAGGAAACATGGGCTGTCTAGAAGGGGACCTGGGGAGCCCACGTGGTGTGTGTGGCTTTGTGGCAACAGCCTCTGACACTGTCATGGGAAAGCATGGATTCCCTGAACACCTCCCTAGTATGCACTGGGCTGACCCTTTCTTTACACACAGTCATTTAATCCACACACTAACCTACCAGGCAGGCGTCATTACCCCATTTTACCAGCAAGAAAATTCACACCCTGTGTGACTAGGGTCACACAGCTAGTATCTAGCAGAGGTGCTCTTAACCACCATGGCACACTGCCTCGAAACAGTCTTCAGCTTCCTGCTTGGCAGAATGGCCTGTCTCTTGCCTTTCAGTGTCTCTTGGCTTTCAGTGGCCCCACTGATAGTTTAGTGATTGCATGTGATGACACTTTAACTGTGGCCATGGAGAAAGGAGCTACTGCTCACTTGTTCATCTCTCAGGGATGGCAGGGGCCTCATCCCCACCCCTTCCCCTGGCTCTCGTGGGCTGTTCTGGGCTGTGGGGGAAAGATAAGGCTCTGTGGCCTTGGAGATAGGAAGGAGACCCTTGGGGAAGTAACTGGTCTCAGGTCTCAGGTCTCAGGTCTCAGGAAGAAGGCTGGTCTCAGGTCCCAGGTTAAGGTGAGTTCCCATTGCTGAGGGCATTATGATCAGGGCCTGAACAGGTCAGTTTGGATTCTTCAGAAGGGAGGAGCAATGTGAGTTTTTGAACCAGCCTTTAGGTCACAGCCTAGGCTGACAAGTGTATGACTGCACAAGCCGAGAAGAACCCCTTCCCTTCCCTTCTTAGAAGCTCGGAGAAGTTGCAATCAGATAGGACTTGAATGCGAGACCGCCTGATACTACTAGGTCCATCTGGGTTTTGCTGCCTCCATTCACCCAGAAACAGCTGTTTTCTCCTAGAGTGGGGGCTCAACCTCAGGGAGACACCATGGGAACCAACGGCTCTGACATCTAGAGTCCAGTGTACAGCTGTGTCCTCACACGAGACCAGAGGAACAAGGGTCAGTGGGGACTCAGGGTTTCAGAACCTGCTCTCAAGAAATGGTGTGGCACTGCCTGTCACTTGAGTGTTTTATGGTACAGACACAAGGAAAGGCAAAAACTAGAAATATATATACACTCACAAATAAAATATTTCTATTTTTAAGTATATAAGAAATACGTTACATATTTAATTATATGCATCAATAGATAAATAAAAATTAAAATCTAGATATTTATACATATAAATTTGTAGCACCGTCTGCCAATCTGGTGGCATTTCCTCATGTGAGAAGAAAAAGAAATGTATGTATGTGACCGGGCGTGATGGCTCACACCTGCAAGCCCAGTACTTTGGGAGGCCAAGGGGGGCGAATCATGAGGTCAGGAGTTCCAGACCAGCCTGACCAACATGGTGAAACCTGTCTCTACTAAAAATACAAAAATTAGCCAGGCGTGGTGGTGCGTGCCTGTAATCCCAGCTTAGGAGGCTGAGGCAGGAGAATCACTCGAACCTGGGAGGTGGAGGTTACAGTGAGCTGAGATCACACTACTGCACTCCAGTCTAGGTGACAAAGCGAGGCTCCTATCTAAAAAAAAAAAAAAAAAAAAAAAAAAAGTATACACACACACGTATACACATAAAATATCCATTTATGTATACTTACAAATTTTGCTATTATATGTGTATATGTGTAATTACATAGAGTAATACATACCAATATAAACATCTATGGATAAAATCAACACAAGCTAAACACACACACACACACACACACACACACAAATGCACCTGCATTTATACTAGGGGCCATTAGGCCCTTTTGCAACCTACCAGCAGCGACAGGAGCCAAAGAGGCCACAGAAGTCTTTCCCTGCCAGTTCCATGTAAACCCCATGCTGATAGCAAACACCTGGCTAGTGACTTTAGGGGCCAAGGGAAAACTTCCCCTTTGCCCTCTGAATATTTGCTGAAACATCAACTGACCAAAGGCAGATGAATAGGAGAAAAGGCAGACACATTCATTTATATGCACGAGGGAGAACTACCGAGTGGCAATCCCAAGCCCCTGATGGGGTACAGAAGCTCATATGCGCTTTTTCATAGGGGAAGGAGAAGATGGGAATGCAGACAATTTTTTGAGGGGGGGTAAACGATTATTAAGGAGAATGAATGGACTAGAAAGACAGGAAAAAAGGGCAGGTGGACACCAAGACCACAGAGGGCCTTTTTATCCTTTAGATTCAAAGATTCTCCCATTCCAGGACACTCAGATATGGACAGTGGACAGGGGCACAGGCGGAGCAGTGGGTTGGTGCCTTCCCCACCCTGGGTCAGAGGCTGTCAGAGCCTAGGTCCACCCACTCACGGTGTAACCATGGGCATCCTGGCCACATGCCAAGGACACGGTGTTTATGTGGCTCCCGATGAACCTTCCTTCTCCTGAAGGTGGGGGAGCCTGGCCCCTGGGCTTAGGGTACAGCTCTCTCTGAACTAAAGAAACATTTCCTGGCAGGGCACAGAGGCTCATGCCTGTGATTTCAGCACTTAGGGATGCTGAGAGGGGCAGATTGCTTGAACCCAGAAATTTGAGACCAGCCCGGCAAGATGGCAAAAACCCATCTCTACAAAAAAATAAATAGAAAAATTAGCTGGGCATGGTGGTGCACGCCTGTAGTCTCAGCTACTTGGGAGGCTGGGGTGGGAGAATCACTTGAGGCCAGGAGGTTGAGGCTTCAGTGAGGCTTTATCACATCACTGTACTCCAGCTTGGATGACAGAGAGAGAGATCCTATCTCAAAACAAACAAACAAACAAAAAAAGTAAAATGACAAAGAAGAGAAATTTTTTATCATGTGCTGGGGCAAAGGGGTTGTCCAAGCTGGGCACTGGGCACACAGAAGATAATTATCAATTTCTGCTTTTGGATGGAGGCAAACAAACCCAGCCCCAGCCCAGGGGGCTTGGTGATGAGGCAGGGGGACACTTCAGGAATGCAGGAGCCAGAGGAAGGGTCCCAACTCTAGGGACACATGCCCAGGGACTTTGGAGGGCTAATTCTTCCTTCCCTGCCAGTTCCAGGAAGGCCTCCAATAGCCTTTGGGGCCCACGCTGGTGGCCTCAGAATAGCCAGAGGTATGCTGAATCTGCCTGCTGTCCAGGCCCCAGATACACTGAGTCATGGGCAGCCCAGCTCGCCTTGCTGGACATCAGCAGCACCACAACTGCCTCATATGCCCTGTTGGGTAACTGGGAAGAGGCTGACGGTTTGTGGGTGTTGAGTAACCACTGGGCTTCCTGAAACTTCTAGTTTCTTTCAGGACCACTCTCCATCTTCCTCTTTCAGGGTCAGGCTGGGGGCTGGGGAGTATTCACATGCCCACATTCATTTATTCATTCAACAGTCTCTGCTCACCACCTCCCCTGCTCCTGCCCTGGCCTGGGCTTGTGGGAGCCAGAGAGACATCCATAGAGTTCTGCACTCCTGGATTCTCTGGCTCAGACGATGGCCCCACCATGTACTCCTGCAGCCAAGGCAGAAATCCAGGCATCAGCCTGAACTCCTCCCTCATGCCCCTTCATGTGCTCCCTTCTGTTTCCCTGCAGTGCCCTGATGTCCTCTGTTTCATTGTTTATCATCTTTTATTGTAAAGGCTCCAATTGTCCATTTCCCTATCTAGATGCAATGAAGGCAGGGGCTATGTCTATCTTGTTCCCTGCTGTATTCTGGGCACCTGGCACAGTGCCTGGCACTTAATAGGTGTTGATTGAATCACTAAGTCCCCTTGATTCCATTTGCTTGATATTCCTTGAATCCATACCCTCCTGTCTCCCCCAGCCGCAGCCTTTGCTCAGATAATTCCACCTGGACAGTGGAGCAGTTTCCTGACTGGGCTGCCTATCTCACCTCCCCCTTTCAGTCTATTTTCCACATTCTAGCTGGAGTGGCCATTCTAAAGTGCCCATCTGTCCTACTCTGAACCCTTCCCTGGCTTCCCATTACTCACAGGAACCAGGCCACTTTTCTGGGATAATAAAAAAAATGACAGCAGATACAACTGATGAGACTAATCTCCATACACTGTGAAAATGCTCAAGAAGATATGCAGGAATCCAAAAGCGTGCAGTGATGCTTTAGAAACTAAAGATAAGAGAACATCACAGGATAAAGTGCAAGGGAGAAATTGCGCTAACTAGATGGTAGATGGGGCCAGATTAAGAAACACATTCTTAGACGACACACTGCCAGTTACTCCCTTCGGAACCAGAACAGCATGTGTCATCTGTGTCGTTAACTGACCATGTCTTATCCCCCACCTCTCTTTACCTCTTTACCGCAAGGTCTTCAAGGACAAAGACCATATTTAATTTATCTTGGTATCTTTGACACCTGGCACAGGACTTGACACATAGTAGGCACTCAGTAAATATTTGTTGAATGAATCAGAGGATTAAATGAATTAATGAACAAAGAACTGAAGCTTCCAAAGTAAATAAGGGAGACTAATCTCCACTGCCTACACCAGTCTTAGAGACTCGGGGGCAGCAGTGATCAGATGGATGTTTGGCCATACCTTAACAACACAAGAATTCTCTTCCAAGCCGGTCAGAACGATTGAGGGCATGGATTCTGGGATCAGATCATGTGGGTAGTTATGGTTCCACCAGATTTTAGCTGTGTAAGCTTGTACAAGTTATATAACCTCTCTGTGCCTCACCTTGGTCATCTGTAAAATGGAAATGGTTAAAGTACCTATTTTACAGGAATGTTGTGAGAACTAAATTTATGTGTGTGCATAAATTTAGCATATATGTATTTAGTGTATACAAATACACAAATACACACACATAAATAAATGAATTTACGTACAAAGAGTGTGTTTAAGTGCCAGCTATTATTGATGATAATGATGATGAAAATTCCCCTAATCGACCCCGGTCAGCTTCTTTTTCTGTGTCTACACTGGCTGTGTAATGGTGGAATTGAGACTTCCAGAATTATTAAACTTTATGGCATAAGGTTGAAAGGATCAAGGAGCAGTCCTTGGCCTGGCTTTATTTCTGCCTGATCGAGAGAGTGAACAAAAACAATCAATATGGAATCTGTGAGAAGATTTCATAGCACCGGCAGGAAGAAAATTGTCCTGAAGGTTCAGATGAAGAGCTTATTATCTCGGAAATGATTTTCTGTAAGAAACAGAATAAAACTCTAGAAGTCATCTTTTTGGTATTCTCGAAACAAACAAACAATCCAGGAAGCTTCGATATGGTGGTTATTTGCTAGGTGCCTCCCAAGTGGGCAAAAGATATGAATAGGCAGTTCATCGAAATGAAGATGCAAATGGTTTTCAAATATATGAAAAGATGCTTGGTCTCACTCATAAGAGAAATGCAAACCACAACTACAGTGAGCTATGATTTCTCACCTATCAGACTGGCAAAAATCCAAGAGTTCCATATGAAGGGTTATGAGGTCATGGGGATTTTACTTTGAGGAATTCACCCCTCCTTCATTTTCAGCCTTGTTGTTTAGCTGAGATTTCCTCCACTCCAGTCCTGGGGTGGCCCTGCCTGGCTTAAGCTTGCTAATTTCTTATCAC
>NW_012101933.1:29472-33147 GCF_000951045.1 Mandrillus leucophaeus | reverse complement strand
ATATATAGGGTGACCTTGGGCAAACTACTTAAACTTGCTGAGCTTTAGTTTCCTCATCTGTACAATGCAGACAAAAGTAGAGATCCATTAAAAACAGCCAGTACAGTGTAAAAAACGGCACCTTCTACTGACTTTGGTAATTTGATAAATATACATTTAAATATATGTGGTTGACTAATGTAAAGATTTAAAAAGGCCAGGTACAGTGGCTCACGCCTGTAGTCCCAGCACCTTGGGAGGCCGAGGCAGGTGGATAACTTGAGGCCAGGAGTTCGAGACCAGCCTGGCTAACATGGTGAAATCCCATCTCTACTAAAAATATAAAAATCAGTCATGTGTGGCAGCATGTGCCGGTAATCCCAGTTACTCGGGTGGCTGAAGCATAAGAATTGCTTGAACCTGGGAGGTAGAGGCTGTAGTGAGCTGAGATCCCTCTATTGCACTCCAAGAGTGAGACCCTGTCTCAAAAAAAAAAAAAAAAGGTTTAAAGAATTACAAACTTGATCTTCACCTTCACAATCACTATAGAAGCTAAAAGCAAGAAAAACTTAAAACGTATAGCAAAGAACAAAAAATAAAGCAATAAGGAAGCACAAAAATGAAGTAAAATGAGGCCACATTATTATGAAATATAAATAAATTAAGCTAAGTTATTGAAGGCAAATATTTTTATATTCTCATGTTTAAAAGCAAAATTCAACTACATAATATGCTTCTTACAAGAAATACTTAAAATAATACAGAATATCCAAATATATGTATTAAAGATCAATGTGAAAAAAGAGAAAAACGAGTATTAAAAGAACACATGGGGAAGAAATCTTGGAGTAGAAAAACCTTTCTAATTATGACTCAAACTCCAGAAGCCATAAAAGAAGAGATTGGCCAGGTGCCATGGCTCACACCTGTAATCCCAGCACTTCGGGAAGCTGAGGTAGGAGGATCACTTGATTACAGGAGTTTGAGACCAGCCTGGGCAACATAGTGAGACCTTGTCTCTACAAAAAACAAAACAAAATTAGCTAGGTGTGGTGGTGCACACCCATAGTCCCAGGTACTCGTGAGTCTGAGGAGAGAGGATTGCTTGAGCCTGGGAGGTCAAGGCTGCAGTGAGCTCAGAAAATGTCACTGCACCCCAGGCTGGGGGACAATGTGAGACCCTGAATTTAAAAAAAAAAAAAAGATTGATAAATTAAATCACAGAAAAATTAAAACTTCTATGCTAAGAAAAGTTACAAACTTAAGTGCTATGATTTGAACATGTCCTCCAAATGTCATGTGTTAGAAACTCAATCCCTAAATTAATTGTTGATTGGAGGTGGGGCCTTCAGGAGGTAATTAGGGTTAGATAAAGTTATCAAGGTGGGGCCCACGGGATGGGACTGGTAGCTTTGTAAGGGGAGGAAGAGAGAACTGAGCTAGCATTCTTGCTCTGTATTGCCATGCGATACCTCTCACCATGTCATGTCGCAGCAGGAAGGCCCTCACCAGATGACTGAACCATGCTCTTGAACTTCCCAGCCTCCAGGATCATAAGCTAAATAAATCTCTATTCTTCATTAATTACCCTGTCTGTGGTATTCAGTCACAGCAACAGAAAATGGACTAAACACTAAGTAAAACCTAAAGACAAATGACAAACTAGGAAAAATTATTTTCAATTCAGGTCACAGACAGAGGGATGAATAATCTTCCTAAAATACAGTAAGCTAATGTGAATCAATAAGACCAACAACTTAGTAGAAAAATGGCTAAAGGATATACAGTCATGCACTGCATAGTGATGTTTTGATCAATGATGAACTGCACATACAACATAGGATTATAATACTGTGTTTTTACTGTACCTTTTCTATGTGTAGATATGTCTAGATATATGAATACTTACCACTGTGTTACAATTGCCTCTAGTAATCAGTGCAGGTACAGGTTTGTGGCCTAGGAGCAATAGGCTATACCAGATAGCCTAGGTGCATAGTGGGCTATACCATCTGGGTTTGTGTTCACATTCACACAGTGATGAAATAGCATAATGACACATTTCTCAGAAAGCATCCCAGTCTTTAACCAACTCATAACTGTAATGGAAAAGGAAATGGAAATGGATCGTAAATTATACTTTTGTTATGAATATATGCACTCAAAACAAAACAAAACAAAAACCCACAAATTAAAACTATACTGAGACATGACTTTTCACCTATCAGATTGGCAAAAATCCAAAAGTTTGATATCACAATGTTGGTGAGGCTATGGAGATACAGGCACTCTCATACATTGCTGGTGGAAGGGTAAATGGATACAATCCCAGTGGCTGACAATTTGACAACAGTTACCAAATCTTCAAAAGCACAATCCTTTTGATTGAGTAATAATGTTTCTGTAAAATTTTCCTACATATATTTACACCCAAGCAAAAAAATATGTACAAGGCTATTCATTGCAGCATTGTTTGTACTAGCAAAAAATTGGCAACAACCCAAATGTCCACCAACAGAGGACTGGTTAAATACATTATGGTACGACTATACAATGGGATACTAGGCAGTCCTTAAAAAGAATGAAGAAGCTTCCAATGCACTGATTTGGAAAGATCTCCAAAATACACTGTTAAGTGATAACATGCAAGAGTCAGTGTGTATCTTTATGATACTCTTTTGTGTTTTTTCAAAAACGAAAATGAGGGAGGCTGAGGCAGGCGGATCACTTGAGGTCAGGAGTCTGAAACAAGCCTGGCCAACATGGTGAAACCCCGTCTCTACTAAGAAAAAAATCCAAAAAATTAGCCAAGCATGGTGGTACAAGCCTGTAGTCCCATCTGCTTGGGAGGCTGAGGCACAAGAATCGCTTGAACCTGGAGGGTGGAGGCTGCAGGGAGCCAAGATCACACCACTGCACTCCAGCCTGGGTGACAGAGCCAGACTCTATATTTTAAAAAAAGTAAAAAATAATAAAAATTAAAAAGGAAAATAACTGGAAATGTTTGTATTCACACAAAGGAACTCAAGGATACACAATAAACTAACAAAACCACTTTCCAGGTTAAGAGTGAAGGGAACAGTGGAAACCAGGCAACTGAGTGATGGGTGATGGAGGGAGACATTTCTCTGAATATCTTTTTTTCCTATATTATAAAATTTTTGAACCATATATTACTCATTCCAAATTTTAAACAGAAAAGTTAAATAGCATAGCAAGTTTACATTTGGAAGCACAGACAAAGCTATGTGAGGTAAATGTGAATGAAATAAAGCAGGGGATGGTAGTAGTGATGTAAGAAATGTTTTAAAATATGGTTAAAAGCATTAGATGGGACAAAAGGGGGGCACTTTTATCTATAAAAATATGTAAGCCATAGTGAGGATGAACTTTTATATATTGAATAACAGAGCACCAAAATAGATGAAATAGAAATAGAAGGAAAGACTGATATAAACAAAAAAGTAGTGGGAGACACATCATTTTCAGCCTGCTGGGTTATATAGGGAAAAAAGAAATACTGAGGCTGGATGCAGTGACTCATGCCTGTAATCCCAGCACTTTAGGGGGCTGAGGCAAGCAGATTGCTTAAGCCTAGGAGTTTGAGACCAGCTTGGGCAATATGGTGAAACCCCATCTCTACTAAAAATATAAAAAATTAGCGGAGTGTGATGGTACCAGCCTGTAGTCCCAGTT
>NW_012101933.1:25911-27972 GCF_000951045.1 Mandrillus leucophaeus | reverse complement strand
GGTGAACCTCTTAATTTCATCCCTTGACAATGTCCCTACACACTCAACTCTTGCCATTCTGAACTACAGACTCCTTGCTATTTGAACTCAGCAACCTGGTTGATGCAGATATAGTTTTGGAGATAGGGTTGATATTCCTGATTCTTTGAGCTCCTGTCACTTGCTTACCATTGCCATTCACTAGCGAAGTCCACCTGCCCTGTAAGGCCCAGCTCAAAGGCCTCTTCTTCTAGGTAGGCTTTACGGATTTGAACAATTACAACACAAGCCAGTGTGGGAGGAGCACCGCTAGAGTGGGTGAACCCAGCGTTTGTAGATTAACAGGTTAATGGGTGAAGCTAAACCCAACTATGGGCATGAAGGAAAGCTGGCTAGTGGAGGTGGCATTTGAGCTGGTTCATGGAGGAGAAATGAGATTTCAGCCTACTGGAGCAGGGAAAACAGCCCCCCAGGAAGAAGGAAAAGCATGAGCCAACACGGGGGCGCGTGTGTGAAAGGACAGAGTGTTTGGAGAATAGTGGGACGTTCCATGTGACTGCAGCGTGGGAGGCTGAGGAGGAGTGGGGACAGGTGAGTGAAGAAAGGTCAGCAGGGCAGGTCACACAGGGCCCTGAAGGATGCAGCACTGAGGGTGTTTGCTTCATCCTGCCACCGGTGATGGGGAAGGGTCAGAAGTATTGTGAGGCTGGGACTGCCAGACAGTTAGTTGCCTGAGCCTCATCCTCACTGAGATGGGGGAACGTGGGCTGGTGGAAGGTGTGTGGAAGATTCCATAAGCTGGCAGGCTGCCCAGTGGGGAGATGGGGTCAGAGGCCTGGGGAGTGGGGAAGGGGCCCATCTCTGAGTCTGTTTCTCCTCCCTGACCCATTTCCTGGTTCCTACAGGCCAACGCCCTCCCCAACCCTCATCACGACCAGAGAGGGTCTAGGAGGCAGCTCCTGGCAGCTGCCCCAGTCACCATAGATAGAGTCACACAGCTCCATCTATTTTTCTGTCCCAGCCCCCACAGGGCCCTCTGTGGTCAGGTCTTTGTGTCTGCACAGTGGCCCTCTTTGTCCTGAGCAGCCTGTCCCCATCCCACCTCCCTCCTGCCCTTCTCTCTCTCCTGCCTAGATCACAAAAAGCACCAGCTTCGCAAAGAGCCAGGACAGAACTCTGATCTTGGCTTCCCCCACTGAGTCTCTGTGTGACCCTGAGCAAGTTACTTTGCTTCATGAATTTTTAGTTTTTTGGTTCTGTGAAAAAGAGCTGTTGTAAGCAATCAATGCCCTGGCAAGGAGTTTGGTCTGCTACCCAATGCTGAGACCCAGATGACAAATCATGAACTCGGAGACCCTTACCTGATCCTCATGCTGTTCACTGGACCTCCTACCACCAGCTCCCACCTCATTCTCATCCTCACTCTTTTGGCCAGTGGCTACCATTCTCCCACTTGACAGACGAGGAAACCAAGGCCTGAGGACAGGGCTGACTTCGTGGGCATGTGATCTGGACAGTGAGGGCCATGATTTGAAGCATTAAATACTCTGCCATCACCATCTTGAAATTCTTAACGTTTTCTTATTTTTTCATTCTTTTGTTGGAAATTCTTAATTTTTGAATGAGAGGCCCAGATTTTCATTTTGCCTTGAGTCCTGCAGATTAAGTAGCTGGTCTAGCTGGTCTTGCTTGAAGGGAAATGAACAGAGGCATGTCCAGGCCTGGACTAAACTTCCTGCATCCCAGGCGGCCTCATTTGGGTGCCTGCACCCTGGCATGCTGAAAGCCAGAGTTTCCAGGCTGCGTTTGACATCAGAGCCCTGGACCCTACCCAGGAGACCTGAGAAGCACAGTTCCCGGCTGGCAAGGGAAGGGAAGATGGTGCAGGCCAATGCAGCAGTTCAGGGAGCAAGGAAGACAAGGCTGCTAGAGCCGGCCTAGCCCTGTGTAACTGGAGCTGCCAGTGTGGGTCCCAATGCCATGGCCCAGCCATTAACTCTGGGAACTCAGCAGGGCCTTCCATCCCATCAGGCTGCAGTTCCGGGGCCAGGAGAACCACTGCAGATTCACTGTGTGGCTTTC
>NW_012101933.1:21644-23376 GCF_000951045.1 Mandrillus leucophaeus | reverse complement strand
AAAGAAAGAAAGAAAGAAAAAGGGAACAGGAAAGGGAAGGAAAGGAAAGAAAAAGAAAAGAAAAGAAAAAGAAGGAAGGAGGGAGAAGAAGAAAGAAAGAAAGAAAGACAGGAAGGAAGGAAAGAAGGAAGAAAGGAAGGAAGGAAGAAAGAAAGGAAAAGGAAGAAGAAAGAAAGGAAAAGAAAAAAGAAAGAAAGGAAGGAAGGGAGGAAGGAAGGAGAAAGAGAGAGAAAATTATTTTCAAATATATATGTGTATTAAGTACGTATATAGTACAACTAGGCAAATAAAATATCAAGAGGTGAATCTATAAAAGAAAACACACATCTCCTTTAAAAATATCCATGAAATGCATAAAAAGTAAATTCTAAAAAATAAAATATTCACCAACTACAGACTTTACCCTTTCTTTACAGACTTTAATTTAAACTTTCTTCCCCCGCATACCTGCAACAAAACTAGAAACTCATAGCATGTTTAGGCAATAAAAAGAACTCCAAAACCTAAATATTTCCCTAAAAAGACTTTTGGTTGTGTCAAAGAGTAATTACAGATTCAATTACTACTAGTTATAAAACAATGATAAAGAAAACTTTACATATCAAAATGTATATAACATAGACAAAGCTGAATTCAGAGGGAAATGATAGCCTTAAAAATGCTTACATTATTGAAAAAGAATAACAACAAAATAGGTATTCACTTTATTTATTTACTTATTTTGAGACAGAGTCTCACTCCGTCTCCCACGCTGGAGTAGAGTGGCATGATCTTGGCTCACTGCAACCTCCAACTCCTAGGTTCAAGTGGTTCTCATGCCTCAGCCTCCTGAGAAGCTGGAATTACAAGCATGTGCCACCATGCCCGGCTAATTTTTGTATTTTTAGTAGGGATGGGGTTTCATCATGTTGGCCAGGCCAGTCAAACTCTTGGCCCTCAAGTGATCCACCCATCTCAGCCTCCCAAAGTGCTGGGATTACAGGCGTGAGCCACTGCACCCAGCCTAAGCATTCACTTTAATAAGCTTGTAGAAAAAGAACAGAAAAGCTATCCAAGGTAATTAAAAGGGAGAAAATAGTAAAGATAAAAGCCAGAACTTAATTACTTAGTAAACTATAGAGCTGAGAAATAAATTCAAGTATGTTTTAAACAAGCAAGCAAAAAAATTCCTTAGTATGGCATTATAAAACCCTTCACGGCTTGGCCCTGGTGAACCTCTTAATTTCATCCCTTGACAATGTCCCTACACACTCAACTCTTGCCATTCTGAACTACAGACTCCTTGCTATTTGAACTCAGCAACCTGGTTGATGCAGATATAGTTTTGGAGATAGGGTTGATATTCCTGATTCTTTGAGCTCCTGTCACTTGCTTACCATTGCCATTCACTAGTGAAGTCCACCTGCCCTGTAAGGCCCAGCTCAAAGGCCTCTTCTTCTAGGTAGGCTTTACGGATTTGAACAATTACAACACAAGCCAGTGTGGGAGGAGCACCGCTAGAGTGGGTGAACCCAGCGTTTGTAGATTAACAGGTTAATGGGTGAAGCTAAACCCAACTATGGGCATGAAGGAAAGCTGGCTAGTGGAGGTGGCATTTGAGCTGGTTCATGGAGGAGAAATGAGATTTCAGCCTACTGGAGCAGGGAAAACAGCCCCCCAGGAAGAAGGAAAAGCATGAGCCAACACGGGGGCGCGTGTGTGAAAGGACAGAGTGTTTGGAGAATAGTGGGAC
>NW_012101933.1:8645-19149 GCF_000951045.1 Mandrillus leucophaeus | reverse complement strand
AACATGGTGAAACCCTGTCTCTACTGAAAATACAAAAATTAGTGGGGTGTGGTGGTGCACGCTTGTAATCCCAGCTACTTGGGAGGCTGAGGCAGGAGAATCACTTGAACCCAGGAGGCGGAGGTTGCACTGAGCTGAGATCACGCCACTGCACTCCAGCATGGGTGACAGAGCGGGACTCCATCTCAAGAAAAAAAAATTCAGAGGCAGTGCTAGGCAGAATTTTACAATTTAATTAAAATTCATTTAATTGTGAATAGAATGGACCCTGGCTCTGATCTCAGAGAGATCCCTGTTAGAAGGAGAGACAGGCAGTGATAGCGATAACAGCATGGTAGGTGGTGGGGCACCTAGCCTGGGTCTTTGAGGAGCCATGGTGGGGAGCCAGGAGCAGGGGCACTGGGGTGCAGAGGGAGGGGTAAGCGGCAACAGGAGGCTGGTCAGAAGTGAGAGGTGAGGCAGAGAGACAGGGAGGCTGGAGTGGCAGGCTGGAGAGCTAGCCTTTATCCAGTGGATGGTGGAGCCACCAGAGAGTGTAAGGCAGGGTATGGCATCAAGGGGCAACAGAGACACCACTGTAGCCTGGGAAGGGGGGACTGGAGCTTGGGCCAGGGCAGGAGCTCCATCCCCAGCATGCATTTTCAGAGCAAGTTTTCCCAGGGGTGATGAGAGGAGGAGGATGAAAAGGCGTGAATTAGCCAAATACCTCCTCAGGGCTGGAGAGACAGGAAGCCTCCTAATACATGGGAGAAGCCGAGGCTGGAACTTTGCCCTTCCCCTCCTGACCTGCTACTGCTAATGGAACCCTCCTCCTGCCCCCATGGCTCCATTACCCACCTCCAGGGGACCATTACTGTGCCTGGGCCTTTGCCATTAGCTGGCCTTGGCTGCTTGGTTCCAGGGAGACTCCCTTGATGCTATTCCAGCCTTTCAGATGAGCCTGTTGTGTGATGCTGGCTGTGTCTCAATTTCCGGTTTGATCAATGGTTTTACATTATTTCAGCCACAAAATCTTCTATGTGTTTACAACAAATTCTTGCCAAGAAATATAAATAAATAAAAATACAAAAGCAAAGGTGCTCAAGTTGAAATGGGATGGGGGTTCCCCAGGCAGCCCCAGGTAAGCGGGACTCTGTTGGGAGATTCGAAGCCTGCAGGACTTGATGACCTCTAAAACCCAGCGATGGGAGTGCCTGGGGAGGACGTCAGGAGATGAGACTTCTAGCCCCTCATTACATGGGATACTAACCCCTTGAGCCCAGACAGCTTGGGATGATGAATAAAACCATGAAAAAAAGAATTTAAGGATAGGGTGCTGGGGCTCATGCCTATAATCCCAGCACTTTGGGAGGCCAAGGCAGGAGGATTGCTTGGACCCAGGAGTTTGAGATCAGCCTGGTCAACACAGGGAGACCCCATCTCTACAAAAAAATTTAAAAATTAGTCCGGCATGGTGGCATGTGCCTGTAGTCTCAGCTACTTGGGAGGCTGAGGTAGGAGGAGCCCTTGGGCCTGGGAAGTAGAGACTGTAGTGTGCTGTGATCATGCCACTGCACTCTGGCCTGGGTGACAGAGCAAGGCCCTTTCTCAAAAAACTTAAGACAGGCCAGCAAGTGAGATATTAGTATTACTCCCTTTTGCAAAAGAGGAAACTCAGGCTCAGAGAGGAGTCATGGGACAGGTGAGGCAAGACTGGAATCTAAACCCAAGGCTATGGGGTTCAAGGACTAGACCCCTTCCTCTGCTCCTAAGGCCTCACTAAGCCACCTGTGTGGTAGCTGAAACGCCATATGTCTCAGGGATGCAGTTTCCTCAGCTGTAAAGTAAGGGAATTGGGCCAGAGCAGGGGCAGAGCCCTGGGCAGGCCACCAACCAGATTTGCCCGCTGAAGGCGAAGGTCGAGGCTGGGTCCTCAACTTTGCGTCAAAGAAACTCGTTTCTCCTGGGCTAAATGGCCATGACAGTATAAGGTTTGAAGTTTTGGAAGAGGGGAGAGAAAGAAGGGGTTGGCTGGAGTTCCAGTGCCTAAAGGGTCTTCCCCATACTGGAACCTGAAGGCCTAGGCCCTATAACTTGGGCTATGAGGATACTTAGGTCCCTGGAAGGTGCCTGGCCCAGCTTAGACAATAGGCAGAGGAGGCTGGACAAGGGGCCTTTGTGTCTCCCAAGCAAAGGTCCCAGAGGGACTGCAGAGGAGGCTCTGCCCCTCTGGACTGCGTGTCCACTCTGTTCCTGCTCCCGGTGGGGCTGCAGCCAGCACCCTTCATGGCAGCCAGGCCCAGTCAGCTGATATGGATCCCAAGAGGGCCCAAGGCCCCAAGGGCCCTGGGCAAGTTCCTTGGCTACAGGAAGAGGCCTCCTCTGCACTTGTCCAGCCACCCGAGTGATTGACTCCACTTCACAGGAAAGGAGACCCTGAGAGAGAATGGAACTGGGTCAAGGTCTCCCAGAGTCGGTGCTGAAGCTGGATAGGAACCTACATTCCTGATTCCTAGACCAGAAATGAGAGAGAGGGGGGAGCTCATTCGTTCATCCATTCACACCTTCAAGGATTGAGCACCTGGGACAGCAGCAGGAAGAAGGTAGACCTGGTTCCCGCCCTCGGGAGCTCACAGTCTCCGAACGGGTCAGACACGCAGCCCGACCAGGGAAGGCCATTAGAGTGGGGTGGACGTGGACGGCAGAGAAGAGAGTTAAAGCAGCTCAAGATAACGGGCCAGAGAGAGTGGGGAGGTCAGGGAGCTGCTGGTAAGATTAAGGCAGGGAAAGTAGGGAGCACGGAAGAGGTGGGATCCTGAGTACCCTGCTTTCCTTCCCAGGGTAATGAGGAGAGGCATCCCCTACTCCCACTTTCAAGCAAGGGAGGTGCGTCCTCGGCCTGGGGTTTCGAGCAGGTCTCTCCGAGCAGGTCCCTTCCTGGCCAGCCGGGCTGGGTCGGGGCGGAACAGGGGTAGAGTGGCGCGGCGGCTGGGCGCAAAGGTCCAGCAGTGGGCCACGCAGGCGCCGGGCTGACCTGGCAAAACTCTGGCGTCTCTGAAAACCTCTGCTCACCCGCTCCCTTCTAGCGTGAGGGAGCCGGGCGGCCTCCTTCAGGCCCGGCAGTGGGACCGTCGCCGCCCGCCCCTCCCATTGCAGCACCGGTACAGACGCGCTGACCCCGCGGCCGTGTCGCTGGGCGGCGTCCCGGAGCGGGTGGCGAGGTATCTACCCGGGCGGGTTGAGGGCGGTGCCAGGGTTGGTCAAAGGTCCGCCCCGCCCCCTGCCTGGCCCGGCTTCGGGGGTGGGGAACAGCGCAGGGAGGTGGGTAGCTGGGCTCCCAGGCACGTGGGTCTCTGCGGCGGCGGCTGGACGCAGGCACTGGCACCCGGGAGCCGCGGCGACGGCACGCAGGGCGGAGAAGCGCAGCGCAGGGGCGAGAGGTGCGGTGCCTGGAGGGAACAGGGCGCTTGGAGAGGCCCGGGGAAGCGGCGGGCGCTGGCGCAGGTGCCGACTGGGCGCGAGGCAGGGGAGGGCGCTGTGGAGCGTCTGTCGCCCCGGGGCACCGTTGTGAGCCGGCGTGTAGCGCATAACTGGGCGTCTTGAACGCGCCTGTGGGTCCGTGGTTGAACTTTGTCTCCACGGAAGCGTCGGTCTCGGTGAGTGTAGACGGGCGCCCCGTTGCGAGGAGACTGTGCGCGAAGTCTGCGTGTTAGCGGGTGAGTGTGTGCGCCCCTCGGGGCGACTGGCCCAGCCTGCGGAACTTGTCTGTGTGTGCTCGGATGTGAGCGTCCCCGTGGCATGGGGCGGTGGGCGGTGCCCAGAGACATGAACCCCTGAAGATCCCCTGCCCCCTGTCCTGCCCCCTGTCCTGCCCCCAGGGTCACTCTGGGTGGCCGCCTACCGCTGGTAAGGTTGAGGGGGCAGTTGCAGGGAGTGGGAGGGGAGGAGGGAGTGGGGAGGAAGGACAGTAAAGCCTCTGTCTCAGGACTTTAAATCTGGCAAATGCCGTGGTAGGAAGGGTCAGTCAGGAGAAAGGCGATACCCCACCCCGCAACCCAAAGGCTGCCAGTGGCCCTCTTGGGGTCCTCCAGGAGTGCAGCCCAAGGGTCAGGGACTGCTGGAGACGAGCACTGCCAGCTCGGGATCTGTGGGGTCCATGGCTGCTGTTCCTTTCAGCATGGCATCACCAGCTTCCCCGGGACCACAGCCTGATCTGCCTGGTTTGTTTTGGATCTAAGCTGAAATAATGATGAGTTTTGAGGATCTGGATGAGGACCCAGGCAAGTTTATTACCTGCTGGTGGAAGTGGGAGGAAGAAGATTCTCTGCGCAGACAGGTCCACAAGAGAGCTCTGGAGACTCAGAGATCTATGTTCCAATCCTGTCTTGGCCACTGTGTGGTCTGAGCAAGCCGTCCTTTCTTTGAGCCTCGGTGGCCTCGTCTGTAAGAAGGGACTAATGATACGGGATTTGAGGGCTGTTGAGGAGCTGATGAGTGTGTCATGTTCAGTACCAGTGTCCCCCTATGGGCAGGCTCACAGCTTAGGGATGGGAAGTCAGTCCCTGGAGGGAGCCTGCCAAAACCAGAATCCCACACGTCCCCCTCCCTAGGGCACAAGCCTTCCACAGGACCAAGCCTGAGCCGTGTAGCCTGGGACTTAAGGTCTCTGATAGCTGGGGCCTGCCGGCCTTTCCAGCCACCTCTCGCGCCTGATTCTTCACCATGCAGCAGCTGTCTGGAGTCTCTCATTTCTTGCCTCCGGCCTGTTGCATATTCTACACTCTCTGCCTGATAAGCCGCCTACTCGCACCTTCCTCAACTGGAGAACTACCCAGACTTGGGACCCAGCTCAGATGGCCCCTCCTCTGGAAAGCTTTCCTTGATCCCCACAGCAGGGTTGGAGCCTCTTCTAGGCCCCTACAGTCCTGGTGCTGACAGCCCTGGTCCCACCTGGACCGTCATGATCTATGTCTGTCTCCTCCTTTCCTCTTCTCAGGTCTAGGGGGTCCTGGAGGGCAGAAACTGGGTCTGACTCATTTCTGTGTTGCCAGCATCCCACACAGGGCTGAGCTGAACTGAGAGAGCAGCAGCAGCCCCCATCCCCTGTTTCTGGCCCCAGCTTCTCCAGTAAAGGCCTGGCTGCAGGTGAGCTCCATGTCACTCCAAAGAAGGGCAAACCAGAATATGGTTATCAAAGTGGGTGGCACAGTTTGCCAGAACAGTGTGATCTGGGACACTGCAGGACCTAGAGTGCCCAGGCTAAAGCCCTGGATTTTATCCTGAAGGCAATAAGGAGCCATGGAAATTTATGAGCAGAGGAGTTTCATGGTCAGGTGGCATTTCAGAAGGAGCTCTCTGGCTGCAGGATGGAGAATGGATCAAGTAGTGCCAAGTGCAGGAAGGTCAGGGCATTTGTGATGTCAACACTAGAACTGTCCCAGGAGTTGCTTAAACCCTAATTGAGTCCTTGCCCGTTGGCCAGACACCTTTCCCTGAGCCTTCAGATGCTCCTGCTGAGGAATTTGGGGACCTGCAATTGATCTCATTCCAGCTCTGCTCCCAGCTTGTTGGATGACCAGTTCCTGCCCTGCTAGGCTCTAAAAGGAGGCCAGAACAAGTAAGATCCTGCATGGGAGAGTATGTGTGTGGGGAGGCCCTGGCACAAAAGGTTTGTCACTCTTTCTCCTTTTCTCCCTGTCTTGGGCTTTCTTGGAGTCTGGTCAGAGGGGTTAGGTATCCCAGTGGGTAACCCTCAGAAATGACTACCAAACTTGGGCTGTGTAGTGAGGCTGTGGCTCCTCTGTTTGTCTCCCTCCTGCCCTGGATGCATAAGGCTCTAAGAAGGTGTGAGGGTATCACCAGGGCCTCATGAGTCACCCCATGAGAGCTTTGACTTAATGGCTATAGTGTTTAGAGAGGCCATTGTCCCTCTCTAGGTGTCAGTTCTGCCATCTGTAAATTGAGAATGGTGATCCTTGCTTTTTGAGGGCAAAGTTGCTACGAGGATTAAGATAGTGACCAGGGAAGAGCTTTATAAGCCTTAAACTGCAGTGCTTGGAGAAGGAATGTGATACTCATAGACTTAAATTCATTTTGAAGACTGTAAGAGAACATGGGTGCAATAGCAAGGGGTTGTGCTGGTTATTGAAATTTAATTACTGAATGCCTTCCTCCCCTACCCGCTCTGCAGAGATGGCTTCACTAGTAATGATTTACAATCCATTTTGTCTTCCTATAGACCTGTGAGGCAGGAATTGAATCTCCATTTTGCAGATCAGGAAATAGAGGCATGGCTTGTATCTTGCCCAGGGTCACCAAGCTGAGGTGAAACCTGGGGCTCCAGTCCATCTGCCAGCTTAGCCCTCCCTATCTGAGACAGAGCCCTGTGGGGTCGGGCCTGGTCCTCTGGCTTCCAGGCTGAGAGGAGTTTGAATTCTGCCCTGGGAACCTGTGTTTGGGGCTTTCTTGTGGCCAGATTACCCAACTGCTGATAAGATAATGCCTGCCCAGACCTGCCCACAGGACCAGAGATGCCTTGTCGATCTGGTGAGGGGACTGGGGGTTGCCCCTCAAGCCTTCTGCCCAAACTGCCTCTCCCCAGACTGCTTTGTGTAGGCCTGCTTGGTATACCCTCTGGGCCACACCTTCCTCTTGGTTTCCCTTGGGTCCTCAGGCCTGTCCTGTCCTTATTACTGGGCCCTGATAGGAGTAGGCTGGCTGTGTGGGCCACTGTGACCTCTGTACTCATCCAGAGGCCAGTTGTAGGACTACGCTCAGCCATCCCTGCTTTCTCTCTCTGTCCCCATCACCCAGGTTGGGCTCAGGGCAGGTGCCAGTGGGTATGTGGGAAATGAGTGGCGAGGTGGGAGTAGGCATGGCGTAGAAGGGGGGGCTTTTCTCCATGGAGCGCCACAGTTGGTTCTGGAGCAGAGGAGTTCCTCCACCCCCATCACCCCATCTCTTAGGCCTGAGTCATTCCTGGTCCAAGATGAGTAGCAGGAGTTTCTGGTAGGAGGGTGAGCAGCCTGGGCCCCGAGGAACAACTCCTTGGCCCTCTGCCCTGGTACCTTGTCCCTCTCATTTTAGCTGCTGGGTGAGAGGCCTGGGTGCTGGAGTGAGGGAAAGGGACCTCCCTCAGGCTTCTGGGGCTCACGTGGCCTTTCCCTCCCCAGGTCTGAGGAGAGCCTCTGGGTGTGGACCTGGCTTCCTGGTGAATGCCCCAGCCCTGGCTTGTAGGAGGGGGACTCTTGCCATGGCTGGGCTGTCGCAGGAAATCTAGGGCCAAGGGACCTGCTCCTCTCACGGCGCCACCATATTGTCGTCCCCTCCTTGGTCTCCCTCCCTGAGGACTCCCTGTCCCATCTACCTTCCATGTGGCACCATTTTTGTAAAGGTCGACTCTGACCATGTCCTTCCCCTCTTAAGCCTTCCATGGCTCCTCACTGTCCTCAGAATAGAGGCCAAGCTCTTCGGCCTGGCATTTGAGCCTTTTCATGTGAATTCCTCAGGCTCCCACACATTCCATGCCACCTCACCCTCCACAGCAGCCATGTAAGACCTCCTGGCCTTTCACAGCAGGTCACGCTTTCATCCACCAAGTCTTTGCTCATGCCTCTCCTGCCTTCAGAGCCCTCCTCCCTCTTTGCCCACCTGACAAACTCCTAATCATCTATCAGTTTCCAGCTCAGATGACCCCTCCTCTGCAGAAGCGCTCCCTGACCACCTCCCCCAGGCCAGGTAGGAGTTGCTGTGTGCTCCATAACCCCTGGGCTTGCCTTGTATGGTTTATTCACCCAAGTGGATTTGGTCCCTGTCTGTGTCTTTTTCCCCAGCCTGACTGGGTACTCCTCAAAGGTCCTGCAGAGTGCGATCTGAGTCTGAGTTCCCAAGGTCCCTCTGAGGCCGGGTGCACCAGAGCATTGGCAAGTGTTTGCTGGGACTTTGTGGTTCCTGGGAATGTGACTTAAGGTTTCTTACTCTGAATCCAGACTCCTGTGGCTCTGAGAATCTCAAAAGCAAAGGCTATCAGGAGCAACGAGTAATAGAATTGAAGAAACACTGAGCCCACACCCGGAACCAGAGCCTCTTGGAATTAGACTGTGAGAACCAGGGAACTCAGAATCCTGGAGGCACCTGGAGGGGCCATCTCAGAATCATAGGCTCATGTGGTTCCTGGTTGATGCTTTCATCCCCCTTTCCACCTTGGATTCTCCATCCACCTTCTTTCCTCCCAAGCTGGACCCTTCCTGCTCCTCCTCAAATCTTATCACAGTTCCCCTTCCAGGGACCTTGCCTGACTGCTCTGACCATGACCTCTGTCCCTCTGCTGGGGACACCTGGGAGGGCCTACCTACCGAGCAGTGTCGTGGGCTCCTGAATTTCAGTGTCTCCCTGTTGTGACAGGCAGACACAGCCTCCACATTAGGACAGTTCATGATTTGCTAGTGCCATGGTGCACCCATCTGTCCCCTTGTCTTATTCCTCATGGGCTGTCCCATGCAGCAGTGATTCTCCCCATCTGACCACTGAAGAACCCGAGGCTCTGAGAGGGGGGCTGACTTCACCAAGACCGCACAACACAGGCAGCTCCAAGTTAGAGCCTGAACTCAGGGTTCTTGCCTCTTGAATCTGGAGGCATTTGGCTGTGATAGGTTGGGGTGGTGTCCAGGATGTTGTGGTTCTGAGCCTGTTTAATCTAGCAGCATGTCTCTGTAGCCCTGTTCTGGGCTGTGCTGGGATCCAGGTGAGATGGGTGGTTTGGGGTCCTGCTCTGGGTTGGAGGTAAGGTGGTCAAACCCACACTGACAATAATTAGAACACCAGACCTTGAGTAAGTCCCTTCCTCTTTAGAGGTCTTGGCTTTCCGATCTGTAAGCCTGGCTGATCTGAGATTTACCCACTCAGATGCTGCTCTGAGCTCAGCCCTGGTGAGTGGCCTCCACAGCCAGGATCCTAGGGGGGTTCCCAAGAAGGAGAGAGCATCTGGAAGGGGGTAGAGAGCCCAAGGGCCGTGTGAAGGAGAGGTCTTACACCACAACGGCACTGGCTGATAGCATCTGAGGTTACCCCTTAGCCATTTCCTCAGACCAGCTTTGGTGCTCCCGGTGCAGAAGCAGGTCAGGCAAGGCAGGGGGCCTGCTGGCCTT
Source organism: Mandrillus leucophaeus (assembly GCF_000951045.1). Lineage (NCBI taxonomy): Eukaryota > Metazoa > Chordata > Mammalia > Primates > Cercopithecidae > Mandrillus > Mandrillus leucophaeus. The sequence continues at coordinate 10,024 of NW_012101933.1, read as the reverse complement.
CAGCCCCTTGAAGGACATTGAGGAGGGGCTAGGGTGACTTCTAAGCTCCTCAGCTTGTGCACTCCAGCCTTGCCCTCTCCACTCCCCTCAAGCCACCAAGATGAAGAGCAGTTCCTCAAACGTGTCATGTCATCTCTTGTTCATCCTCACTCTGCTCCTCCTGTCTCTCCAACCACCTGACTCCTCATCTTCCAAAATGCAAGTCAGGTGCCCTCTCCTCCAGGAAGCCTTCCCTCATCACCCTTCCAATCCTGTTGGGGGCCTCCTTGGCTTCCTCCAGGCCTGATCACCTTGTGTTATCATCGCCTATTTCTGAGTGTGCCTCCCCTGATCTTGACAGTGAATTCCTTGAGATCTGACCTACCTCAGAGTCCCCAGGTGCCCTGCCCAGCGATGGGCATAGATGTGACAACCTTTGTGAAGGGTGAGTGAGTGAAAGAGTATGGTGGCTATCTGGCTTCTGCTGGGGAATCCCTGGACTGCCTTCCCCCTGAGGACAGCCTTCAGTGTGGGAGACCTGATCTGTGGTTATTCTGGTTGTGACCTTCCTGTAGCCCATAATTCCTGCAAAGCTTCCTGCCCTTCTTGTCTTCCTGAGATACCCCCACCCTCCATGCCTTCTTTACCTGCTGAAATATTCTCTCTTACTATTTCATAAAATGAGCCTAAATCATCTAACCAGCTCAACAACCTTCTGAGGCAGGTACTGTTCTGATATTGAGAGGAAACTGAGTTCTGGGTTTTGGAGTTAAGAGACTTGTCTTACCACTGGGAAGAGCAGAACTGGGATTTCCCACCTGCCTAGTGCCCTCTCTTGCCCCCTTAATGAGGTTCTGGGACTAGGTCCTCTGTTTTCCCTTACAGCACCCCACCCCTGGTGGAGATAGGCAGCAGGGGTCTCCACAGAGGTGACAGGACATTCTCCTCTACCAGACTAGACAGGGTCTGCCACCAGCCAAGGAGGCACATTCCAGAGCCACTCTAGTGGAGGAGCTGGAATGTCATCCAACCACCCTGGAAATTCCACAGTGCCCTGGGAGCTACCCAGCTCCTCCTTCTGACTTTGGCCTCACTAGCCTAGAACCACAAAGAGAAAGACCCAGATTGGGTTAGGGGCAGGACCAGATCAGGGGGTTAGAGGTCTGCACGCTAGGCTTGGCTCTGCCCTTGGATCACTAGTGACCTTGGGTGAGACCTTGAGCTACCCCTTTCTGGATTTAGTTTTTCTTTTTTTTCTTTTTTTAAAACTATACTTTAAGTTCTAGGGTACATGTGCACAACGTGCAGGTTTGTTACATGTGCCATGTTGGTGTGCTGCACCCATTAACTCGTCATTTACATTAGGTATATCTCCTAATGCTATCCCTCCCCCCTCCCCC
>NW_012101933.1:0-7510 GCF_000951045.1 Mandrillus leucophaeus | reverse complement strand
TATGGCTAGCCAGTTTTACCAGTCCCATTTATTAAATAGGGAGTCCTTTCTCCATTTCTTGTTTTTGTCAGGTTTGTCAAAGATCACATGGTTGTAGATGTGTGGTATTATTTCTGAGGGCTCTATTCTGTTCTATTGGTCTATATCTCTGTTTTGGTACCAGTACCATGCTGTTTTGATTACTGTAGCCTTGTAGTATAGTTTGAAGTCAGGTAGTGTGATGCCTCCACCTTTGTTCTTTTGGCTTAGGATTGTCTTGGCAATGCAGGCTCCTTTTTGGTTCCATATGAACTTTAAAGTAGTTTTTTCCACTTCTGTGAAGAAAGTCATTGGTAGCTTGATGGGGATGGCATTGAATCTATAAATTACCTTGGGCTCTATGTCTGGCCTTAGTTTTTCTACCTGTGAGATGGATGCAATAACCACCATGACCTCCTCACACAAAGGAAGTACTGAAAAGTACTGAAAAGAGTAAATCCTGGGCCCTGCCACTCCTCTGGCAGAGAACTGAGCAGACAGGCAGAGAGCTGTGGGGCCAAAAAGGGATGGTCAGGCAGCTTCCTGGGAGAGGGCCTGGGGCTTGCAGGGTGGGAGGTGGTGGTCAGGGGCACAGCCTCTGAAGTTGGACAACCCAGAGTGGCTATGCCATTTGCTAGCTTTGTGAGCTGTGAGGTTATTTAGCCTCTCTGAGTCTCTCAGGATTCAACGAGAAGAGGTATATGACGTCACCTAACACAGAACTTGGCACAGGGACAGCACTAAACTCTTGTGGTGATATAGGTGTTAGATGATAAGGGAGGCTGTCTCTGAGCAACAATATGACCATGGGACTGCTTTTGTTGTGCCTGAGACAGGAATATGAGGGCAAGGGCAGAGAGGATGGGTTTTCTGGAGCGATGGCAGGGACCAGATCAGCCAGGGCCTGAGTGCCAGGTTGAGGAGCTGGGACAGTCGCCTGAGGGCACTAGGGAGCCACGAACATGACTCAACAATATGTGGTTGGATTTGTGTTTTAGGAATCCACATGACCGCAGTGTGAAAGGTGGACAGACAGGGCAGGGGTGGAGGCACGGAGGCCAGTGAGGAGGCTGGTGCTGTGGACTGCGGAAAAACAGGCCTCAGGCTGCAGTGTGGGGACCATGTGGTGCATGTCCGAGGAATTTCACTGGTTGAACTAACAGGACTTGGTGAGTGGTGGGCTTCTAGCAGGGTGGAGAAGACGGAGGTTTTCCAGGCTGTATCAGAGGTTTGAAACCTGGAAAGATGGTGGGGGCCCTTCTCAGAAATGAGAACCACTTGGAGAAAGTGATATTCTCCACTTTAGCCTGTTGAGTCAAGGCATTTTCTAAGGAGGAGGAGACAGGGCGTGCACCTGGGTGCAGCAGGGTGAAAAGGTTGATGTTCCCTCACCTTGTCATAGTCTCTAGAGTAGATCAGCGGGGAGCTACCAGCCCACCGGCCTTGTCAGTCTGAGACCACCGGGCAAGGTGCACTCAGTAAGCAGTGGCCCAGAGGCACTTCCCATGAACACCCCTGCCCTATCCCCAAGGTATTCTTGCAGTGTCCCCATCTCCTCTCCCACATCCCCCCACCCTTGTACTGCACTTCCAGCTTGGGGACCTTGGCTCAGCTGTCACAGGCCCACTCCTCCATCCTAGGGAAATGAAGGTGGAAAAAGAAAAACTCAGGAGTTGCATGTTCTATTTCTCCTTTGAGGTATCTGAGGTGCTGGTGGAGGGTGAGACCTGCCCACACAGAGGGTCCCCTCCACCAGGCAACTGTCCCCTCCCTGAAACCCTGTGCTTGGTGTGCACAAGGGGCTCCAAGGTGAGATAAAAACCACAGCCAGAATTCGGGAGGGCTGGGCTCTAGTCTTGGTTCTGTCCCTGACTTACTGTGAGGCTTGGGCCTGTTTCCTCCTCTGTGAAAGAGGGTTTCGCACAGGAGATTTCATACACACACACACACACACACACACGCACACACACACACACATACTTTGAGTTGAGTTCTGGGTTACGTGTTCAGAACGTGCAGTTTTGTTATATAGGTATACACATGCCCTGGTGGTTTGCTGTACCCATCAACCTGTCACCTACATTACGTATTTCTCCTAATGTTATCCCTCCCCTAGCCCTGCAACCCCAACAGGCCGCGGTGTGTGATGTTCCCCTCCCTGTGTCCATGTGTTCTCATTGTTCAACTCCCACTTATAGGTGAGAACATGCAGTGTTTAGTTTTCTGATCTTGTGATAGTTTGCTGAGAATTATGGTTTCCAGCTTCATCCATGTCCCTGCAAAGGACATGAACTCATTCTTTTTTATGGCTGCATAGTATTCCATGGTGTATGTATGGCACAGGAGATTTCTAAATGCAGTTTTAGGCCCTGATGGTCTAGACTCTGTGTGTGTGTGCGTGTGTGTGTGCATCTGTATGTGTCCACTGCATGTACACCTGAGTGTGACTCTGCATGCCTTTGTGTATCTGTGTGTCTTGGTGTGTCTGTGCCAGTGTGTGTTCAGGTGTGGCATATGTGTGTTTATAACACCTATGGAGGAATGCTTAGAGGTAGGAGTGGGGAGGAAGGGGGTCTCTAGAAAGACGTAGCTTAGGCAAAAGTGTGTTGGCAGAAGGACAATACAATGCACCCTGGGCAAAGAGGGTATTGACTTTTCCTACTATGGGGCCAAAGCACAGAACCAGGACCGAGGGAAGGGACACTGGAGGCTTGGAGGCTTGGCTCAGCTGTACAGGACATGGGGGAGACTTTCCTCCAGGCAGGGCCACCACTCTATGAAAGGCAGCCTGGGGAAAGGGGCTGTGAATAACCCATTCCCGGAACACGTGAGCTGCAGTTTGGGTGTACAGAGGGCACTCAGACCAGGACAAACACCGGGCCACCTCTCTGCTTCCTTCTGGTTAAGGTTACCACAGAGGAGGTGGCCCTGGGGGGAACTGGCCCGGCTGGGTTTCCATGACCCTGAGACCATGCTTTCTCTACCTCCCTCCGTCTGCAGGAGCCCCTTGCGGCAACAGCACTGCCTGCCCAGAAAAATGCTGGAGGCTAGGTGTGGCCCCAGGCCTGGGGACCTGTTTTTCCTGTTTCCCGCAGAGTTCCCTGCAGCCCAGTCCAGGCGTGTGCATTCATGAGTGAGGAACCCGAGCAGGCACTGAGCATCCTGACCTGGAGAGCGGGGGCTGGTCAGGTACGTTTGTGCGGGGGGGGCGGGTGCGCTGGCTGGGAGGTGAGGGCGGGTGCGTGTGCTGTTGTGCCTGTGTCTGCCCTGAACTGGCTTAGATCAAGGGGATCCGAAGGCAGGTGCCCTGCTCTGCTCCCTCATCCCAGGCTGTGATGAATTCAGGCTTTGAAGTCAGATAGCTTTGGGTGTCAAGCTAATTTTTCCAATGCCTGGCAGTGTGACCTTGTACAAATAGCTTAACCTCTATGGCAGTATCTACCAAGGGGTGGGGATGGGGGATGACGATGCTGTGTGAAAGCTGCTCAGCCCAGGTCTGGCCCCTACAAAGCAGGGTGGGTGGAGAATCCTAATCAGACTGACCCAGGTTCTGAGCCAGATAAAAACCTGTGGCAGGTCTCAGACAGCCAACCCATCTCCAGTGCGCCCATGTCCAATCCCCTCCCGCTGGCACTTCCCTGACCTGTCCAGAGAAAGGCAGAGTCTCCTGGGCTCCTGTGGCAGTTGAAGGAGAGACAGTCTAGGGACATAAGCAGGTTCCAGGTGGGCCAGGACCCCTAGAGGGGCTGGGTTGTCCCCTGGTTACTTAGGGTCAGCAGCTAAGAAACCTTTAAGCATTCTTGTCCTTGAGAGGCCCTCAGAGAAGCAAGTAATTTGTAAGTAATTTGATCAAGGTTACAGCACTGGAGATGGGCTGCAAATCCTGTTCAGGTACATCCCACAGTGGAAGTGGCTGAAGGAGGGAGGTAGTGAACTCCCTGTTTATGGGAGTGTGCAGAAGCTGCAGAGGGCTTGTGCCTGTGTGTGCCTCCTCTAGGCCCCCATAGCCTCTTGTGCTTGATTCATTGATTCATTCATTCATTGATTCATTCATTCATTCATTCTCTCGTTCCTGTAATCCTCCTGTGGTCGGGCCTCCTGCTGGATGATAGGGACAGAGAAAAGCATCAGATGGACCCAGCCTTCAAAAAGCACCTGAAATGTGTTGGGGTACAGGATGGAAGGACAAATTACCAACTGGCTGAGAAACATCCTAAGGGGTGATGGAAGGGAGAGCTTCAGAGATTAGAAGATCCTTTGGGACGTACGAAGGAGTGCAGTGTGGGTGGGTTCAGGGAAGGCTTTCCAGTGAGAAAGAACAGAATGAACACAGGCAGGGGAGCCTGGAAGGGTCCTTACAAGGCTCACATCTCCCCTCCAGACTGGGAGTTCCTTGGGGCAGGGCCAGCCAGACTGGGGCACAACAGGGCTGGTGCGCGTTGGATAGTCAGGTGGAGCCTGGGGCTCCCAGGGGCATCAGTCCCAGGGGCATCAGGATCAGGAGAGGCAGAAGGGAGACTTAAGGGAGGGGGCTGGGAAGTTGGCTGTCCCTCTAAGGCAGGGCTAGGAAAGATGTACTCACAGGTTGGTGAGCCAGCCTGTAGAACGAGAGGGTGGGCGGGGTGAGTCTGGCCCAGGGCCATGGTGATGGAGTCCCCAGCTGGCTTGGGAGGGTGGGGGCCAGGATGTCTTAAAACAGGTGGAAGGGGCAGCTCCCTTAGTTCAAGGGAGACAGGGAAGTCTCCACCCCTCATTTCAGTGTCAGAGATTCCACCGTTACGGATTAGCAGGAAACTCTTCATGCAGGGTGATGAGATGTTTATGTTGACTGTGGAGGGAGGTCAGGCCTCATCTCTGAGGCAGGAACAGAGCAATGGAGTGAAGGCGAGACTGGGCATGTGTGTCTAGATCATGGAGGAAGCCCCCTCCCTGTCCAAGTGGGTCAGAGGACCTCCCGGGGACATTTTGGGGCTGCAGTTGTCAAGGCTAGGGGATTTGACTAGTGTCTGATACTTGGGAAGGAAGGAAGGAAGGAAATGCTTGATGTCACCTGATGTTTTGTGGCAGAGCTAGACTCGAACCTCGGCTTACTGATACCCAGGTGGGGCTCTGTCCTGGGAGGGAATGTGGCTCCTCCATAGCTCCTCAGTCTCACACAGGGGCCTCTCCTTGCTTGTCCTGCAGCTTCTGTGAGTCAGTGACTCTCAGCTGGCCTTCCAAAGCTCCAGATCTGATGGACCCAGGCTGTGCCCATCCCCACACTTGCCATGGTTGACACTGAATTCCTCTTCCCCACCATTCCTCCATCAGGGAACAGTCTCCAGAGCCTCCCTCCCAAACATCTCTCCCCTTGCAGGGCTCCTCCCCTCACAGGGCCCAAGGCCTTCCCCTTCTTGGGTCTCCGTGTCACTCCCCTGGCCTACCACACTCACCTCTACAGCCTCCAGTCAGGACCTCCAGTCCCACCTCCACTGTGGCCAAAGGTTTCTAGAAAAGGCCACCACTAGCTGAACCTTGGCACTCATAACACCACCATGTGCCTACTGTGTGCCAGGCTCTATTCCAGACATTTTACACAAATGACTCGACCTTCACAGCAGTCCTGTGGTGGAGATTCTAGTAACTGTCCCATTTTACAGCTGAGAAAGCAGAAGCAGTCTGGCTCCAGCGCCCAGGTTCTTAATCACTGGGTTCTCTGCACTGAGGGATAAAGAGCCGTGAGTTCAACAGGTGGAGATGAGGGCCACGAATGAATTCCAGGTAGAAGGAGCAGCAGCAACTAAGGCTGGGAGGGGAGAGTGTTAGGCACATCCAGGAAACTGCAGGTCACAGGGGTTGGGGCGGGTGAGGTTGGCAGAGGCTCACTTATAAAAACCTCAGGTACCAGACTTGAGGTCTGGGCTTTCTCCTGAGAGAGGGTAGGAGCGGCAGGAGGATTCCAAACAGAGGAATGCTTTATTTGACAAAGGCCACTCTGGATTTTGGTGGGTGGGTGGGTGGGACTGGGGCTGGAGGAGGGAGGCCAGTGCAGTGGTTCCAGCAACAAGAGGTAGAGCCTGGAACTAAGCTGGCAGCAGGAACTGTCCTGACCCTGGGTAAGATGGGTCTCAGCCACTTGACCTGCCAGAGCCCCAGCCTCTACCTGTCTCTTCTTAACTTGGCACCACATAAGCTTCTCCTGGCCTCGTCGCCCTGGTTTTGCCCTGGCTCCTGGGGAGCCATCCGTGTCCATGGCAGGGGGAGCAAGGGTGCAGGCCCACTTGCTTCTGAGTGCACATTTGCTGACAACAGGAGACAGAGAAGATCTGGGAGTCTTGGTGGAAGAAGGGAAACTGGCCGGGCGCCGTGGCCCACACCTGTAATCCCAGTACTTTGGGAGGCTGAGGTGGGTGGATCACTTGAGGTCAGGAGTTCGAGACCAGCCTGGGCAACATGGTGAAACCCCATCTCTACTAAAAAATACAAAAACATTAGCTAGGCATGGTGGCACACACCTGTAATCCCAGCTACTTGGGAGGCTGAGACATGAGAATTGCTTGAACCCAGGAGACAGAGGTTGCAGGAAGCTGAGATCATGCCACTGCATTCCAGCCTGGGCAATGGAGTGAAAATCTGTCTCAAAAAGAAAAAAACAAAAGAAAGAAAAAAAGAAGGGAAATTGAAGGATCTCTACACCCCCAGCACCCCTAATCTCAATCTCCTGGGCCTTGAACTGCCTCTGGGAAGCCAGGGCTGGAAAAGCAGCTCAGGGTCTATGGGAGTGGATGTTGCAGGCCCTGCAGAGTCCCCCAGTCCCTCAGGACTCCAGGATCTAAAATGAAGGGAATTAGTATGGGCACGATGGCTCACACCTGTAATCCCAGCACTTTGAGAGACCAAGGCAGGAAGATCACTTGAGGTCAGGAGTTCGAGAGCAGCCTGGCCAACATGATAAAACCCCATCTCTACTAAAAATACAAAAATTAGCCAGGTGTGGTAGCATGTGCCTGTAGTTCCAGCTACTCGGGAGGCTGAGACAGGAGAATCACTTGAACCTGGGAGGCAGAGGTTGCAGTGAGCCGAGATCAGGCCATTGTACTCCAGCCTTGGCGAAAAAGGGGGACTCCATCTAAAAATTAAAAATTAAAAATAAATAAATAAAATTAAAATGAAGGGAATTATATGGCCCCAGATTCTCAGGATGAAGAGGACTCCACATCTCATCTGCCCTTTCCATCCTCCCAGACATACCCCGACACAGGCACAAGCCCTTCTGCATCCTCTGCTAGAGAGTCACTTGCATACTCCCATAAACAGGGAGTTCACTACCACCATCCCACAGCCACTTCCAGGGACTGGACCTGGACAGGAATTGCAACCCATCCCCAGGGGCATGACCTTGACCAAATAACTTACATGATCTGTGTCTTAGCTTCGTGATTGGAGAACTGGGGATGGTGACTTGGCCCCCAGAACACATCGTAAGGATAAAGTGAAGTAACTTTTTTTTTTT
>NW_012101932.1:5857181-5861330 GCF_000951045.1 Mandrillus leucophaeus | reverse complement strand
CACATGTACCCTAGAACTTAAAGTATAATAATAATAAAATTAATTAATTAATTAATTAATTTAAAAAAAAAAAAAGAAGCCCACTCAAAACCGCACAACTACATGGAAACTGAACAACCTGGTCCTGAATGCCTACTGGGTAAATAACGAAATGAAGGCAGAAATAAAGATGTTCTTTGAAACCAGTGAGAACTAAGACACAACATACAAGTATCTCTGGGACACATTTAAAGCAGTGTGTAGAGGGAAATTTATAGCACTAAATGCCCACAAGAGAAAGCAGGCAAGATAAAAAATCGACACCCTAACATCACAATTGAAAGAACTAGAGAAGCAAGAGCAAACAAATTCAAAAGCTAGCAGAAGACAAGAAACAACTAAGATCAGAGCAGAACTGAAGGAGATAGAGACATAAAAAGCCCTTCAAAAAATCACTGAATCCAGGAGCTGGTTTTTTGAAAAGATCAACAAAATAGATAGATCACTAGCCAGACTAATAAAGAAGAAAAGAGAGAAGAATCAAATAGATGCAATAAAAAAAAAAATGATAAGGGGATATCACCACTGATCCCACAGAAATATAAACTACCATTAGAAAAGACTATAAACACCTCTATGCAAATAAACTAGAAAATCTAGAAGAAACAGATAAATTCCTGGACACATACACCCTCCCAAGATTAAACCAGGAAGAATTTGAATCTCTGAATAGACCAATAACAGGTTCTGAAATTGAGGCAATAATTAATAGCCTATCAACAAGTCCAGGACCAGAAAGATTCACAGCCGACTTCTACCAGAAGTAAAAACAGGAGTTGGTACCATTCTTTCTGAAACTATTCCAATGAATAGAAAAAAGAAGGAATCCTCCCTACCTCATTTTTTGAGGCCAGCATCATCCTGATAGCAAAACCAGGAAGAGACAAAACAAAAAAGGAAAATTTTAGGCCAATATCCCTGATGAACATCGCTATGAAAATACTCAATAAAATACTGGCAAACCAAATACAGCAGCACATCAAAAAGCTTATGCACCATGATCAAGTCAACTTCATCCTGGGATGCAACGCTGGTTCAACATATGCAAATCAATAAATGTAATCCATCGCATACACAGAACCAATGACAAAAATCACATGATTATCTCAATATATGCAGAAAAGGCCTTTGACAAAATTCAACAGCTCTTCATGCTAAAAAAAAAAAAACCTCTCAATAAACTAGGTATTGATGGAACATATCTCAAAATAATAAGAGCTATTTATGACAAACCCACAGTCAATATCATACTGAATGGGCAAAAACTGGAAGCATTCCCTTTAAAAACTGGCACAAGACAAGATGCCCTCTCTCACCACTCCTGTTCAACACAGTATTGGAAGTTCTGGCCAGGGAAATCAGGCAAGTGAAAGAAATATTAGGAAAAAAGGAAGTCAAATTGTCTCTATTTGCAGATGACATGATTGTATATTTAGAAAACCCCATCGTCTCAGCCCAAAATCTCCTTAAGCTGATAAGCAACTTCAGCAAAGTCTCAGGATACAAAATCAACGTGCAAAAATCACAAGCATTCCTATACACCAATAACAGACAAGCAGAGAGCCAAATCATAAGTGAACTCCCATTCACAATTGCTACAAAGTAAACAAAATACCTAGGAATCCAACTTACAAAGGATGTGAAGGACTTCTTCAAGCAGAACCACAAACCACTGCTCAAGGAAATAAAATGAGGACACAAACAAATGGAAGAACATTCCATACTCTTGGATAGGAAGAATCAATATTGTGAAAATGGCCATACCGCCCAAAGTAATTTAGAGGTTCAATGTTATCCCCATCAAGCTACCACTGACTTTCTTCACAGAATTGGAAAATACCACTTCAAATTTCATACAGAACCAAAAAAGAGCCCGCATAGCCAAGACAATCCTAAGCAAAAGGAACAAAGCTGTAGGCATCACGTTACCTGACTTCAAACTATACTACAAGGTTACAGTAACCAAAACAGCATGGTACTGGTACCAAAACTGATATATAGAACAAAGGAACAGAACAGAGGCCTCAGAAATAACACCATACATCTACAGCCATCTGATCTTTGACAAACCTGACAAAAACAAGAAATGGGGAAAGGATTCCCTACTTAAAAAATGGTGCTGGGAAAACTGGCTAGCCATATGCAGACAGCTGAAGCTGGACCCCTTCCTTACACCTTATACAAAATTAACTCAAGATGGATTAAAGACTTAAATGTAAAACCCAAAACCATAAAAACCCTAGATGAAAACCTAGGCAATACCATCCAGGACATAAGCATGAACAAAGACTTCATGACTAAAACACCAAAAGCAGTGGCAACAAAAGCCAAAATGGACAAATTGGATCTAATTAAACTAAAGAGCTTCTGTACAGCAAAAGAAACTGTCAGCAGAGTGAACAGGCAACATACAGAATGGGAGAAAATTCTTGCAATCTATCCATCTGACAAAGGGCTAACATCCAGAATCTACAAAGAACTTAAACAAATTTACAAGAAAAAAACCCCATCAAAAAGTGGGCAAAGGATATGAATAGGCACTTCTCAAAAGAAGACATTTATGCTGCCAACAAACTTATGAAAAAATGCTCAACATCACTGGTCATTAGAGAAAAGTAAATCAAAACCACAATGAGATACCATCTTATGCCAATTAGAATGGTGATAATTAAAAAGACAGGAAACAACAGATGCTGGAAAGCATGTGGAGAAATAGGACTGTTTTTACACTATCGGTGGGAGTGAAATTAGTTCAACCATTGTGGAAGACAGTGTGGTGACTCCTCAAGGAACTAGAACTAGAAATACCATTTGACCCAGCAATCCCATTACTGGGTATATACCCAAAGGATTATAAATCATTCTACTATAAAGATACATGCACACGTATATTTATTGTGGCACTGTTCACAATAGCAAAGTCTTGGAACCAACCTAAATGCCCATCAATGACAGACTGGATAAAGAAAATGTGGCACATATACACCATGGAATACTATGCAGTCATAAAAAAGGATGAGTTCCTGTCCTTTGCAGGGATATGGATGAAACTGGAAACCACAATTTTCAGCAAAGTAACACAAGAAGAGACAACCAAACACTAAGTGTTCTAACTCATAAGTAGGAGTTGAAGAATGAGAACACATGGACACAGGGAGGGGAACATCACACAACGGGGCCTGTCGGGAGTGGGGGTGTTGGGGGAGGGACAGCATTAAGAGAAATACCTAAAGTAAAATAAAAATAAAGACTTTCTAAACACGTACTCTCAATTTCCGTAGTTGTCACAGAACAGTAACAATTTATGGGGTATCCTCAGTCCATGCACTATACTTTAAGTAGAATTGCTTTGGCATGTTCTCCATTCTCACTACAGAGTGATATCTTTTAAATTTTAATAGGAAACCTGATTATCTGTGTAGACTGGCAAATTTCTATGCCAATTAATAGTGCCATACACAAAATGCTTGTGTATTCTGCACACAGAGCTAGATACCCACTAGCACATATTCTGTGTCACTAGCACATATTCTAAAATCTGTGTCACTAGCACATATTCTAAAATCAGTCAAGGCAGACCTCTATTTTTTTCTCATTTGGGACCTCAGGCATAGAGTATATTTAGCCAAAGTTGTCTGATAGATGGCTACATGAGCACTAAGCTATACTCAGTACGTTCTGGTTTTGTGAGTTCTGTCTGCTTCACATGTTTAAGTCAAAGAGTCATGCAACTCAAAGTCAGAAAAGGTTTGCACTCAAATTCAAACAACTTGTTCAGTCAATGATACGTAATAAACCCTTAGGAAAACGCTCATAGAACTATCAGATGTTGGGAAGCATTTCTGGAGTAAAGTACTGTTAAAGAACCTAAAAGAGAAAACGCTTCCAGTTGTAACAGCAAATAGACCTGCGTTGTTAGGTGTATACCTAGTGGTCTACATGAGGAGAGTGGTGTTAAGTGGTAATAACAACAAAGTTGGGCTCTCAGAATGAATACAGCTTGACTGGTCAGATTACCAAGTCATGCACCAAGTGAAATGGTACAGGATAGACAAAAGTTGCTAAATCAATCCTCCCTGATAAGCACCTTCACCCCCCTTCCCCCCCACC
>NW_012101932.1:5846964-5857131 GCF_000951045.1 Mandrillus leucophaeus | reverse complement strand
ACCCATCTCATGTTTCCATTTAGAGGGATTTCCACCAAAATAACATTGTAAATTTTCTCCTAATCCCTTACTCACTTTCCCCAAAAGTGACTTAATCTAGTTATCTGGGACAAGAAAATGAGCTCCGCCTCTTCCACTTCTTACCTTTTGAAACAAGCCTCCTTAAGATGAGGATGCCTGCAAGGAGGATACAACTCTGATTTCCTCTCTTGTAATGGTGTAAGGAGCAACAGGATTTCTCTAGCTTGCAATGAAAATTATCTATTTAGAAAGCATCAGCAATCCCATTTGGCTACACATCTGAGCCATATCTTCCAATTTAGATTCTTTAAGCAATAAAGCTGTTTTTGTTTGTTTGTTTGTTTTGCATCCATTATCTCTGATAACCTTAGTCTCTCAGTTAGTTTCAACCTATGGAGAAGAAGCAGGTGCTATTTATTGACCCCTTAGGCATCAAATATGACTTTTCTTTACTAATACTGGTTCCTGTTAATAGTTTTATTCTTTAACAGAATGAAAATTTACCTACCTTACAGTGAAAGAAAGCTGATGCCCATGGGTTTTACTAGTTTTATCATTATCCAGATGCAGCTGGACTTACAGAATGAGTAATAGCCTACTGAAGATTCAGCGGTTCCTCAAACTGGGAAACATATAGCTCAGATCTTGCTCTATAGGATGTAGATGTTCTAAACTAGTGATCAATATCTCATATCGTTTTCCCCATAAACAGAAAAGATGGGTCCAGTAACTGTGGGTCGGAAAAAAATACCACCTCTCACTATTATACCTAATTAACTCCTTCAAAATGTATGCTTTCTGTCCAATTATGGAACACAACAAACATTACATTAAATCAGAATCCGAGGTTGCCACCTAGTAATTCGAGTTTACAGGTGTCAACTAATTAAACTGTTAAAAAGGTGGCTACAGTGACAGGTTTTAATCATCGGAGGAGATGATTTAATCATCGGAGGAGGGTTAGTGCTGTAAGACATAGGCATGCAGGTCTGTGGATGCCTCAGAGGTGATCCCTGAAGAAATCTCTTTGTGTTCCTAAATTAGTGGCTGAGTATGTATGGCAATCATATGCATGTCCAGTAATGTTCAGAGCTCTCAAAAACAAAGAGAGTATGCTGGAAGATAATCTCCACGGGTTCATCACATTTCTGTCTTGCAAGTGACACACCATCTGCTCTTTGTTCAGAAATTTTTTTGAGGCTATTTGCATAGTGAACAATCTTAGAAAACAGAGATAGTATCTCCTCCCAGAGCAAAGGAAGATTTCCCTACATCCTTGGAAGATACAGTGTCTCTCTCTGTATTGTAAAAGATTAGGGTTCCCTAAGTACACAGTTCTCCTGTAATGCAATCCACTGTGTGTGTGGCATTCATCTGGAATCACACGTTTTCTCCATGTAATTTGGTAATAAGGGGAACCATACAAACATGTGGATGGGTTTCACTAGTTGTATCATTACTCAGATACAGCTGGACTTACAGAAAGGTGAAATAGCCTACTGAAGATTCAGTGGTTCCCCAAACTGGGAAATATATAGCTCAGATCCTGCCCTACTACATCCTGTATATAGCTCAGATCCTGTAGTAGGATGTAGTAGGGCAGGATCTGAGCTATATCTTGGACTATAGATTCTTTGTCTCTGACACAGGAGTCTCATGTCTTCTGTCAGCAATCATGAAACTAAGGCAAACTTTAAAGCTTTTAAATAGAGTAAAATCTCAAACCTTCACAATTATTGATATTTCACTAGATAAGATGCTTTAATCATCCGAGACACTGAGGGCAAACTAGTATGAAACGGGTAGTGCAGGAAGTAAATCATAAATTCTAACCTCAGAAATGAATGTTCTACCATCTATTCAAATTTTCTTCAACTTCAGTAATAGAAGTTTTATTTGTTAAATTCTGTGACACACATTTAGCAATTACCTTCAAAAGTTAAGCAGTACTTATTCATATGTGAAATACAATACTAAGCATTTACTGAGTAACAGGTACTGCTACACTGTTTATAACTATCAGTATATTCCTCCCAGTGATGTTCTGAAGTGGGTAATATTGTGCTCATTCTGCAGATGAAGAAATTGAGGCTAAGAGAGCCAGGCAATTTGAGCAACTTTAATTTTTTTCAATCCTTTGGCAGTGGCCTTCTCAGTCAGGCATTCCTTAAGTATCCTATCTAAAATGTAAGCCCTCTTCCCTAAATATTATATATACCCCTGCTCTGCTTTATCATTTCTTTTTTAGCACTTTTCACTAACATACTGCATAATTTTACTTATGTTTTGCATTGTCTGTATCTCACTAGGTTGTAAGTTCCATGAAGGAAAGGATTTTTTTTCCATTTTGTTCACTGTTGTATCCCTAGTGTCTAGAACATTGGCACATGGTAGATAATGCATTTGTGGATAAATTAGTGAAGAATAAATGAATAGCTAAGCCTGAATTAAAACACTACACTAATTCTAAAAATCCAATTACTTAACTACTATCTAACATTGCCTCTCAAATATATTTCTATCTGTGCCCACTTCTTTCTCAGATATAATTATTTTTAATAAATGTGATATAGCATATAAACAGAATTAAGGACAAAAAACATATGGTCATCTCAATAGATGCAGAAAAAGCATTTGATAAAATTCAGCATCCTTCATGCTAAACAAACTAGGCACTGAAGGAAAATACCTTGAAATAATACAGGATATAATATGAAAAATCCAGTCAACATCATGCTGAATGGAGAAAAGTTGAAAGCATTCCCCCTAAGAACTGGAGTAAGACAAAGACGCCCATTCTCCCCACTCCTATTTAACATAGTACTTGAAGTCCTAGCCAGAGTAATCAGGCAAGAGAAAGAAAGAAAGGGCATCCATACTGGAAAACTGGAAGTCAAATAATCCCTGTTCACTGATGATATGATTTTATATCTAGAAAATACTAAAGATTCCACCAAAAATTCTCTTAGATTTGATGAATTAATTCAGTAAAGATCCAGGATACAAAATCAATGTACAAATATCAGTAGCATTTTTATACACCAATAATTATCACATTATACCAATAATTATCAGGGACCAAATCAAGAAAGCATTCCTATTTACAATAGCTAAGAAAACAATAAAATGCTCAAGAATATATTTAACCAAGGAGGTGAAAGGCCTCTACAAGGAAAACCACAAAACACTGTTGAAAGAAATTGTAGACGACCCAGACAAATGGAAAAACATCTCATGCTCACGGATCGGAAGAATTAATATCACAATGACCAATTGCCCAAAGCAATCTACAGATTCAACACAATCCCTAACAAAATACCAAAGTCATTCTTAACAGAATCAGAAAAAAACAAAAATCCTAAATTCATACGGAACCAAAAAGGCCCAAAGAGCCAAAACAATCTTAAGCAAAAAGAACAAAGTTGGAGATATAGCATTGCCTGACCTCAAATTATACTACAAGGCTATAGTAACCAAAACAGCATGATGCTGGCATAAAAACATATACACAGATCAATGGAACAGAATACAGAACCTAGAAATAAAGCCACGTATATATGAACAACTGATCTCTGACTAAGTTGAAAACAATATATACTGTGAAAAGATATACTGTTTTCAGTAAATGGTTCTGGGAAAACTGGATTGTCATATGCATAGGAATGAAGTTGGCACCCTATCTCTCACCATACACAAACTCATAAAGACTTAAAATGTAAGACCTCAAACTATAAAAATAATGCTAGAAGAAAAGCTAGGGGAAACTCTTCTGAACATTGGTCTAGGTGAAGAATTCATAACTAAGACCACAAAAGCCAAGACAATAAGAATAAAAATGGGACATAACTAGGCTGAGCATGGTGGCTCATGCCCATAATTCCAATACTTTGGGAGGCCAAAGTGGAAGGATCGCTTGAGCTCAGGAGTTTGAGACCAGCCTGGGCAACGTGGTGAAACCCCATCTCTACAAAAACATATAAAAATTAGCCAGGTATGATTGTGTGTGCCTATCGGCCCAGCTACTCAAGAGGCTGAGGTGGGAGGATTGCTTAAACCCAGGAGGTAGAGGTTGCAGTGAGCCAAGATTGCATCACTGTACTCCAGCCTGGGTGACAGAGTGAGACCCTGTCTCAAAAAAAAAAAAAAAAAAAAAAAAGACATAAAAAATCTTCTGTACAGCCAAAAGAAATAACCAACAGAGTGAACCACCTGCAGAACGGAAGAAAATATCTGCAAACTATCCATCTGACAGGAGACTAATAGCCATAATTTACAAGGAACTCAATTCAACAACAACAAAAAGCCTACAAATAACCCCGTTAAAAAAAACAGGCAAAAGACATGAATAGACATTAAAAAAAAAAAAAAAACTATAAAATGGCCAATGAGCATATGAAAAAAATGCTCAATATCACTAATCATCAGAGAAATGCAAATTAAAACCACAGTGAGGCTGGGTACCGTGGCTCATACAGCCGAGGCAGGCGGATTACCTGAGGTCAGGAGTCCGAGACCATCCTTGCCAACACAGTGAAACCTCATCTCTACTAAGAATACAAAAAATTAGCTGGGTGTGATGGCACACACCTATAATCCCAGCTACTCAGGAAGCTGAGGCATAAGAATCACTTGAACTGGGAGGTGGATGTTGTGGTGAGCCAAGATCATGCCACTGGACTCCAGAGTAAGACTCTGTCTCAAAAACAAACAAATAAACAAACAAATAACAACAACAAAAACACCACACAGTGAGATACCATCTTTACACCAGTTACAATGGCTCTTTATTACAAAGACAGTAACAAATGTTGGCAAGGATTCAGAGAAGAGAACACCGTTTCACTGCTAGTGGGAATGTAAATTAGTACAAGCTCTATGGAAAACAGTGTGGAAATTTCTCAAAGAACTAAAAATAGAACTATCATTCGATCCAGGAATCCTACTACTGGGTAGTAGAGGATTTCTTTTCCTCTTTCCAAAGGAAAAGAAATTATTATGCCAAAAAGGTATCACATCACTATTCACAATAGCAAAGATATGGAATCAACCTAAGCACCCAACAATGGATGATTGGATAAAGAAAATGTGGTATATATACACAATGGAACACTACTCAGCCATAAAAATGAATGGAATCCTATTCTGCAGCAATATGGATGGAATTGGAGGCCATTATTTTAAGTGAAACAACTCAGAAACATGAAGACAAATACTGCATCTTCTCACTTATAAGCAGGAGCTAAATAATGTATACATATGGACATAGAGTGTGGAATGGATAGACAATGGAGACTCAAGGGTAGGGGACTGGGGAGAATGATATTTCCCAATTGCTTAAAGGATACAATGTACGTTATTTGGGTGATGGATACACTGAAAGCCCTAACTACATCACTGTGCAATATATCCATGTAACAATATTACACTTGTCTTCTAAGAGTAAAATGGGGAATATTTACTGGATGGTTAAGAGGGGCAAGAGTGGGAAGCAGGAAGACCTGTTTGTAAGCTATCACAGAAATCCCAGGAAAAGGTAACAGCTGTTTCGACTAGGATGGCAGCAGTGGAAGTAGTAAGAAGTGTTTTCATTCTGGCAATGTTGTGGAGACAGCCAACAGAACTAACATATAACGGGAGTTGGGGGAAAGAAAAGAGTCAAGGATAATTCTTGGGCATGGTCAGATAACTTATATTAATTAGATTAGAAATTAGGAAGCCCATCCATTCCTCAAGCCAAAGCAGCCCCAAACCGAGGTGTATGTATTGCTTAGCAGAGTAAAGCTGCACTTCATCCCCACTCACTCCCTTGGCTTGGTGTTCTTGTTCACAACCTTATACTTTGGCCTTGCTTCTGAGGTTCTAGCCTTAGCAACTGAGTTAATGAGCAACTGAGTATCATGTACTGAGATGAACAATTCACTATTATGCCCAATTGCCCACTTCCTTGCCAAATCTTAAGAGTCACATCATAAAAAGATGAGAGTAATATAGTTCAGCAGTTGCCAAAACATCCTGCAACTCATTGGGCCATTTGATGCCAAGTTAAATTTATAACAGTATTCAGAAATATGTGAAAGGAAGTATCTAAAATCTGGTATGTTTTCATGTATCCAACAGACAATCAATCATTTGTTAATAGATAATATATGGTATCAAATCTGAGACAGTTTACTAAAACCAATGCAGAAACAACATTCAGTGTGGTCTTGAAATATGAAACATATTTAAATTACACTGAAACGTCTTAAACACTAAACTACTAAACATGTCATTTTACAACATAACTCATTAGGAATTGTTATGCAAATTATGTGGATTATCTGCCCCATAGCCTAAACTGGGTAAACCTCAACCAAAATTATCAGGCTATGACTGTATGAAAATTTTAATATTTTAAAAATAAGAACCAAAACATCATACATATCTCTCCAGTCTTCACATGCTAAACTTAACACGTTGTGGCTGAAACAAAATGGAATAGGCCAATACGTATTTAATAAACCCGACAGGGCTCAGCCAGAATGTATGAGCTGATAAACATTTTGGCCCAATCAAAGGGCTGGCCATTTTCTAAGCATGTTATTTATTCTTTATTTTACTGTAAGCTCCAAGATCAGGGCTGTGTTTTAACCTGCCTTGTGATCTGGTTTGACTCTGTGTCCCCACCCAAATCTCATGTTGAATTATAATCCCCAATGTCAGGGGAGAGTCCTGGTGGAAGGTCACTGGATCATGGGGGCAGATTTCTCCCTTGCTGTTCTTGTAATAATGAGTGAGTTTTCACGAGATGTGGGTTTTTTTTCAAGTGTGTAGCACTTCCCCCTTCTCTGTCTCTCCTGACACCACGTAAAGACAGACGTGCTTGCTTCCCCTTCAACATTCCCCCATGAGTGTAAGTTGCTTTGGCTAGAGTAAGGAAAAGAGAGTTTAGAGGAGAGAGCAGAGGGATGGGAGCAAAGAGTGAAACAGGAAACCAGTTAGGAGGCTCCTGAGTAATAAACTCAAGAGAAGATAGTTGTTTACATTAGAGTTGTAACACTTAGGGTAGTAAGGTCAGATTTTAATATTATAAAGTATAATATCAAAGATTATGAAAGATTTTTCTAAAGGAGTTTCTCTCTAACACCAAAGATTCATTCTTATTCCTACGCCAAACAACATTTTATAATGCACTTAATTTTATTATCATATATTGACTTTTCTGTTGTATTTCTTTTTTTTTTTATTTTCGAGACAGCATCTTGCTCTGTTGCCCAGGCTGCAGTACAGCGGCATGATCTCGGCTCACTACAACCTCCACCTCCTGGGTTCAAGCAATTCTTCTGCCTCAGCCTCCTGAGTGGCGGGGATTACAGAAGCATGATACCATGCCCGGCTAATTTTTGTATTTTTAGTAGAGATGGGGTTTCACCATACTGGCCAGGCTGGTCTTGAACTCCTGACCTCAAGTGATCCACCTGCCTCGGCCTCCCAAAGTACTAGGATTACAAGTGTGAGCCACTGCACCCGGCCTTCTGTCATATTCTTGATGTGATTTGCATTATTAGTGTCATCAATGTTATGGGTTACTTAATTACAGCTACCATATGTGTATATCTCTAGCACCTAGCAAAGCAGCATGGGCAATAATCCCTACTTAAAATGTTTGGTGATGTTGAACATGTTTTATCTTCTACAAATCTTTTAGGAGTTCCCTTGCACCATAAGTGCTTATCTCCAAAGGCTCACCACCATTCTACACATTTGCTTTGATGAAAGAGTTTGGTTTTGATGGTAGACCTGAATTTGAATACCTGCTCCCATATATGCTGAGCAAGACTTTGAAAATAAATAGGTAAAATATACTTCACAAAGCAGATGTATAGTTTCCATAAAGTAATAGCTAAAAAAAAAAAAAAAAAAAAAATGGTAGTTCTCTTTCCTCATCCTATCTTGCAGCAGTGCCAGAATAAGGGTGAAGAGATTAGGGTGTTATATCATTCTTTGTAAATGTGTCCATTGAGAACATTGTAGGGATTTGAGATCCAACATCATTCATTTAAAAACCTATGGACAAAAGACTTAAAGTTTCAGCTTGGAATTAGGACAAGTGCAGGGTTAAATGATATCTTCATTTGAAATTTTCACTTATTGTTAATCAAACTTTTGGCAATAATTTTGACTTTTTAAAATACTGCAATAAAGTATTTGTCTAAATTACTAAGTTTTTTGATGCACCGTTCAAGTTTGAGCATGAGGTGAATGTCTCAGTCCTCCACCCCAGTAAGCGACTCTGACTTAAAGGGTGATGCCAGCAGGAATGTATTCCTATAGAACAAACAGCCCAGTGGATGAAATAGGGTCAGAAAAAGTGAGTAATGTCCTACCTTTCTCCCAATCTAATTAAAAACTGGTCTTCAAACATGTCCCTCATTTTCTAATTTTGAAAAACTATTCATAACATTTTACATATTTTAAAGTTAACGTATTTTTTCCAGCATAAGTTTAATTAGTTGCAAAGGATGTAATTTCTGGCATACTGGAAGTATTGACACTTAAGTACATCTTGATTTATCTTCATTTTAATGTATCCAGTTGAATCTAAGTATCCTAGAGATGTGAAGCTCACCATCACTCATTTAAAGACACATGAACAACTTGAAAATGTAGAGACAGTAAAAGCACTGTACTCACCCTTAGAACAATTTTAAAAGCTGGAAAAACTGTAACATTTTTTCTTGAACCCATCAGTAAACAAGGGTCATAGTACAAAAAACTAACTTGAAATCTGGAGAGAGATAGGCATAGGAACACCTGGGCCAGATGTTCAGCTGTTGCCCTTCTGTCTGCAGATTAAGGTTTTTATTCCTTGGAAGACATAAAGGACATGGGTGCTCACAGGGTAGATAAAGATGAATCCAGAGAAAACTTTCTCCCATGGCACTGGCTGAACAGGGAAGAACATCTAGCAATGAAATTCTGCCCAGACCCTTGTGAGAAAGCAAAAATGATACAATCACTTTGGAAAAGTTTGGAAGTTTATAAAGTTAAACATACACTTATCATATGACCCAGCAATCCCATTTCTAGGTATTTGCCCAAATGAATTGAAAATTTATGTACACAAATGTTTATAGCAGTTGTATTCATAATTGCCTCAAAACCGGAAACAACCAAGATATCTTTCAACGGATGAACATATAAACAGTGGTACAATGGAATATCATTCTGCAATAAAAAGGAAGAAGCTATTGATTCATCCAACAACGTGGATGAATCTTAAATGTGTTTTTCTAAGTGAAAGAAGCCAGATTCAAAATGTTACATATTTTATTATGCAATTTATATGGCATTATGGAAAAGGAAAAACTATAGAAACAGAAAACAGATCAATGGTTACCAGGAGTTAGGAGAGAGAAGAAGGGTCAACTACAAAGTGAACACACAAGGGAAATTTGGGGGTGATGAAACTGTTCTGTACACAGTACTGTAGTGGTGGATACATGACCGTGTATTTGTCAAAACCCATAGAACTGTAAACAAATAACCAACCTGAGTAACTCTGGGAAACTGTTTTGACTAGATAATGTAAGATTAAAGAAAAAAATGACAGAAATAGCCTGGTCAATAAAGTTAAAGAAATAAAAATGAAATAAATAAATGCTAAACTCTTCTTGGTGGCAAATTTGTTTCTCACAAATGTAAAAGTTAAACAATATGCATCTACTATACACTGAAAAATAAAATACATTTTAGATATTGCCAGATTTCTCACTATCAGAGAAAGAAATCACAAATAAAGGGAAGCAGGAATGACTGCCCGGGTGTCAGATTACAGTCAAAGGTATAAGTATAAATTTGTTTTTATATATAAATATAGATATGTCTGTATACAGGAGTTAGTACATATAAATATATTTCCTAGCTTTGTCTGTCCTCTGTGCAGGCATAGAAGCAATGACACCCCAGCAGCAATAAGCACTCCTAATGCTCAGAGCTTAGTTTCTAAATACCATTCTTCTGTAAAAGTAACCACAGCTTTTTGTTAGATATAGGGCAGGAAAAACACCTTAAAAAAAAAAAAAAAAAAAAAAAAAAAAAAAAAAAAGGTGAGGACATGTCAAGAGGACACAAGAGCCAACCTGAAAGGGTTCCCAATGACCAAAG
>NW_012101932.1:5804828-5846699 GCF_000951045.1 Mandrillus leucophaeus | reverse complement strand
AAAAAAAAAAAAAATTAAAAAGAAATTTAAAAAAATATGTAGTATTGGATTATATTCAAATGACAGAATAAATACCTATGCCTCCATACTGATATAATCAAATAAATGAATAAATATAAAGGAAAGGGGCAAGGCTTTCTTACATAATTCCAAATAATAAATGTAGAAAGAATGAGAGATATTGAAAAGAATCATTAGAACATCGTAGTAATAACTGCTTTGGGTAAGACTACAAAGATGAATGCTAAAATTAGTGGGTGAAACTCTAGGGTGAAACAGTGCATATACATAACCTTAAAATATTACCACCCCCAAATATTTATTAATATGTGGTTTGAATATATGTCCACAAATTCTGTGATACTCCCCTTTCTAAGAGGTGAACCTTCTAACAAACAGAGACTAGAAAAGGAAAAACAGAAATTGTGCAGTGGAGAAAACTGGCAGACACAACCTTAACCAAGTCAGCAAAGTTAACATCACCAGTTATACTCATTATGTTACTCCCCAATATGCCCTGAGAAGTGAACTTCATCTATATAGTATTCTTCCCAAATACCGTAACTCTGTAGTCATGAGAAAACACCTGACAGACCCAAATTGAGGGCGATTCTAGAAAACACCTGACCAGCACTCTTCAAAATTATCTAGGTCATGAAAAATAAAGAAGGACTGAAAATCTATCACAGACCATGGGATACTTAGGAGATATGACCAATAAATGCAATATGACAACCTGAATCCTGGAACAGAAAATGGACATTGGTTGAAACACTGGTGAAATCCAAATAAAGTGTTGTATAGTCAGTAGTGCTGTACTAATGTTAATTTATTAGTTTCCATCAATGTGCCACAGTTACGTGAGACAAAGTAGCAAACATCTGCCTCTGGCCAGCCAGAGTCCACACTTGCTCTGACGAAGCCATGTTTGCTCACTTTGCTTGTGAGCGTAACTTCACAACCCCCTGACTCAGAGACTGAGTGCAGCCAGAAGGAATGCCCTGGAGATCATAAGCAGGATAGTGAACAGGTTCCCATGTCTCTTGCCTGAATCACTGCATTTCTAGAAAAGAAGTTCAAAGATCCTAGCCTTTGTCTTTTCCTGTACATGAGATAATGTCTGACAGGAATAATTATTATGACTCTGTAATCTATAACGAATGTACTCCTCTCCCACCCAAACTTTGATGAGATGTTGCTCTACTGTAACTTCTGAGCACATGCTGAACATCCACATCACCTGAAATATAAGCTATGGGCTGAAACACTGCTTTGGTGCAGTGAAACAGAAACCCTCTGAAAGACTCTCCTGGGTTGCAATCCTAAGACTCTGAATGAAACTAACTTTAATTCTTTAAAAGCCTGATTTCTTTGTTTTTACTTGACAGTTATATAAGATAATATTAGGGGAAAGTGGATGGAAGGAATGGAAAGATTGTACTATCTTTGCAATTCCTTTGTAAATCTAAAATTACTTCAAAATAAAACATAATTTATATATTTTCATATGCAGTAGGGAAATTCTGTACCTCATTCCTTTCACTCCTTGAGCTTTTATTTCCATTCCATGCCTCCTCTCAAATTTGATCCTAATGTACTTAGAAGTTGTATTATCATGCTTTTACTTCTTGACATTTAAATTTTTTAATTTCCTGTAACCAGAAGTCTCTAAACGTTAATTTTAAAGTTCCAGATTGAGTTATCACTGGGATCATTAATGGGCACTTGATCGAAGCAACATAATCAACACACATTTTAATAACCACTAAAGAAAAATACTTTTATTGAAAATGCACTGCTTGGCCGGGCGCGGTGGCTCAAGCCTGTAATCCCAGCACTTTGGGAGGCCGAGATGGGCGGATCACGAGGTCAGGAGATCGAGACCATCCTGGCTAACATGGTGAAACCCCGTCTCTACTAAAAAATACAAAAAACTAGCCGGGCGAGGTAGCGGGCGCCTGTAGTCCCAACTACTCGGGAGGCTGAGACAGGAGAATGGCGTAAACCCGGGAGGTGGAGCTTGCAGTGAGCTGAGATCTGGCCACTGCACTCCAGCCCGGGTAACAGAGCGAGACTCCGTCTCAAAAAAAAAAAAAAAAAAAAGAAAATGCACTGCTTAACGAGGGGGATGGGACTATTTTTTCCAACTACTTCCGGATGCATATTACGTCTACTTGTTCTTTTTTCCTTTTTTTTTTTCTTTTTTAAAGAGATGGCAGTCTCATTAATGTTGCCCAGGCTGGACTTGAACTCCTGGGCTCAATTGGTCCTTCTGCCTCAGCCTCTCCAGTATCTGGGACCACCGGTGCCCACCACCATGCCTGGCTTCCTTCTTTTTTAAAAAAAGAGATTTACATTTGACTTCATTACTGAGAAAACTTATCCCTATAAAAAGGCAGATAGGCACTGAAATTTTGTTATAACAAAGTTACTTAATTCTTTGGATTACTTTTTGTTTACATGCTGAAATCTGTTGGGTGACTTAGTATTCTTATTTTCCACGAACGACCACCTAACACCTCGAGTAGGGCCTCCTTCAACCTTTAGGAGAGCAAAGAATTGAAAACATCCACACTGCATTTGTCATCCGGATAGCAGAGCCATTTGCCCTCAAAGACCCCATCTGTTTTCATGATTGTTCGCTCACTGGCCAAGCTTCAGGACGTGTGAGGTAGTTTTTCTGTAAACAGGAAGGCCACCGTGGAGGTCAAGCTTCCCCATGGGCACCTTCTCAGATTGCAATTGGGGATGAAATGAGGGGTTTTCTTGAAACCCTCACGCAGGTACCCCTTGGGCAGCCTTAAACTGCTCGGGGGAAGGAGGCCCCAGGCACAGACAACTGCAGTAGAAACAATCATCCCTACAGTGCTCTGTCAGGGCTACTGCGGGGCACGGGATGGTAGGGAGGAGGCCAAACTGCGCGATTTTACCTGGTTTCTCCAGAAGGGGAAGGTGGCCAGTTGGACCTGGTCCTTGTGTTCGGAGAACACAGTCGACGTCACGCAAGCCTCGAACGCGTGCGAAGGTCGGCGTCTCTTCCCTGGGTGACGCAGGACGCGGAGGGCGGCGGCAAGACGCTGGCGCAAGCGCGGCCCAGGAGCGCCGGCCTCCGAGACGGTTAGTGATTGGACGAAGCAGGGCGCGGGGGCGCAGGTCCGGGTCCTGCAGGGGCACCGCGAGGGCTCTTTTGAAAGATGCGGCCCTGACCCTGTGGACCTCGCGCGGAGCGGCCTGAAGCGAGAAGTTGAGGCTGGGAGGTGGGAGCAACGGCGGCGGCAGCCGCCTCCGAGCCCCCGGCCTGAGGCGCAGCAGCAGCTTCCCGTCTGCCCACATAGAGGGCAGGAAGGACAACTTTGGTGGGTAGAGGTTGGTCTAGGACTAAGGAGGCCACCGACGAGCTGATTTTTTTTTTTCTTCTCTTCTTTTTTCCTGACCTTGCTGATATCTTCCCTAACTCCCCAGTAGTTTTAAGGTATTTTACACGGACCTCTCTATGTTCCTTCTTTCCTCCTTTGTAGCAGAGGTTTAGGGAAGGGATTCAGGAGAGAAGAGGTCCGTGTCTATGAAAACTCAAAAAGCAGTCCTGAGATCAGTTCAAGAGGGATTTGACTCTACATCCGAATATGTGCCAAGGCCATTGATGGAAATAACGGGGGGGTGTGGTTTGAAGAAAACATTTTCAGTTTATATAGTGTTTTGTCTTGTTTTCTGCCAATTTTATCGTGACCTCTAGGTGAGAAAATGGCTAGCAACAATCATTGGTTTCAGAGTTCGCAGGTCCCCAGCTTTGCCCAGATGCTGAAAAAGAACCTGCCAGTTCAACCAGCGACACAGACGATAACTACACCCACAGGATGTTCCTCAGAAAGTTACAGCCTGTCCAAGATGGCATCCAAGGTTACGCAAGTAACGGGTACGACTTTTTTCATTTGTAACAATGAATCAGTTCTTTAAGATTCTGAGATGGCCAGTAAGTTCTGTCGAGCCTCTGGTTTAAAGGTTTCCTGGTTGTATAGACATTTACCCATGGCCGTGTTCCACCTGGAGCTGGCATCTGACTCAACACTTGGAGGAGGCCTGTAGAGCTCTTTACCTGTGCCGCTCGTTTAACCATCTGTTACCACCTTGACTGTTCACCCCACTTCAAGTGTGGCTTGCCTTTCTGAGGTGAGGCGTAAGGGAAGACACTGGACTTACACTGTTCTGTATTCCACATAGCACTTATTGTAGTATTAGGTATAAAGCAGGGGCAAACATACTTTAAAATTCGATTGAATCCAGTGAGAAAAATAGTGGATGGGAGCCAGAAGCCACGTTTTAGTCCCAGATCTGTGTCTTTCTGTATTCTAGGCCTTAGTGACATTATCTGTAAAAATGGCTTGGTTTCTGAAGGACCCTGACGTCAGTAAAATTCCATGACCCTTGATACCACTTAACAATACATGTCGATGTTACTTTTTTGCAAAATAGTCTTAGTACTCGATAGATGCAATAACATGTGGTGCTTGTCATGTGTGCCAAAACTGTTTAATAGAAACTTAAGAAAAACTTATGACGAAGTGAATCTGGGATAACCTTCCATTTCAGGGAGCATTTAGTGCTTTTGCTCATTTTTTTAAAAACCAAATTGACAAGTATAACATTTGTTTTTAGGTAATTTTCCAGAACCATTGCTTTCCAAAAATCTTTCATCTATTTCAAATCCTGTGCTTCCTCCAAAAAAAATACCTAAGGAATTTATAATGAAATACAAACGTGGAGAGATAAATCCTGTGTCAGCCTTGCACCAGTTTGCACAAATGCAGCGAGTTCAGCTTGACCTTAAGGAAACTGTGACAACAGGCAAGTGTAAAATTGTATTTGTCTTAAAAACCAAAACCAAAAGTATAGCACAATAATGGTGCTAAATTTAGTTCTTTCATCTAATATTGGGGTTAGGTAACTGATTGTATGTTTTCACAAGAATACTTAAATGTTTGTGTTCACACGTCTTTAGCCATTGCTGCCTCTACAAATAACTCACATATACCAAAGTTTTATAATCATTGAATTGTAATTTTTTTATGTGTGGCTAGCTGAATGGAAATTAGTCTCATGGACTATTTTGGGGTATAATTACTTCTTGTATCATAAACATGCTTTTGTAAAGATGTTAAATATTTGGACTATGATTATTTAATGAGAAGGATTCTGTGAGGATGATGCCTAAGAAAAGTTAAGGTCAAATTTGCCTTCTGAAACTCAAGCATTCGATTACATGATTAGTACTTTGTCTGCAGACTAGTCTGTTACAGTTTTCTCAATTCTCCATTAAACTCCCCAATCAGAATAATCTGTAACCATGCTGTGTTTGTGAAAGGCTACAGGAGTACAGATAAGGAAAATGTAGAAAGTAGTTTCTGATCTCTTCACATTATAGCCAATGATTAGGAAGATTTTAGGAAAGTGGAGGAATAAGTGCTCTTAAGAGGCCTTGACAGCTTAAAATTTTAAATTTTAAAAACTCTGTGTATACGTATGTGTATGTGTTTGTACACACACACGAGTAGTTAGATTTTTTCTTTAATTTTCCTGGTGCTAACTTGCCAGTATGGATGTCAAAGCTAACATCTTTGCTAAATAATTTTAACATGTCAAGATTTTGGTAAAGATAGTCACAGCGACATCAAGTTTCAGTCTGTTGTTTTGGATGAAATACCCATAAACTAACAGGTGACAGAAATAATATCTTAACATACATGGTGGTGGTAATGTAGGAGGTGGACTTAATTTCCATGTAACTAGTTAGCTTTCCTCCAGTAATCTCAGACTGCTCTTGGAAAATGTAAGCTATTGGTCATTGTAAGAAAAAATAAATGATCAGGACAAATCTTCACTGCTCTGAGAAAAAAACTACTAAAAAACATGACCTGTTGGTTAATGGTGTACATTTTATGCTCAAAGTATAGTTCAATAATCCAGTGGGTTTGGTAGTGAAACCACAGTGTCAGAATTTTTAAATAGCTCTACATGTGATTTAAATTTACACTAAAGTTTGAGAACCCGAGTTACAAACAGGCTAAAGCTTAAAGGCCCCGCATTCTGACACAGGAGACTTACTAATAAATTTCAGGTGAAATATCTTTTTTTCTTTAGATAGAGGCTCTCACTCTGTTGTCCAGGCTGGAGTGCAATGGTGATCCTCCCACCCCAGCCTCCCAAATAGCTAAGACTGCTGCAGGTATCCACCACCAGGCCTGGCTAATTTTCAAAATGTTCTGTAGAGAAGGTGTCTCACTATATTGCCTAGGCTGACCTCGAACTCCTGGCATCAAGAGATCCTCCAACCTCAGCCTCCCAAAGTGATGGGATTATGGGTGTGAGCCAGTGCACCCAGCCAAGATGTGTGATATACATAAGAATCATCTGGGCCACTTGTTAATTATACAAAATGCTCTCTGATTTAGTAAACCTGGATTGGAACCCAGGTGATCAGGAAGGAAGGAACTTGGGAAACTGAAGTCTGAGATGTTATAGGGAAAGCAGTTTACCCAGAAGCAGTCAGGAGTTGCTTGTAAAACGTTGATGTACATATTAAAGAGTTAATGTAACATACTTGTGAGTATGTGAGGAAATAAGATAGTGGGGTTTATGTGTGGCAGCATTGTATGTAGCCATCCGTAACCAAAGAATGGACAGTCAGATTCCTAAAGGCCTGCTAAAGTCTAAATACTAACAAGCAAAACTTCGAACAGAAGAACCTTTGACCTGTAAATACACGAGACAAGACAATACCATTTCATTTTTCATCCAAATATAAAAGCTAGGTAAAGAAATTGTGATGACTGTACATTCTGTTTAATTCTTTAGTTTATCATTATGTTTTGGTTTTCTCTTCCTCTCTCCCCCTCTCCCCGCCTCCCCTCCCACTCCCCAACCTCTACAGCTGTAATGGGTCGAGTTGCTTCTCGTAATGCCCTGATAGGTACACAGGGTTTCTTCAAAGGGATCTCTTATATTCTGGAGCTTGAAAGTGTATTAGGGCAATCCAAGGGGTAGGAGAATTTCAGCTTTCTTTGTATTAAAGTTTTAAAGACATTTGTATTTAAGTTTTAAAGACGTGAGATGTTACCTGAAATCTCCACATTTTATCTCTCATTGGCCGTTTGACATGTAGTGGAGTGTTTACCATTGCCAGGAATTATACTAGACACTCCACATGTGATCAGTACTCTATTACTGGCCCTATTACTCATACTGAATCTGGAGCCAGCCTAGCTGCTTGAATCCTCAGAGTTAGTTCAGACACCCATTAGGCTTTAGCTTTAACCCCTATTGGTCCTACAAAAAGACTTGTAAAGTTGGTGTTTAGAAGGTAGTTTTTGAGAATTTTTGTACTGGAATGTTTTCCCATGTAGAGACATTGTTTGCAAGAATACAGTAAAAATTATTGTAGCATTCATTCTGAGTTCTTTTTCAAGGTAATGTTATGGGACCGTATTTTGCCTTTTGTGCTGTGGTGGATGGTATTCAGTACAAGACTGGACTGGGACAGAATAAAAAGGAGTCTAGATCCAATGCAGCAAAATTAGCTCTTGATGAGCTTCTACAACTGGATGAACCTGAACCACGAATTTTGGAAACATCAGGTAAATACTCTTGGTTATAAAGTATTTATAAAAGGTATAATTTTTCAAAAGGAATCACCTGAAAGATTTATGTTAATGAGAGTTACTTGGCAACTACAAGACAGATGTTGCAGGATTTGAATAATTGATTTCAGTTGCTGTCCACTGATGTATTTAATAGTAGTTAAAATGCTCTTGCATATTTCAGCACTGGCAGGTATAATCATGTTGCTAAACTGTCTGGTAACTTGTCAGATTGTTAATGGGTTTGAGTCCTAAAATATAGTTTTGTTTGTAATTTGTTAGATTCTTATTATGAATGTAATATTGTACATTTAATACTTAGAGGTTTTAAATGCAGCGTTTGTGAAGTTTGTGTTAAATTCAGTAAATGGTAGAATTACTTGAGAAAATGACCTAAGGTAGCATAGCAAATAGATTAAGTGTGTAAACTCCAGAATTAGATTGCTTAGGTTGGAATATTGACCCTATGCTGGCAAGTTGTTTGCCCTCTAAATCTGTTTCATTTGGAGAGGGGGGACAGTGATAGTTGCTACCTTCTATGGTTGTCACTAGGATTAAACAATGCATGCAAAGTCCTTAACCAGTGCATACTGAAGAATACACAATCAAATTACAAAATATTTAAAATACTTTGTTGAACTCAAGTTAAAACATACCTATAGAATTTCCTAAGCATCCAATTGAATTATCAGAAAATATATTGATGATTAGTTTTTCATACCTTTTCCTTAATAGCTTTCAAAATGTTTATGTACGACTAGCAAATGTTTGGCCCAGTGGTCTGCAAACTTTAGTTTCTAAACATTTATTTTTTTTCCTCCGTAAAAATTAAGGTAGCATTTAACCATGTCTACTGCCACTACTTTGAAAATTAAGGCAGCTTTTACCTATCTCTGCTGTCGGCACTTCTGTATTCATTATTGTTTTCTCCAAAAAGTGCCAATAGTGCCTTAATGACAACGAAAAGTTCTTTAACAATATATTCTATCTTGGGCTAGAGCCTGAAAAAATAATAAGGTCATCTTTTTCCCTATAGTGAGCTACAGTTTCTGTTACAGGAAGTCAGGGACCCTGAACGGAGGGACTGGCTGAAGCCATGGTGGAAGAACATAAATTGTGAAGATTTCATGGACATTTATTAGTTCCCCAAATTAATAGTTTTATAATTTCTTACGCCTGTCTTTACTGCAGTCTCTGAACATAAATTGTTAAGATTTCATGGACACTTATCACTTCCCCAATCAATACTCTCGTGATTTCCTATGCCTGTCTTTAATCTCTTAGTCCCATCATCTTTGTAAGCTGAGGATGAATGTCGCCTCAGGACCCTGTGATAATTCCGTTAACTGCACAAATTGTTTGTGTAGCATGTGTATTTGAACAGTATGAAATCTGGGCACCTTAAGAACAGGATAACAGCAATTTTCAGGGAACGAGGGAGATAACCTTAAAGTCTGGCTGCCTGTGGGCTAGGCGGAACAGAGCCATATTTCTCTTCTTTCAAAAGCAAATAGGAGAAATATTGCTGAATTCTTTTTCTCAGCAAGGAACATCCCTGAGAAAGAGAATGCATTCCCAAGGGAAGGTCTCTAAAATGCCTGCTTTAGGAACGTCTGTGTTTTACGATTGTAGATAAGGGATGAAATAAGCCCCAGTCTCATGTAGTGCTCCCAGGCTTATCAGGACAAGGAAATTCCTGTCTAATACATTTTGGTCAGAGCGGTTGTCTGCTCTCAAGCCCTGTCTCCTAATAAGATGTTATCAATGATAATGTGTGCCCAAAGCTTTATTAGCGATTTTAATGTTGCCCTAGTCCTGTGATCTCGCCCTGCCTCCATTTGCCTTGTGATATTTTATTACCTTGTGAAGCATGTGATCTCTGTGACCACACCCTATTCGTACACTCCCTCCCCTTTTGAAAATCACTAATAAAACCTTGCTGGTTTTGTGCCTTGGGGGACATCACAGAACCTGCCGACATGTGATGTCTTCCCCCGGGGCACCCAGCTTTAAAATTTCTCCTTTTGTACTCTTTCCCTTTATTTCTGAGACCAGCCAACACTTAGGGAAATAGAAAAGAACTTACGTGAAATAACGTTGAATTATCGGGGGCTGGTTTTCCCCCCGATAAGTTTCTTCTTTAATTTGTCTATTCTAGACAACTGAGTTTAAAACATCTATTTGTCTTATGAAAGGATGTAGAAGATAAGAGTTCAGTATTCATTTCTTTGCTTTTCTCTATTGATAGTTTTTCTGGTGTTCTCCTTATTCACAACATAAAACTTTTAAAACTTTAGTTTTTTTCAAAATTTTGAGCTCATCACTGTTTTAAAATTATTTTTCATGTATGTCTTCATTAATATTTTGCACATGGTTTTTTTATGTAGTGTTTTTTGTTTTGTTTTGTTTGAGACAGAGTCTCACTCTGTCACCCAGGCTGGAGTGCAGTGGTGCCATCTCTGCTTACTGCAACCTCCGCCTTCCAGATTCAAGTGATTCTCATGCCTCAACCTCCCTAGTAGCTGGGATTATAGGTGCCTGCCACCACACCCAGCTAATTTTTGTATTTTTAGTAGAGACAGGTTTCACCATGTTGGCCAGGCTGGTTTGAACTCCTAATGATCCTCCCACCTCAGCCTCCCAAAGTGCTAGGATTATAGGCATGAGCCACTGTGCCTGACCTGATGTAGTTTTTTTGTTTGTTTTTTGTTTGTTTTTTTTTTGTTTTTTTGGTTTTTTTTTAATTAAAAATGATACATGGGCAGAACATACCAGTTTGTTGTACATAGATATACATGTGCCATGGTGGTTTGCTTTACCTATTAACCCATCCTCTGTTCCCTTCTCTAACTCTCACCCCCTAAAAGACTCTGGTGTGTGTTGTTCCCCTCTCTCTGTCCATGTGTTCTCAATGTTTAACTCCCACTTATGAGTGAGAACTACAGTATTTGGTTTTCTGTTCCTGTGTTAGTTTGCTGAGGTTGATGGCTTCTGGCTTCATCCATGTCCCTGCAGAGGACATGATCTCATTCCTTTTTATGGCCACATAGTATTCTATGTACCACATTTTCTTTATCCAGTCTATCGTTGATGGCCATTTGGGTTGGTTCCATGTCTTTGCTATTGTAAATAGTGCTGCACTAAACATGCATGTGCATGTGTCTTTATAGTAGAATGATTTATATTCCTTTGGGTATATACCCAGTAATGGTATTGCTGGGTCAAATGGTATTTCTGGTTCTGATCCTTGAAGAATCACCATACTGTCCTCCACAGTGGTTAAACTAATTTACATTCCCACCAACAATATAAAAGCATTCCTATTTCTTCACAGCCTCACCAGCATCTATTGTTTCCTGACTTTTTAGTAGTAGCCATTCTGACTGGCATGAGTTGGTATCTCATTGTGGTTTTGATTTGCATTTTTCTGATGATCAGTGATGTTGATCTTGCTTTTTTTCATATGTTTTTTGGCCACTTAAATTCTTCTTTTGAGAAGTGTCTGTTCATATCTGTTGCCCATCTTTTGATGGGATTGTCTTTTCTTGTAAATATGTTTAAGTTCCTTGTAAATTCTGGATATTAGACCTTTGTCAGATGTGTAGATTGCAAAAATTTTCTCCCGATTTGTAGGTTGCCTGTTTACTCTGGTCA
This sequence comes from Mandrillus leucophaeus, assembly GCF_000951045.1. Classification (NCBI taxonomy): domain Eukaryota; kingdom Metazoa; phylum Chordata; class Mammalia; order Primates; family Cercopithecidae; genus Mandrillus; species Mandrillus leucophaeus. The sequence goes on along the minus strand of NW_012101932.1, from coordinate 5,835,414 downwards.
TAGTTTCTTTTGCTGTGCAGTTGCTCTTCCATTTGATTAGATCACCTTTGTCAATTTTGGCTTTTGTTGCAATTGATTTTGGCATTTTTATCATGAAGTCTTTGCCCATGCCTGTGTCCTGAATGGTATTGCCTAGGTTTTCTTCTAGGGTTTTTATGGTTTTGGGCTTTACATTTAAGTCTTTAATCCATCTTGAGTTAATTTTTGTATAAGGTGTAAGGAAGGGGTAGAGTTTCAGTTTTCTGCATATGACCAGCCAGTTTTCCCAGCACCATTTACTGAATAGGAGATCCTTTCCCCTTTGCTTGTTTTTGTCCAGTTTGTCGTAGATCAGATGGTTGTAGATGTGTGGAGTTATTTCTGAGGTATCTGTTCTGCTCCAATGGTCTATATATCCGTTTTAGTACCAGTACCATGCTGTTTTGGTTACTGTAGCCTTGTAGTATAGTTTGAAGTCAGGTAGCATGGTGCCTCCAGCTTTGTTCTTTTTGCTTAGGATTGTCTTGGCTATATGGGGTCTTCTTTGATTTCATATGAAATTTGAAATAGTTTTCTAATTCTGTGAAGAATGTCAGTGGTAGTTTAGGAAAGTAGCATTGAATCTATAAATTACTTTGGGCAGTATGACCATTTTCACAATATTGATTCTTCTACCCATGAGGATGGAATGTTTTTCCATTTGTTTGTGTCCCTTCTTATTTCCCTGAGGAGTGGTTTGTAGTTCTTCTTGAAGAGGTCCTTCACATTCCTTGTTAGCTGTATTCCTAGGTATTTTATTCTCTTTGTAGTGATTGTGAATGGGAGTTTATTCATGCTTTGGCTTTCTGCTTGCTTACTGTTGGTGTAAAGGAATGCTTGTGATTTTTGCACATTGATTTTGTATCCTGAGACTTTGCTGAAGTTACTTCTCAGTTCAGGAAGTTTTGGAGCTGAAAAGATGGGGTTTTCTAAATACAAAATCATGTCTACAAACAGAGACAACTTGACTTCCTCTCTTCCTATTTGAATACCTTTTATTTCTTTCTCTTCCCTGATTGCCCTGGCCAGAACTTCCAAAACTATGTTGAATAGGAGTAGTAAGAGAAGGCATCCTTGTCTTGTGCCAGTTTTCAAAGGGAATGTTTCCAGCTTTTGCCCATTCAATATATTGGCTTTGGTTTGTAATAAATAGCTCTTATTATTTTGAGCCATGTTCCATCAATACCTTGTATATTGGGAGTTTTTAACATGAACGGATGTTGAATTTTATCAAAGGCCTTTTCTGCATTTATTAAGATAGTCATGTGGTTTTTGTCTTTGGTTCTGTTTATATGATGGATTACATTTATTGATTTATGTATGTTGAACCAGCCTTGCATTCCAGGGATGAAGCCGACTTGATTGTGGTGAATAAGTTTTTTGATGTGCTGCTGGATTTCATTTGCCAGTGTTTTATTGCAGATTTTTCCATAGATGTTCATTAGGTGTATTGGCCTGAAGTTTTCCTTTTTTGTTGTGTCTCTTCCTGGGTTTAGTATCAGGATGATGCTGGCTTCATAAAATGAGTTAGGGAGGAGTCCTTCCTTTTCCATTGTTTGGAATAGTTTCAGAAGGAATGGTACCAGCTCCTCTTTGTATTTCTGGTAGAATTCAGCTGTGAATCCATCTGGTCCTCAACTTTTTTTTGGTTGGTAGGCTATTAATTACTGCCTCAATTTCAGAACTTGTTAGTGGTCTATTCAGGGATTTGACTTCTTCCTCGTTTAGTCTTAGGAGGGTGTATGCATCCAGGAATTTATCCATTTCTTCCAGATTTTCTAGTTTATTTTTGTAGAGGTGTTTGTAGCATTCTCTGATGATAGTTTGTATTTCTGTGGAGTCAGTGGTGATATCCCCTTTATCATTTTTTATTGTATCTGTTTGATCCTTCTCCCTTCTTCTTTATTAGTCTAGCTAGCAGTCTATTTTGTTAATTTGTTAAAAAAAAAAAAAAAAAAAAAAAAAACCAGTTCCTGTATTCGATTTTTTTGGATGGCTTCTCATGTCTCTGTCTCCTTCAGTTCTGCTCTGATCTTAGTTATTTCTTTAGTTTTTGGATTAGTTTACTCTTGCCTCTCAAGCTCTTTTAACTGATGTTTGGGTATCAATATCAGATCTTTCTAGCTTTCTGATGTGGGCATTTAGTGCTATAAATTTCCCTCTTAACACTACTTTAGCTGTGTCCCAGAGATTCTGGTACATTGTCTCTTTGTTCTCATTGGTTTCAAAGAACTTATTGATTTCTGCCTTAATTTCATTATTTACCCAGGAATCATTCAGAAACAGGTTGTTCGATTTCCAATAAATCATGTGGTCTTGAGTGAGTTTCTTAACCCGGAGTTCTAATTTTATTGCCCTGTGGTCTGACAGTCTGTTTGTTAGGATTTCAGTTCTTTTGCATTTGCTGAGGAGTGTTTTACTTCCAATTACGTGGTTGATTTTAGAATTAAGTGCCATGTGGCACTGAGAAGAATGTATATTCTGTTGATTTGGGGTGGAGAATTCTGTAAATATCTGCCAGGTCCACTTGATCCAGAGCTGAGTTCAAATCCTCAATATGCTTGTTAATTTTCTGTCTCATTGATCTGTCTAATACTGACAGTATGGTGTTCAAGTCTCCCACTATTATTGTGTGGGACTCTAAGTCTCTTTGTAGGTTTCTAAGAATTTGTTTTATGAATCTGGGTGCTCCTATATTGGGTGCATATATATTTAGAATAGCTCTTCTTGTTGAATTGTTCCCTTTACCATTATGTAATGCCCTCCTTTGTCTTTTTTGATCTTTGTTGGTTTAAAGTCTGTTTTGTCAGAGACTAGGATTGCAACCTCTGCTTTTTTCGCTTTCCATTTACTTGGTAGATTTTTCCTCCATCCCTTTATTTTGAGCCTGTTTGTGTCTTTGCACATAAGATGGATCTCCTGAATACAGCACACCAATGGGTCTTGACTCCTTACCCAGTTTGCCAGTCTGTGTGCTTTAATTGGGGCATTTAGCCCATTTACATTTAAGGTTAGTGTTGTTACATGTGAATTTGATCCTGTCATCATGATGCTATTTGGCTATTTTGCACACTACTTGATGCACTAGTTTATTCATAGTGTCATTGGTCTTTATATTTTGGTGTGTTTTTGCAGTGGCTGGTTCCAGTTTTTCATTTCCGTATTTAGTGCTTCTTTCAGGAGTTCTTGCAGGGCACATCTGGTGGTAATGAAATCCCTCAGCATTTGCTTCTCTGGAAAGGATTTTATTTCTTCTTCACTGATGAAGCTTAGTTTGGCTGGATATGAAATTCTGGGTTGATAATTCTTTTCTTTAAGAATGTTGAACATTGGCCCCCAATCTCTTCTGGCTTGTAGAGTTTCTGCTGAGAGGTCCACTGTTAGTCTGATGAGTTTCCCTTTGTAGGTGACTGGCCTTTCTCTCTGGCTGCCCTTAACAGGTTTTCCTTCATTTCAGCCTTGGAGAATCTGATGATTATGTGTCTTGGGGTTGATATTCTTGTGGAGTATCTTAATGGTGTTCTCTGTATTTCCTGAATTTGCGTGTTGTCCTGTCTTGCTAGGTTGTGGAAGTTCTCCTGGATACCATCCTGAAGTGTGTTTTCCAGCTTGTTTCCATTCTCCCTGTCTCCTTCTGGTACTCCAATCAATCACAGGTTCGGTCTTTTTATGAAGTCCCATATTTATTAGAGTCTTTGTTCATTCCTTTTCATTTTTTTTTTTTTTGATCTATTCTTGTTTGCATGTCTTATTTCAGTGAGGTGGTCTTCAAATTCTGATACCCTTTTTTCTGCTTGGTCGATTCAGCTGTTGATACTTGTATATGCTTCACAAAGTTCTCAGGCTGTGTTTTTCAGCTCCATCAGGTAGTTTATCTGAACTGGTTATTCTAGTTAGCAATTCCTCTGTCCTTTTATAAAGGTTCTTAGCTTGCTTCTTTGCATTGGGTTAGAACATGCTCCTTTTAGCTCAGCATAGTTTTATTACCCATCTTCTGAATCATACTTCTGTCAGTTTGTCCATCTGATCCTCCATTCAGTTATGTGCCCTTGATGGAGAGACATTGTGATCATTTGTAGGAAAAGAGGCGCTCTGGCCTTTTGGATTTTCAGTGTTTTTTCATTGATTCTTTTTCATCTTCATGAGATTGTCTAGTTTCAGTCTTTGAGCCTGCTGACCCTTGGATAGGGTTTTTGGGGAGCTTTTTTGTTCTTGTTGATGCTATTGTTGCTTTCTGCTTGTTAGTTTTTCTTTCAGTAGTCAGGTCCCTCTTCTGTAAGGCTGCTGCAGTTTGCTGGGGGTTCACTTCAGGCGCTATTTATCTGATTCTCTCCCGTGCCTGGAGATGTCACTCAGGGAGGCTGGAGAACAGCAAAGATGGGTGCCTGCTCCTCCCTCTGGGGCCTCTGACTTTGAGTGGCACCAACCTGATGCCGGTAGGATCACTCCTGTATAATGTGCGTGACAACCCCTATTTGAATGTCTCACCCAGTTGAGTGGCACGGGGAGCAGGACTTGCTTAACAGAGCACTTTGTCCTTTGTTGGAGAGGGTGTGCTTCGCTGGGGAGAAACCCACTTCTCTGTGCTGCCCGGATTCCTCAGAACTACCAGGAGGAGAGGCTAAGTCTGCTGGTCCACAGAGATTGCCGCCACCCTTCCCACTTAGGGGCTCAGGCCCAGGGAGATCCAAATTCTGTCCGTGAGCCTCTAGCTGCAGTTATTGGAGATCCTGCAGGGAAACCCCCCACCCAGTGAGGAAGGATGGGTCAGATTTAGGCCTGAAGATGTCCTCTGGCCACAGACTGTCACAGCCAGTATGTTGGGCTGTGGGGACAAGTCTTGGTACTTGTTTCTTTTGTTTGTTTGTTTTTTGTTTTGAGACAGTCTCTCTGTCACTCATACTGGAGGGCAATGGCACAGTCTCAGCTCACTGCAACCTCCATCTTCCAGGTTCAAGTGATTCTCGTACTTCAGCTTCCTGAGTAGCTGAGATTACAGATGCACGCCACCATGCCCACCTAATCTTTGTATTTTGAGTAAAGATGGGGTTTCGCCATGTTGCCTAGGCTGGTCTCAAACTCTCGGCCTTAAGTGATCTGCCCAACTAAGCCTCCCAAAGTGCTGGGATTACAAGCGTGAGGCAACGTGCCTGGCCTTGTACTTGGTGTTTTAAAACACAAAACATCTTGTACAGTCTTTCTTTCTTTGTTGAAATTATTTATGCCTAATAAACAGGATTTAGTATCTTTAATTTTCATTCCATGGAATTAAATCTATCTTTCTCTGAGTTTTAAAGTTCTGCTTATCTAAAATCCAGAATGTCAACAACTCTATTACTGCTGGGTTTATAACCAAAAGAAAATAAATTATTCTATCAAAAAGACACGTGCACTCTTATGTTCATCTCTACACTATTCACAACAACAAAGACATTGAATCAACCCAGGTGCCCATCAGTGGTAGATTGGATAAAGAAAGTGTGGTATATATACAACTGTGGACTACTATGCAGCCATTAAAAAAAATAAAGTCATGTCCTTTGCAGCAACATGGATGGAGCTGGAGGCCATAATCCTAAGCAAATGAACGCAGGAACAGAAAACTAAATACCTCAAGTTCTCACTTGTTGTTAATGTTAGGAGCTATGCATTAAGCATATATAGCCATAAATATTGGAACAGTAGACACTGTGGACTACTAAAGCGTGGGGGGATGTGGGGGTAAAAGAAAAACTACCTTTGGATACTATGCTTACAATCAGGGTGATGGAATCCATATTCCAAACCTCAGCATCATGCAGTATTCCCAGTTAACAAACCTACACATGTACCTCTTCTATCTAAAAAGTTGAAAATTTTTGAAAACAAAAAATATTTATGCTTTATAAATAATGTTACTGTATGGTATGGGGGATGTAGTGCTCTAAATAAATAAAACTGGAATTTCTTATCAGATTAAAAAAAAAAAGTCCAGAGTGTATGTATCTAAACCATACTTAGTATTTTTTTCTTTTACTGGTATGAGCTCTAAGGTGACATTGTCATCTTTGTTCATTTCTGTCTTCCTCAAAATTAATTCCAGCGAAGCAGTTCTGTTTGCTTTCTTTGTCTTTATGAATGATTCTTAGGAGAAACTGACTATTTTAATTGATACCTTGGCTTCTGGAGCTTCTTCCTTAAGTTTTCCTGATTATTATTATTATTATTATTTTGTCCACAGGTTTAGTGGTTTTTAAACTTTTTTCTGTGCTCCCTAACTTTGGAGACTAAATTGAAAAGCAGTTGTAAAGAGTAGGACTAAAAGCATTGAAAACTGTGAATGTAGCATTCCCTTAGAAAAATGTCCTGGTAAAATAGTGTTATTTATAAAATGATATACTTTACTCATTAATTTTTAATAGAACATTAATTTAAAATGTTTTTCAGAGTATTGTAAATAGAAAGTTGTTTACATGTATCTAAACTAGGACTTCATTTTAGCAGCTTTTCAGGATGTTTCATCTATTACAAAGCAAGCAATATTGTAGTATGAGATTAGGAAACTCAGAAATTTGTTTGCATAAACAATTTCAAAATAGGAAAGACATTTATCAGGGCTGAGCTAATGAGTATTTGATGGCCCAGAGTTGGCAAAAATACAGAAAAAAATAATTTTTGGATTGCTGTTTTATTACAGAACAAAAAAGAAATACCAGCTCTTTGGAATGTTGAAGTTTCATGTTTCCTTATGTTTTTGTTTTGTTTACAGGTCCTCCTCCTTTCCCTGCAGAACCTGTTGTTTTACCTGAACCAGCATATGTTTCAAAAGTACATTATGGTAGGAAAGTTTTTTGTGATGTTCTTCTTTAGAAGAGTAGCCCAATTAAAAATAGTAACAACATAATTAAAATAAGCATAGGTGTGAAAATGTACATTAACACTTTATCATCCAAACCTTTCACACTTCTACAGAAAGGAGAATTTTTTTCTATACTATGCTAAAAATGAAAGAAATAAGGAATGGAGAGGAAAGGCTGAAGAAAAGGTTTTTTTTTTTTTTTTTTTTTCCTATAAGGAGATGTTTTATCAATTTCATACATCTTTTTTAGAATTCTTTGTTTTGGTGGGCTTGTCATAAATGAAAACCAATAGCCTTCTGGTACTTGGAGGTCATTTGAAACATTCTTTTCAAATAATTTGTTTATTTAGTTTTAATGGCCATTATTTGTCACTCAAGCCTGAGAAAGCTGCAGCTTCAATTGAAGTTACTAGTTGTGTGACATAGTGTGGCCTAGTTGTGTGACCTGTTACTTCTCTGTGTACCTTTTTTACTCATCTGTAAAATAGTTATTACAGTAATTATCTCATAGGGTTATTATGAGGATTAAATGAATTCATAAATGTAAAATTCTTACATCAGTGCCTAGCACACCATAGATGCTCACTAAATAGTAACTAATATTATTTTATTATAACAATCACATTTCACATTGTATGATAGTTATTATATACTTTGCCTGTTAGATTATGAATATCCTGAAAGCTAAACAATTATTCTTAATTTTTACGTTTACTACCTAGTGAGCACACTTCAGACTTTAACAAGTATTTGTAAGAGGAAAAAGAAAAGGAACCTTTATTTTCCATTTTCCTCACCTGCAGGCTAGGATTTGAAAAGTTCTATGCCTATTCAGCATTCACTGTCTTTCTAAGACAGAGTAAAAGGCCTTGCACATTTATGTGCTTGCTTGAAAGAAAAGGACCAGACCAGGGAAAATAGGCCCTTTCAAAAGACAAAATCCACCAATAGTTAGATGTAGTGTCTGGCCTAACAGTTGTAAGAATTGATGAAGTGAGGGCAATGAGGGATCAGTCCTACAGCAGTGATCTCCTAATATGGGAAGAGGCTCTTGTCTTTCCTTTCAACTTCTGTGGACATTTTTAGTGAATAAGAGGATAGAATCCTAAGTTAAGGATGGCAAATAATATAGATTGCTATTACTTCAGGAAAACAGTGATAATCTGTGAGAAAGAATATGTAGTTTTTAAAAATACCAGGTTTGGTAGGCTCACGTCAGGAGACATATATTTGTCAGAAAAGGGAAAGCAAATTCTTTAAATTTATGGGTAAAAACAAGTTTTGAATGTTATAACTTTTGAAGAAGAACGATTTGAGACCCACAAACTATTGGGCCAGTTACAGAGGTAGTCAGTATTTCCCAGCCTGTCTGGTTTGCTGTATGTATATACATTTGTGTGTGTGTGTGTGTATGTACTTATTTATTTGAGATGGAGTTTTGCTCTTGTCACCCAGGCTGGAGTGCAGTGGCACAATCTCAGCTCACTGCAACCTCTGCCTCCCAGTTTCAAGCAATTCTCCTGCCTCAGGCTCCCAAGTAGCTGGAATTACAGACACCCACCACCAAACCCTGTCTCTACCTCTATTTTTAGTAGAGACAGGGTTTCACCATGTGGACGAGACTGGTCCTGACCTGTCCCCTGACCTCAAGCGATCTGCCTGCCTCAGCCTCCCAAGTACTGAGATTACAGGCGTAAGCCACCACGTCCAGCCTACTTTGCTAAATGGACCATATCTTCATTAAAAATAATGAGGCCCGGCACGGTGGCTCATGCCTATAATCCCAGCACTTTGTGAGGCCAAGGTGAGTGGATCATGAGGTTGGGAGTTCAAGACCAGCCTGGCCAATATGGTGAAACCCTGTCTCTACTAAAAATACAAAAATTAGCCAGGCGTGGTGGTGCATGCCTGTAGACCCAACTACTCGGGAGGCTGAGGCGGAAGAATCGCTTGAACCCGGGAGTCGGAGGTTGCAGTGAGCCAAAATTACGCTATTGCACTCCAGTCTGGGTGACAGAGCAAGACTCCATCTAAAAAAAAGAAAAATCCATAGATAACTTTTGATGTATATTCTTGATTATAAACTGTTCTATGGTAATCCTAGGTTACTTAGAACTATCTTCCTCCTCTTTCAAAATTTCTAGCTTTTTTAGTGAGAACATGGAACTGTATTAAGAATCTAAATGCTTAGTGGTTTGTAGTGGTTCTCAATGGGACAAATAATAAGAGAATGTATTTTGGTTGTCACAATGATTAGGGCATTCAGTGGGGTGCTGGTCATCTTGCAAAGTGTGTGGCACATACCTGTACAACAAAGAATTGTCTTGTGTCCAGTATGACTTTTGAATATATCATCAGACAAACTCTACAGATATAAATCAGTAGTCTGCTAGTATGTAATACTGACATATCTTTTTATAAGTTATCCAAAAAGCTCAATAACTCATATTCTTTTAGAATTGAAAACTTTGAAATCTCAGTCGTGACCTAAATTGTAAATTTGCTTACAGATATCTATAAATTATTAAATAATTTGATTGTAAGGTTATGATAAGAATAATAAGACAGCTCTGGGAGGAGGACAATGTTCTTGAAATTTATGTCTTGATTTTTTTCTAGAAGGGAGACATATTCAGTATGCAAAGATTTCACAGATCGTTAAAGAAACATTCAATCAACTAATTTCTAATCATTCAGAATACCTGAAATATAGCAGTTCATTGGCTGCTTTTATAATTGAAAGAGGTAAGTCCAAATATTTGGGAAAAAGTAATATTGTAATAATCTAATAGTAATATTTTAGTTAACTGTCTTTGCTCCTGTACACAATGGTGTTGCATTGATCTGAAGTGACTTTTTCTGGTAAGTGTGGGTCATTAAACACAAAGCTTCTCCAGAGTAGAAATAAAGCACACTGACCAGGACCCAACAGAGAACTGCAAAATGGTAAAAGTCCTAACATTTTAAACCTTAGCCCTGCTGGCACCACTACCCTCCTGAAATCTAGTCCTCAGTAACATTAAGAATAGCATCTTTTCTTCTTTTTCAAGTAAGAAAAGATTGATATATGGAATCTTATTCTTGTGGACATGTAAAGTTGTGATTCTAACTATGTTTTTATCTTTTGTTAACCCTTTAATGTTCTGAGTTCATCATTAATTGAAACCATTTGAGTCTTACATTCATCTCTGAATTAGATATTATAAATTACATAGAAACAATTTGAGATTTGATTCCTATTCTTAAGGGGTTGTTATGATCTAAGTAGGCACGGTAGATAAATATACTAGTTGAAAGTCGAAGATGATAAAAGTTAAAACTTGTTTTCCATAATGCAAAAAGTGTGTAAGAATTCTTAGAAAAGAAATGATAGAGTTTAAAGTCTTTTGGAATAGGCATGACTTAAGCTGTAACTTTAAGGGTTGATAAAACTTGTATAAATAGAAGAAAGGAAGACATTTTTGTATAGAGAAAGGAATGAGGGAAGCAGCAGTGAGAAAACTGCAGGACAATGAGGTAAATTTATTGCTAGTACAGATTAGTCTATGTACAGGAGTAATACAAAATGCAATTAGATTGATAAAATAGTGCCAGATTATGGAGTGGTTTAAAAACAGGTCAAAAGTTAAATTTAACAAGATCAATTAAAGCTGTAATTTCAAACAGTGATAGACTGTGGGCTGTAATTGTTGGGAGCATTAATCAGACTCAGTTCCGCTATTTAAATTACTTTGGGCAAATTATATACTTAACATCTCTATGCTTTAGTTTTTTCTTATTTCTTAAAAGTAGAGATAATAGAAACAATAACAATCCAACTTCATGGAGTTGTTAGGATTAGATATAATAATGTCACTACAGTATTTAGCATAGTACTTGGCATTTAGTAAAAGTCTAATTTCATTTGGAATGGTTAAGATAAATGAGTAAACAATAATTGACAAATAATTTTTTAAAGATTTCTGGGGTTAAACCTGAATTATAGAATCACAATTTATGTGGTTGTGATGGAGTGCCTACATTAGAGTTGAGATGGACATAAATGGGAAGGGAAAAATACAGTTTTAAAAAAAATTGATAAGGTAAAAGTGGACAATAAATGATAGATGAAGTGACATGAATAAAAAGTAATACCAACATTTAAAGTTGACATAGGATAATCATATTTCCTCATCCATAGGGAATCTAGAAGCTAGTGTGAAGCTGATTGGAGAAGAGCATGGATAAGAATAATAAATGTAGTTTTAGATAATATGAGTATGAATATAAGCAGGGAAAGCCTGAGTGAAATCAGATGAACATTCCTGGAGTCACTCACACAATCAGTACATATTTAAGATGTATTATTAGAAACTGCCTCATCAGTTTTAAAAAATGTCAGTAGTTTTGAGGGAATGGGTGGCGTTTGGTTACAGAGATAAGTTCTTTAGTGGCGATTTCTGAGGTTTTGATGCACCCATGACCCAAGCAGTCTATGCTGTACCCAATGTTATCCCTCATCCCCTCTACTACCCTTCCCCCGGGGCCCCAGAGTCCATTATATCATTCTTATGCCTTCATGTCTTCCTGGCTTAGCTCCCACTTGTAAGTGAGAACATACAATGTTTGATTTTTCCATTCCTCATTACTTCCCTTGGAATAATGGTCTCCAACTCTGTCCAGGCTGAGTACTATTCCAGGGTGTGTGTGTGTGTGTGTGTGTGTGTGTGTGTGTGTGTGTGTGTGTGTATGCATGCCACAATTTCTTTATTCACTCATTATTGATGGGCATTTGGGCTGGTTCCATATTTTTGCAATTGCAAGTTGTGCTGCTATAAACATGTGTATGCAGGTGTCTTTTTCATATAATGACTTTTTTTCTTCTGGGTAGATACCCAGTAGTGGGATTGCTGGATTAAATGATAATTCTACCTTTAGTTCTTTAAGGAATCTCTTTACTGTTTTCCATAGAAATTGTACTAGTTTACATTCCTACCAACATTGTAAAAGTATTCCTTTTATACCACATGCACGTCAACATCCGTTATTATTTTAATTTTTAAATTATAGCCAGTCTTGCAGGAGTAAGGTGGCATTGCATTGTGGTTTTGATTTGCATTTCCTAAATAATTAGTGATGTTGAGCCCTTTTTCATATAATTTTTGGCCATTTTATATCTTCTTTTGAGAATTGTCTATTCGTGTCCTTAGCCCATTTTTTTTTGATGGGATTATTTGTTTTTTTCTTGCTGATTTGAGTTCCTTGTAGACCCTGGATATTAGTCCTTTGTCAGATGCATAGTTTGCAAAGATTTTCTCCCACTCTGTGTGTTGTCTGATTACTCTGCTGATTATTTCTTTTGCTGTGCAGAAGTGTTTTAGTTTAAGCCTCATCTATTTATCTTTGTTTTTGTTGCATTTACTTTTGGGTTCTTGGTCATGAACTCTTTGCCTAAGCCAAAATGTAGAAGAGTTTTTCCAATGTTATCTTCTAGAATTTTTATGGCTTAATGTCTTAGATTTAAGTCTTTGATCCATCTTGAGTTGATTTTTGTATGAGGTGAGAGATGAGGGACCCAGTTTTATTGTTCTACATATGGCTTGCCAATTATCCCAGAGTCATTTGTTGAATAGGGTGTCCTCTCCCCACTTTATGTATTTGTTTGCTGTATCAAAGTTCAGTTGACTGTAAGTATTTTGTTGTATTTCTGGGTTCTCTATTCTGTTCCATTATTCTGAGTGCCTAGTTGTATATCAATACCAATACCATGTTGTTTTGGTAACTGTAGCTTTGTAGTATATAGTTTGAAGTTTGGTAATGTGATGCCTCCAGATTTGTTATTTTTGATTAGTCTTACTTAGGCTATGCAGGTTGTTTTTTGGTTTTATGTGAATTTTAGGATTTTTCCTAGTTCTGTGAAGAACAATCATGGTATTTCGATGGGAATTGCTTTGAATCTGTAGATTGCTTCTGGCAGTATGGTGATTTTCACAATATTGATTCTACCCATCCTTCAGCATGGGATGTGTTTCCATTTGTTTCTGTCATCTGATTTCTTTCAGCAGTGTATTGTGGTTTCCCTTGAGATCTTTCACCTCCTTGGTTAGGTATATTCCTATTTTTTTTTTTTTTTTTTGGGCTGTTGTAAAGGGGGTTTAGTTCTTGATTTGATTCTCAGCTTGGTCACTGTTGGTGCATAGCAGAGATACTGATTTTTGTACATTGATTTTGTATCCTGAAACTTTATTGAATTCATTTATCAGCTCTGGGAGGTTTTTGGATGAGTCTTTAGGGTTTTCTAGGTATATGATCATATCATCAGTGAACAGTGACAGTTTGACTCCCTCTTTACTGATTTGGATGTTCTTTATTTCTGTCTCTTGTCAGGTCGCTCTGGCTAGGACTTCCAGTACTATGTTGAATAGAAATGATGAGAGTGGGCATCCTTGTCTTGTTCCAGTTCTTTCTCGGGGGAATACTTTGAACATTTCCCTGTTCAGTATTGCTGACTGTGTGTTAGTCATAGATGGCTTTTATTACCTTAAGTTATGTCCCTCCTATGCCAATTTTACTGAGGGTTTTAATGTTAAAGGGATGCTGGATTTTGTCAAATGCTTTTTCTGTATCTATTGAGATGATCACATAATTTTTGTTTTTAATTCTGTTTATGTGGTGTATCACATTTATTGACTTGCATATGTTAAACCATCCCTACATCCCTGGTATGAAACCCACTTGATTATGGTGTATAATCTTTTTATGCTCTTGGATTCAGTTAGCTAGTATTTTTGTTGAGGATTTTTGCTTCTATGTTCATCAGGGATATTGGTCTTTAGTTCTTCTTTTATTTAATGTCTTTTGCTGGTTTTGGTATTAGGGTGATACTGGCTTCATAGAATGTTTTAGGGAGCATTCCCTCTTTCTCCGTTTTTGGAATAGTTTCAGTAAGATTGGTAGCAATTCTTCTTTGAATGTCTGATAGAATTCAGCTGTGAATCTATCCAGTTGTGAACTTTTTTGTTGGCATTTTTAAAATTATGGTTTCACTCTTACTGCTTTTTATTGGTTTGTTCAGAGTTTCTATTTCTTCCTGGCTTAATCTAGGAGGGTGTCTGTTTTCAGGAATTTATCCATCTCTTCCAGGTTTTCTAGTTTGTGCATGTGAAGGTGTTCATAGTAACGTTGAATGATCTTTTGTATTTTGGTGTCATCACCTGTAATATCTCCTGTCTCGTTTCTGATTGACCTTATTTGGATCTTCTCTCTTCTTTTCTTGGTTAATCTCACTACTGGTCTATCAATTTTGTGTGTCTTTTCAAAGAACCAGCTTTTCATTTCATTTATCTTTTGTTTTTGGTGTTTTTTGTTTCAGTTTTATCTGTTTCTGCCCTGATCTTTATTATATCTTTTCTTCTGCTGGGTTTGGGTTTGTTCTTGTTTTTCTAGTTCCTTGAGGTGTCACTTTAGATTAGTCTGTTTGTGCCCTTTCAGACTTTTTTATAGGCATTTAATGCTGTGAACTTCCCTCTTAGCACCACTTTTGCTGTATCCCAGAGGTTTTGATTGATTGTGTCACAATTATTGTTTAGTTCAAATAATTTTTTAATTTCCATGTTGATTTCATTGTTGATACAAAGATCACTCAAGAGCAGATTATTTAATTTCCATATATTTGTATAGTTTTGAGGGTTTGTTTTGGAGTTAATTTCCAAATTTATTCCACTGTAGTCTGAGAGAGTACTTGATATAATTTCAGTTTTCTTAAATTTACTGAGACTTGTGACCTCTCATATGGTCTGTCTGGTAGAATATTCCATGTGCTAATGAATAGAATGTATATTCTGCAGTTGTTGGGTAGAATGTTCTGTAAATATCTGCTAAGTTCATTTGTTGTAGGGTATAGTTTAAGTTCATTGTTTCTTTGTTGACTTTCTGTCTTGATGACCAGTGTAGTGTTGTTAGTGGAGTATTAAAGTTCCCCACTATTATTGTGTTGCCATCTATCTTTTTTCTTAAGTAGTAGTAATTATTTTATAAATTTGTGAGCTCCAATATTAAGTGCATATATATTTAGGATTATGATGTTTTCCTGTTGGACTAATCCTTTTATCATCATATGATATCCCTCTATGTCTTTTTTAACTGCTACTGCTTTAAAGTTTGTTTTGTCTGGTATAAGAATAGCTACTCCTGCTTGCTTTTGGTTTCCATTTCGTGGAGTGTCTTTTTCCACCCCTTTACCTTATATGAGTCCTTATGTGTTAGGTGAGCCTCTTGAAGACAGCAGAAACTTGGTTGGTAAGTTCTTGTCCATTCTGCAATTCTGTATCTTTTAAGTAGAGCATTTAGGCAATTTACATACAATATTAGTCTTGAGATATGGGGTACTGTTCTATTAATCATGCTAGTTGTTGCCTGAATACTTCGGGTGGTTTTTTTTTTAATTGTGTTATGGTTTTATAGTCCCTGTGAAATTTATGCTTTTAGTAGGTTTTATTTTGGTGTATTTTGATAATTTTGTTTCAAGATCCATAATTCCTTTTAGCATTTATTTAATACTGGCTTTGTAGTGGTGAATTCTCTTAGCATTTGTTTGTCTGAAAAAGACTATCTTTCCTTCATTCATGAAACTCAGTTTTTCTGGATACAATATTCTTGGCTGATGATTATTGTTTACAGAGTCTAAAGATAAGACCCCAATCCCTTCTGACTTGTAGGGTTTCTGCTGAGAAATCTGTTAATCTGATAGATTTTCCTTTATAGGTTACCTGATGCTTTTTTCTCATAGCTCTTAAGATTCTTTGCTTCATCTTGACTTTAGATAGCCTGATGACTTTGTGCCTGGGTGATGATCTTTTTGTGATGAATTTCCCAGGTGTTCTTTGAGCTGCTTATATTTGGATGTCTACATCTCTAGCAAGGCCAGTGAAGTTTTCCTCAATTTTTCCCTCAAATACGTTTTCCAAACTTTTAGATTTCTCTTCTTCCTCAAGAACACCATAGTTATTATGTTTGGTCATTTAACATAATCCCAAATTTCTTGGAGGCTTTGTTCATTTTTTTAAGTTCTGTTTTCTTTGTCTTTGTCAGATTGGGCTAATTCAAAAGCCTTGTCTTTGAGCTCTGAAGTTATTTCTTCTACTTGTTCTAGTCTTGCTAAAACTTTCCAGTGCATTTTGTATTTCTCTAAGTGTGTCTTTTCCAGAAGTTGTGATTTTATTTTCTTTATAATAGCTTTTTCTCTGGAGACTTTTTCATCCATACCCTATATATATATTTTTAATTTCTTTAAGTTGGTTTTCACATTTTTCTGGCACCTCTTTGAGGAGCTTAATAATCAAGCTTCTGAATTCTTTATCTGGCAGTTCAGTGATTTATTCTTGGTTTGGATGCATTGCTGGAGAGCTAATGTGATCTTTTGGGGATGTTATAGAATCTTGTTTTATCATATTACCAGATTTACTTCTCTGGTTCCTTCTCATTTGGGGAGACTGTTTCAGTGGAAATATCTGGAACTCAAGGCCTGCTCTTCACATTCTTTTTTTCCATTGGGTGAGCCCTTAATGTGGTACTCTTCCCTTCCCCTAAGGATGAGTCTTCCTGAGAACCAGACTGCAGTGATTGTTATTGCCCTTCTGGGTGTAGCCACCCAGCCGGGTTATCAGGCTCCGGACTGGTACTGGAGAATGTCTGCAAAGAGTCCTGTGATGTGATCCATCTTCAGATCTCCCAGCCATGAATACCAGAACCTGCTCTAGTGGAGGTGGCAGGGTAGTGAAGTGGACTCTGTGGGAATCCTTGGTTATAGTTTTGTTTAGTGTGCTGGTTTTCTCAAATGCTGGCTATGCTAGCAGTGAAGTTGTCACATGGACAGACTCAGGACCTCTGGTTAGCCAGCACATTGCAGGAGGTGAAATTAGCTGTTGTTTTCTCCTTCTTTGGAGCAGGGTGGTTCTGTTATGAGTTGCTGTAATGACTTGAGTTGGTTGGCCTCCAGCCAGGAGGTGGCACTTTCAAGGGAGCACCAGCTGTCTTCAGAGAACGGGGGGATATAAGCTTGCCCTACCTTAGCCAGGATAAGTATTCAGGTTTCTCTGGCAACTGATGGGGCTGTAGAGCTCCCAAGAGTGCCTTTTGTCTTCGGCTACCAGGGCAGGTAGAGAAAAACCATCAGGTAGGAGCAGGGTTAGGCGGGTCTGAGCTCAGACTCTCCTTGTGCTGTGGCCACTGTGGGAGATGGCAGGATGGTTCTCAGGCCAATGGAGTTATGTTTTAGGGGGATTATGGCTGCCTCTACTGTGTCATACATGTCACCAGGGTAGTTGGGGAAAGCTAACAGTGACAGGCCTCACCCAGCCCCTACACAGCCAACAAGGCCAGTCTCACTCCTGCAGTGTCCCACCAACAGAGCTCAGTTTATATTCAGGCAGCAGCAGGCAGGGCTGAGATCTGGCCCGAGGCTATAATCCTACCCACTGAGAAAGCAAGCAGGGCTTTCAGGCCTGCAGCCTGTCATAGGGTGTGGCTTCTGCACTCCTATCTGCACTTCCCATTCGCCCCCATGGATTTTGCTCAGGAAAATTTGCACTCAGTCAAAATTATTACAAACTTCAGCTAGAAGCTTCCTTTAACCTGTGGCCCCTTCCCAGTCCCACTGGCTGCCTTATCCAAGGACCCCTATGAGATAAAGCCAGGGATGACTTCAATGGGCTGGGAACTGGGATCTCCTACAGGGCTCTTCGTGCTGTTTGTCTTCTATTTTGCTTGGCTCCCTAAATTTATTTCATCTCTAGGTAAAGTTAAATCCTTCACCTGTGATCTGGATTTTTATGTTCCCCAATGTGTGTTCAGAGGTAGACTTTTCCCCACCTCACACTTTGGGAACTCACAGTTTTTCAGCTGTCTCACAGAGTTTGCAATGGCAAGCTACTTCTTTCAAAGGGTCTGTGAATTCCTTTGGTTTTCCTGATATGTTCCTGCAGTGGTTCTTGGAGCAAAAGTTCATGATGTGAGTCTCCATACACTATTCTGTTCGTCCAAGTGGAAGCTGCATGTTAGTCCTGTGTCCTATCTGCCATTTTCCCCCATCAAAAATCACCTTATTATTTTTAATTGGGTCTATAAGAAGGTATCAAATCTAAATGTCCTTCCCTCCACTGCCACCAAATCTATATACTTTCCTGCACTTGTATCCATCTTCTCTACTGTGACAGTAGAGGAAGCATCACCACTCCTATAGGCTAATTCTTCTACTTGAATTCTGATTCCATTCCTTCTCACATCTTGATAAATTCCTTCTTTTGGTTAACTCTTCTTTTACTGGCAATAACAAACTTGAGTATCGCCCTGAAGCATTGCAAGTTGAGTTACAGAGCTGAGAAAGAAGCTGAGTTATTTGCTACATTATTACCCTTTACAACTGAGAGCTTATGTCACCATTCTGGAACTTATAGTGACACTATATAATTCTATTTAAGGGAAGGTTTACAGACCTGGTTATTGAGTCAGATTCACCATTCATAGCGTGACATCCCTATCCTAGGAATGAAAGTAGAGTCTGTGCCCAGGTGTCCCTGAATAATATATCTTTGCTTTCATCTCTTCAGTATCCTGGAAAGCCTGGCTTCCCAAATTTCCATCCTAAAAATAAAACAAACCCTCCTTTAAGCCTATGACACCTTTCTACTTAATCCAGTCATTATTTATTTGACTTTGTAGCCAGACTTCATCAAGAAGCTCCTGACAGCCACTGTGTCTACTTTTTGCTTCAACTTAGTTTTTTCTTTTTCTCCACTACTTCTTGGAAATTAGCCTTGCCAAGGTACCCACTGCCTGCATGTTGCACAATCCAGTGGATTTTGTTACCTATTCACTTGACTTTCCAGAAACATGTAACACCGTTTACCACTCTTTGTTTTTTCTACCACAATACCCTTCTGGTCTACCTGGTCTCCACCCTACCACCCACAATATTGACAATAAATTTCAAATATACAATGCATTACTATTAACTGTAGTCTCCATGCTCTACATTAGGTCTCCAGAAGTTATTAGTTTTACAACTCCACGTTTGTACCCTTTGATCAATGTCTCTCCATTTCCCCTTCTTTCTAACCACTAGTAACCACCGTTCTCCTTTGTTTTTATGAGTTCAACCTTTTTAGATTCCACATATGAGTGAGATTATGCAGTGTTTTGTCTTTCTGTGTCTGGCTTACTTCACTTAACATAATGTCTTCCAGATTCATTCATATTGTTGAAAATGGCAGAATTTTCTTCTTTTTGGGGGGGGGCTGAAAAACATTCTATTATATATATGTCATAGTTTCTTTATCTGTTCCTTTATTGAGACATTTAGGTTGTTTCTGTATCTTGGCTGTTGTGAATAATGCTACAACAGTGAACATGGGAGTGTAGATACCTCTTCAGATCTTAATTTCACTTCCTTTGGATATATACACAGAAGTGGGGTTGCTGGATTATATGGCAAGTTGTATTTTTATTTTGTTGAGGAATCTCCATAGTTTTCCACAATGCCTATAAAAATGTACATTTCTGCCAACAACGTATAAGGGTTTTTATCTACATCCTCGTGAAAACTTACATTTTGACTTTTTTATAATAGACCTCCTAACGGGTGAGAATATCTCATTGTGATTTTGACTTGCACTTCTCTGGTGATTAGTAATGTTGAGCACCTTTTCATATATCTCTTTGTATGTCTTCTGTCGAAGAAAATGTCTGTTCAGGTTCTGTTCCCATTTTTAAATCAAGTGACTTGCTTTTTACTATTGAGTTGTGGGAGTTATATATATACTTTGGCTATTAACCCCTTATTGGAGATATGCTTTGCAAATATTTTCTTCTGATCCGTAAGTTGTCTTTTTATTTTGTCAATTATTTTGTTTGCTTTGTAGGAAGGAAATGTAATCCAGGTTGGTTTTTACTTCAGTAGCTTCCCCATAGCTCTTTGGTAAAAATCCATAAACTTCTCAGCATAGTGTACTATATAACACCTCTTTCTCCAACTTCATCTTACACCATTCCCTTCACCCTACTTATTAGATTAGCTATACTTCTCTCTTTGCCCAGGAGAGAAATAGTCTTCTGTCTTTGCCCAGGGTGGTGTGCATGTGTTATTTCTTTTGACTAGAATACCCTTTGTCTCGCTGGTGCTGAAGCTTAAATTTCAGCTCGTTAGGGAAGAATTCTGCAACTAGTCTGCATAAAATAAGCTTTTCTCTCATTATCTTCACATAAGCCTCATAATTGTTTCCCTCAAAGCACTTATCACACTTTGGGGTTTGTTTAATGTTTTTTCTGTCTCTTCTGCTGTAAGCCTAATGGAGGTATGTCTTGCTCAACATTTTATTCCTAACATCTACTTTAGTGCCCGGTACTTGGTAACACCTCAGCAATTGTTGCTGAATTATTAGGTTGGTGCCAAAAAAAAAAAGAACTGCAATTACTTTTGCACCAGCCTAATAGTAAAAATCCATTAGGTAGTTGTGAATGTAGAATTGAACTTTGTTTGAAAAACGAAAACTCAAGATTTTCTGAAGTAAGAGAAAGAATGAGGAGGATATTCAAAGGGAAATATGGGGGGGAAAGGAGTGATCTAGTCACTGGGCAATGGAAAGGCCTAATTAGAATGTGAGAGGAAAAAAGACTGCCAATTTGAATTGTGTATTTTTGGAGCATAGAATTTCCAGAAGATTTCAAGCAGGGCACAGCAAAATGTGAATGGAACAAAGCTACTGGAAAAAGCATAGGGTTTTT
Source organism: Mandrillus leucophaeus (assembly GCF_000951045.1). NCBI lineage: Eukaryota > Metazoa > Chordata > Mammalia > Primates > Cercopithecidae > Mandrillus > Mandrillus leucophaeus. The sequence goes on along the minus strand of NW_012101932.1, from coordinate 5,814,800 downwards.
TTTGTTTGTTTGTTTTTAAGAAAGCAGCTTCAGTAGAACAAAGTAAGAAACTAATTTGTTTTATAGAGTTTGAGTGGATTAAGAAAAATTAGAGGCATTAAATATAGATAAATTAGAGGCATTAAATACAGATAATTTAAGACAGAAGCAGAATGGCAAATGAAGTGTCTTAGAAGATCAAATACATCTAGATTTAGAAGAGATAGAAAGCCATATTTGAAAGCCAAGGACATTTGGTAATTCTGTTGATTGTGGTAAAAGTTTAGATGAAGTATTATAAAACATCTACCTTTTTCATTGAGATACTACTTTTTAATTTTGCTTCTTAGAAGACTCTAAGACTCTTATTTTAAATTGTGGAATTATTTTTTCATCTTTTCAGTTAATATATTCTACTAAATTAAAAATGGTGAGATAGACGTAAGAGTTGAACGTAGAGAAGAGAGAGGTTAAATTAACCTTCTACTGTCTGCCTTTTTCTTTCAGCTGGACAGCATGAGGTTGTAGCTATAGGCACAGGTGAATATAATTACAGCCAGGACATTAAGCCAAATGGAAGAGTATTGCATGACACTCATGCTGTTGTTACAGCAAGAAGGTCTCTTCTTAGGTAAGATAATACATGTATTAATGTTATTAAATATGAATGCCCTCAGCCCAGAGTAACTTCATATAAATGCCTTCATTTACAAATGGAATTTTATTGATCATAGAGCCAAGGATGTCACATATTCTTATCTAAGTCATCAGAATAATTCCATGTCATCTTTGGAACATTTATCATAGTAACTCCAATGTCTACCCTGTGGATTTTAGTGGCTTCTATTATTAAGACCTGAACTCAGTTTTTGTTGTTTTGTTTTGTTTTGAAATGGAGTTTTGCTTTTGTTGCCCAGGCTGGAGTGCAGTGGCACAGTCTCTGCTTACTGCAATCTCTGGCTCCCAGGTCCAAGCTATTCTACTGTCTCAACTTCCCAAGTAGCTGGGATCACAGGCATGCGCCAACATGCCTGGCTAATTTTTTGTGTTTTAATAGAGACAGAGTTTCACCAGGTTGGTCAGGCTGGTCTCAAACTCATGATCTCAGGTGACCACCTGCCTTGGCCTCCCGAAGTACTGGGATTACAGGCGTGAGCCACCGCACCTGGCCAAACTCAGTTTTAAGAATCCTACAGTCAGCTAGGCACAGTAGCTCTCACCTGTAATGCCAACACGTTGGGAAGCTAAGGTGGGAGGATTGCTGGAGTACAGGAGTTCGAGACCAGCCTGGGTAACATTGTGGGACCTAGTCTCTACAAAAGTAAAATTAGCCAGGTATGGTGGCACGCAACTGTAGTCCCAGCTACTTTGGAGGATGAGGTGGGAGGATTGCTTAAGCCCAGAAGATCGAGGTTGCAGTGAGCCAAGACTGCTCCACTGCACTCCAGCATGGGCAATAGACTAACACCTTGTCTCAAAAAAAAAAAAAAAAAAATCCTACAATATGTTTTTTTGAAAGATAAAAATAACACTTTTTTTATGACTAAAGTTACTGAAAAGTATAGCTTTTGATCCACACTCAGTAGGTTTGGTCTTATTTCACCCCTGAATAGCCATACTTATCCAAGGACAGCACCAGAAACCAACAGGTTTTCATTCATGAGGATTATGCAAAGTTTACCATAAAGCAGAGTATAGATAAGGGATTCTTGAGACTGGCGTATCTTGAAGAGAGAGAGAGAAAAGGGCTTAGGTGAGCATGCCTAGTTTCTTTTTCCAGACTCAGTCACTCTGTTCTTTACAAGAGGAATGAATAGCAAGTGGGAAAGAAAGGAATTTGCAAGTCAGTTCATATGAAAACATATAACATGGGAAATGAGTGCTATTTCTCATAATATCCACCAGCTTTTGGTTATTTTTTGTTTTTAATTCCTCTTTATTCCTACTAAATTAGGAATTCTTTTTTAAATTTTATAATTTCTTATTTTTAATTTTTGTGGGTATATAGTGTATATGTTTATAGTGTGCATAAGCTATTTTGATACAGTGCACAATAATCACTTTAGGGTAGATGGAGTATGTATCAACTCAAGCATTTGTCTTGTGTTACAGAGATTTCAATTATACTCGTTTAGTTATTTTAAAATGTACAATTATTGACTATTGTCATCCTGTTGTGCCATGAAATACTAGATCTTATTCATTTTAGTTCTTTAAACCATTAAAATGACTTTTTATTTTACTTATGGATGTTTTGGGCATTTTTTTGTGTTTTTTATTTGTTTGTTTCTTTGTTTTTGAGACGGAGTCTCGCACTGTTGCCCAGGCTGGAGTGCAGTGGTGCTATCTCCACTTACTGCAACCTCTGCCTCCCAGGTTCAAGCAATTCTCCTGCCTCAGCCTCTCAAGTAGCTGGGATTACAGGCACCTGCCACCACGCCCGGCTATTTTTTTGTATTTTTAGTAGAGACGGGGTTTCACTATGTTGGCCAGGCTGGTCTTGATCCACCCCCCTCGGCCTCCCAAAATGCTGGGATTACAGGGGTGAGCCACTGCACCCAGCCTCTTATGGATGTGTTCAAAGACACTCAAGTGAGAACAGGATAGCAAATTCTCATTCACCCTCAACAGTTATTAGCATTCTGCTGTCCTTGTTAAATCTCTGCATTCTCACTTTTTGTGTTGGTGTTTTCTTCAGTAGAGTATTTTAAAATAAATTTAGATACGTGTACCTGAAAAAATATAAATTTGTATCTCTAGTAATGAGGAATCCTATAATCCTAAAAGTTATTCAGCAAGACTATGAGGGTAATGCATCTCATTGCCCTCCACCCCCTGTCAGTGCTTATGGAATTATTTGACCTCTTTAAAAGCTACCTCTTTTGTGTTATTCCTACTTATTCCTGTGCTTGGCGTTTTTACATACTGTTGCTTAATTTTTACTGTATATTTTTGATGATGGGATTCAAGGGAGTATATCTTAAAGTCATGGTTTATTAAATAAGCAAAATAGTATTTGTCCTTGATTTGATTAGTTGTAGTCTTTCAGGAGATCTGCTTCCCTGTTTTAAAAAAAAAATTTTGAATTTTAAAATTTTTGATTATTGTGAATATATAATAGTTGTGCATATTTATAAGGTAAATGTGATATTTTGATACAACCGTTAAATGTGTAATGATCAAGTCAGGGTAATTGGGATATCCCTCTCCTCAATCATTTTTCATTTCTTTGTGTTTGGAGCATTCCAGTTCCACTCATTTAGTGATTTTGAAACATACAATAAATTATCGGTAACTATATCTGCTTCATTTCTTAATACAACTTATGGTGTTCATTGTATTGTTCCTATGCTCTTGTATTTTTTTCTTTAAAACTATTAAGGAGCAGGGACCACAGTTTTTGTCATTTTTGTAGTTATTTGTTTGGGTAGGGAAGGGGAAATAGAAGTAAGGCAAAAAGTTGGCACTTCATCTGGGAGACTGGGAGCAGAACTGTCTGAGGAAGAAGGGAAGAATCAGTAGAGAAATGAGTCTTTTGCCGAAGATGATAGTTGGAAGACTCTAATGTGAAACAGAAGTGGAGTAGTCGAGAAAGAATGGTGTTTTAGGTTAGGTTACAGGGCAGACTGGGCTCCAGTTAAGAACTTTCAAGAACCTTAATTTTTCATTAAATAAAGCTAAGATTAATTTAGGAGTTCTTACCTGTGTCAAAACTTTTGACACGCAGGACATTGCTTGTGACACATATGGACACGATGCTCATTGAGATCCATCTTTTATAAAATTTATTACTTGACAAAATTATAACGTTTATTTTAGGTACTTTTACAGACAACTTCTGCTCTTCTACAGCAAAAATCCTGCTATGATGGAAAAATCAATATTTTGTACAGAACCAACTTCTAATCTACTCACTCTTAAGCAGAATATCAACATTTGCCTTTACATGAACCAGTTGCCTAAAGGATCAGCCCAGATTAAGTCACAGTTGTAAGTATTATAGAAGTTGTTTTTAAAAGCAAGTAGGATGGCCATGCCACACATCTGACTTTCTACAGCAAATAGAACATGTAAATTCTAATTACCCATATATTCTCTTCAGCTTTGAGTTGTTATTTGTGGCCTGCAGGAGACCCCAAATCCTTTTCCCCTCAATCTAATCTATTACTTCTACAGGTTGAGCTTCCCAAATCCAAAAGTCTGAGATTCAAAATGCTCCAAAATCGGAAACTTTTTGAGCACTGACATAACGCTCAAAGGAAATTCTCATTGGAGCATTTCATATTTCAGATTTTTGGATTTCTGTTCAACTGGTATGTATAAAGCAAATATTCCAGTGTGAAGAAACCAAAATCTGAAACACTTCTAGTTCCAAGCATTTTAGATAAGCAACACTCAACCTGTACCTAAAAGTTGCATGTACTTCACCACTTTTTTTGCTATGCTAGTAAAAAAAATCTTCTGCTCCTTTCTACTTTGAAGACCTCATAAACTTTAGGAAGTGTGGATTTGTGCACTACTCACATACAAATACGAGAGTTAAGAAAAACTTTAACCTATGGCCAAAATATTATTGCTTTGATGAATGAATATCAGGTAGCATAACATTTAAACAGTACAAACAAGAACAAAGAAGACAGTAAAAGTCACCTTAAGTCTGACCATCTAATGGTAAGTAACCATGGGTAATATTTTTAAAAATATCCCTCTAGTAACACCTTTGAAAATGAGGTCAGGGTTCTCTAGAAAGAAACTTAAAGAAAAATAATTTTGCATTTTTAATGAAGATGACAAAGAAAAATAGTTTTCCTTTTTTTCATTCTTTCATTTTGTAGTTTTAAAAAAATTTCATACAGAGGAAGGAACTAATTCACAAACTATGATAGGGATAAAAATTAGTGTTTCTTTGAATTTTAAGGGACATAAAATGGTAATAATATGAAAAATATCTCTATTGGAGGCTCTAAATGTGGTTCATTTCTGTTTTATATGACTATTGTGGAATGAAGGCACTCCATTCCTGCCTTACTTTCTTGCATCTGTTTCTGTTACTGGAATTAAATGTACACTGGGAAGTTAAACATGTTAGAGAACAGTTCTTAGGTACAGGTAGATTTTGTTCTGTCACCTTTGTTTTTTAAAGGAAGAAACTTTCTTTTCTTTCTCTAGACGTCTTAATCCACATTCTATATCTGCATTTGAAGCCAATGAAGAACTCTGTCTCCACGTGGCTGTTGAAGGCAAAATTTATCTGACTGTTTACTGTCCTAAAGATGGTGTTAATAGAATAAGCAGTATGTCCTCAAGTGACAAATTGACCAGATGGGAAGTGCTTGGTGTACAGGGAGCATTGCTGAGTCATTTTATACAGCCAGTTTACATCAGCAGTATACTAGTTGGTGAGTGAGATTTCATAACCTCCTGGGCCTCTCGCTCACTAAGCAAATCCTCTGTACTTATCAGTATAAAATTAGTTTTTGCATATATGAAACTTTAAGGTCAAAACACATATCTGCTGTTTTGTAGAGCTATTGGTTTCATGATAAATTATCAGGGAGAATGAATGAATCCCAAAGGTGGGAGGCAGAGATTGTGGGATAAAGATACCGTTTAAGTTGTAGTGACCATCCAGCTGGATAAGGAAATTCCAGAGAGAGCTCCTTCTGGTGCTTTGGGAAAGATCAGTGACACAGGGAGATGAGGGAAAGATCAGAGAAAAACCTTGGCTGTGAAGCTTATTTCTGAGGCCTTTCAATTTTCGAAGCACTCAGCATGCTGAAGTTTCATATTTTGAGGAGTTTTCTGTACCCCAACATTATTTTAAAGCGTTATTTTACTTTTCAAAAAGTTTGCAGAAACAAATTTTATGCTGTGGATATTCTGTAGATACTCATTTTGTCATTTTATGGTGGTGGAATTTTTAAATTTAAAACATGGGATCTAGGCTTGCATTAAAAGGGCGTTGACTATATTTAAATAGAAAGTTATCCAGAGTAATCTGGAAAAAAATTCTCTTTCTTGACTATTAAAAAATAGCTAGATTTGTATTCATTCTCAAGCTTTTTACAATATATCTTGCAAATTTGGTAACCCCTATTACAATAAATTTTTCTGCCTAAGTACTTCAAAAATGTTTGTCCAGAAGTTATTTCCATCCAGAGGTCCTTTTCATGTACTAATTTGATTCGTATAATTGAAGTGTAGAGAATCCTTCCTAGTGAAGAAATCCATTTTAAATACAGTTTGTGGACTTTTAAGAAGCAGCTGATAACCTTAGGGAATCTCTTATTCAGTCCTTTCCTTTTTTCTTTTCTTTTTCCGATCACATTCACAATGTTAATAAAATACTTGCCTAAAGTCTGTCAGTTTGCTTAGTGGTAGAGCCTGAATTCCACCCCAGTTTTCATAACTTTTCATGCTGCTGCTTTTGATAGATTTTGGATATATATATCTCCAAATTTTGGATATTTGGATTTTGGATATTCATATATATATATTCATATATATATATATGTATGAATTATTGTCAGGTCAGGTCTTCTGTAGTGTTTGATTAGATTTAACCTTTGACTTTAACCTTGGAGTTTCATGTTATTTCAGATCCTTTTGAATGAATCAAATCAAAATTTTTCAATTATATTGCATACTGTTAGAGATTTATTTTCTAGGAACAAGATTGAGCCTCAAGATATATTAAAATCATACCTCAGATATAGTAAATTATTAGTGCACACATATATGAAGGGAAAAGTAAAATTTATAATAAAATATTTGTAAACTTTTTTTCTATTATATTAGGTTTTATACTTCCCATTAAAGCATCTAGGTAAACAATTTGATGTTTAAAGCATTTCATGAGGAGTTTGACTTACAGGTTTTTTTTTTTCTTCCTTTTTCCAAATGTCTTTTTTTTTTTTTTTGGTACGTCACTGTCATTATTTCATTGCAGAGTGTGATAAATACATTAGGCTTTTAAAAAATCCTCATTATCTACTGTTCATTGTAGATATATTAAATATTCCTCACACCTTATATTTTCCAACTTTTATTCTGTGCCCAAGTATATTTTTTATTTGATTAGTTTTCTTTTGTCACTCTTCATTTGTCTTGATCATTTGTCACTCTTGATAAACACTTAAGGAAGTGTTTAGAAAAAGGATGCCAAAAGCAGTACGTGTCCTTTTTACATCATTTTCTAGTGCCCAGATAGTTATAATGCAGCCCTAGTAACCATCTCAACAATTTTAATGATAAGGACACAAAACTTCATTTGTGAAATATGTCCAGTGGTTTACAAAGATTCTGTTGCAAGAACTTCTGACCTTCTGAGAAAGAGATATGCTTTAGAATAACTCTTTTTTAAATAAGAATGACTGCTTCCTAACTTCCGTTTTAAGTTTGATGCAGCTTACTGTTTTTTAGTAGTAACATTGCATCTTTTTTGAGATTTCTCCTTCAATAATTATTATGACTGAGAATTCAAAGCTTTTGGTATTGGCACAATTTTAACCAGAAATGGTCATTCTTTAAATTATTTTGTGTTGTGAAATTGAAGCATTGTGGTATTGGAGAAGTTAAAATTTGTGGCCCTTAGATGTTTGAAAATGACTCCCTTTCACCAATTGTTTCTCATCCAGATTTGTCAACTGTACTTGCAAGAAATCGGGATATAATGCAGTCGACAAATCTGGACGTACCAGATTTCTTTCTGAGTCAGTACAAAAGTACCAGTTTCTGAGCAGCTGTGGCTCTTTGCTAATGCTCTGTAGAGGGACTTTTCATTATTTTCTGTATCAGAGTCTTTTTTAAAATGGAAAATCTGTTATTACCTTGTTCTGGTTCTAGTTAAGAATATGGAGTAGATGCTAAGAGAATAAAACTAGGAAAGGGAAGGTTGAAAGATAAAGGATAGAGAAATGGGCTTTGGATGATTTCCAATCATTTCATTTATTTTTAAATTTTGGAATGGTCTTTTAATATTGAACTTGAGTGTTTTCTTTTTGCTTTCTAGGTGATGGGAATTGCAGTGATACCAGAGGCTTAGAAATCGCTATAAAGCAACGTGTTGATGATGCACTCACTTCAAAACTTCCAATGTTTTACTTAGTCAACAGACCTCATATTAGTTTAGTACCCTCTGCATATCCACTTCAGATGAACTTGGAATACAAATTTCTGAGTCTGAATTGGGCACAAGGAGATGTTTCTTTGGAGATTGTGGATGGCCTGAGTGGGAAGATCACTGAAAGGTTAAAATTACTAATTTCTTTAAACCGTATATTACTTAAGCAAAAGAAGACATTTATTGCAGTTTGTATTCTAACTCTTTTGGATACCATTTATTGAAGTCTGAACAATAATTATTATCATTAGTCGAGTGTGACTATGTTGCAGGTGTTGTACTAATTTTAAAAATTTTAATATTTTAATTTTTTTTTCTGATGAGAAGACAGACGTGGAGAAGTTATATAGCTTACTGAAATACATACTAAATGGCAGAGTCACCATTCAAACCCAAGGAATCTGGCACCATAACCTATGTTTCTCCAACTGTAATTTAATACCTTTAGTATTAGAATAATGTAAATTTTTTAGAAATTCAATTTCTTCTACTGAATCTGACTTTGAATATGGGGCTCAGGAATTATATTTTTTATATACTCTTCCAAATATTACTTAGGTACTCTTACGTGTAAGAACTATGGTGCTGTGTTATATTGTCTTCTTATAATAACCCTGTAGGTTGAGTGATTTTATTTATTTATTTATTTATTTATTTATTTATTCTTTACAGTTTCTGAGACACAAGCTAGGTTAAATATCTTGCCTAAGGTTACCCAAGTAGTTAATGACACAGCTTGGATTCTGACCCAGACATTTTATTTTCAAAGCCCTTGTTCTTAACTATGATGCTCTGTGCCTTCTAGACATTTCTTCATAATGTCTCTGCCATTGATTATTCAGTAAAACTCTTCATTTAGTGTGAACATACATTTGTAATGAGGCAGTGAATAATGTTAAAAATTTAAATGCTTAAAATTGCTTTCTTTGTGAAGGACAAATTTAAATGAAGACCACATACAAATGTTTCTTAGCAGTCAAGAAGGCTCATACTTGTAATCCTAGCAGTTTGGGAGGCTGAGGCAGGAGCATGGCTTGAAACCAAGAGTTCAAAACCAATCTGGGAAACATAGTGAGACACCCAGTCTTTTATATAAAAAATAAAAAGTATTAACCAGGAGTGGGAGTGCATACCTGGAGTTCCAGCTACTTAGGAGGCTGAGACAGGAGGATCACTTGAACCTAGGAGTTTGAGGCTGCAGTGAGCTATGACTACATCACTGCACTCCAGCCTAGGCAACAGAGCGAGACCCTATCCCAAAAAGGAAAAAGAAAAAAAGAAAAAAAAAACAGACAAACCCATAAACATTTCTTAGTAGGAACTCAGTTAAGCATAATACTGATGTTTTAACTAGGATGAATTACACTTTTATCAAATGACTTAGGCCAGCATAAACAAGTGCTTTACTATTAATAACAGACTCAACTAAACATACAAACAGGTCTTCTATGAAAGACATTAAAAAATTACTTACTGAAAACATAAAATAATGGCATAACAAAGATGAAACTGTGTAAAATGAGCTTAACATTTTTTACGGCCAAATACTTGCCAAGTAATTACAAATGAAAAGAAAGCAGAGGCCAGGTGCAGTGGCTCACGCCTATAACCCCAAGACTTTGGGAGGCCAAGGCGGGCAGATCACCTGAGGTCAGGAGTTTGAGACCAGCCTGACCAATATGGCAAAACTCCATCTCTACTAAAAATACAAAAGATTAGCTGGGCATAGTGGCAGGTGCCTGTAATCCCAGCTATTTGGGAGGCTGAGACAGGGAGAATCACTTGAAACCAGGAGGCAGAGGTTTCAGTGAGCTGAGATCGCACCATTGCACTCCAGCCTGAGCAACAAAGTGAGACTCCATCTTAAAAAA
>NW_012101932.1:5798896-5804778 GCF_000951045.1 Mandrillus leucophaeus | reverse complement strand
AAAAAAAAAAAAAAAAAACCTTAGCAATATAAACAGTATCATTCATACGGAGAACAGAAGAATGTTTAGCCGAAAGTGACATAGCCACATTCACAAAGCAGAAATTATAGAAGACGAGGAAAGGAAACGTAGAAACACACTACTAGTAGAGACAACAATTCACCTCTTTCAGTTCATGGTAGATCAGGTGGACAAAACAGTAAACAAGTAAACAAGAATATAGCCATTTTAAATAACAGTAAGGTAGATTTCATTACTTTAAACTCTGCATCTTAAAAATAGAAAATGTACCTAGTCCTCAAGAAACTATAGAGCATTAACAAAAAGCTGTGTGTTAAACCACAAAGGAAATAACAAATTCCAAAAAGTAGAAGCAATGTAGACATATTCTCTGATTATGATGAGATAAAACTGTGAATAACAAACTCGGAATACTAGGAACTGCTTTTACTGGAAAAATTCTGACTCCTAGCTCAAAGGGGAAATATAAACTGAGATTGCAGAATATTTAGAAAATAGGGATATTGAAAATATTACACATCAGAATTTGTAGGTTATACAGTTTAAACAAAGCTGAATAGAAAAGTCAGAGCCTTAAATGCATATAACAATAAATGATAGAAATAATTTAGAAATATAAAGAAAAGAGCTTTAAAAAAACAGAAAAAGGCAAAATTACTTATAAAAAGCTGATAAGAAAAATCACCAATCTCATATAAAAACAAGAGGATCATAAGCTATTTTGGGTAACCACACAAATATATTTTAAAACCTGAATGAAATGGGCAAATTTCTAGGAAAACATTACTTGCAAAACTTATATATAGAAGGAGGAAAAATATAAATGTTATTTTCATGAGAAAGTTACCAAGAAGGCACCTTAACTGTTCCTCAAAGTACCATTCTGAGGTAGTTCAGAGGTTTTTTTTCTAAACCTTTAAAAAGCAGATAATTCCAGTGCTATCCAAAAAGATGGAAAGCATCCAAATACTTTTATGAAACAAGTATATGATTGATACTTAAATCTGATTTTTTAAAATTGCTAATCAAAGCCACAATGAGATACTGTCTCACACCCATCAGAATGACTATTATCAAAAAGTCAAAAAACAGATGCTGGTGAGGTTGTGGAGACAAAGGAACACATATACACTGTTGGTGGAAGTGTAAATTAGTTCAACTGTTGTGGAAAACAGTGTGGCAATTCCTCAGAGACCTAAGGATGGAAATACCATTTGACCTAGCAATCCCATTACTGGGTATATACCCAAAGGAATATAAATCATTCTGGTATAAAGACACATGCATGTGTATGCTCATTGCAGCGCTATTCACAGTAGCAAAGACATGGAATAATTCCAAATGTCCATCAATGATAGACTGGATATAGAAAATGTGGTACATATACATCATGGAATACTATGCAGACATAAAAGAGAATGAGATAATGTCCTCTGTGGGGCCATGGGTGGAGCTGGAGGCCACTATCCTTAGCAAACGAACACAGGAACAGAATACCAAATCCCGCGTGTTCTATTATAAGTAGGAGCTAGACGAGAACACATGGACACATAGAGGGGAACAACACACACTGAGGCCTTTCGGATGGTGGAGAGTGGGAGGAGGGAGACGGTCAGGAAAAATAACTAATGCGTACTAGGCTTAATATCTGGGTGATGAAATAGACTGTACAACAAACCCCTATGACACACATTTATCTATATAAAAACACCTGCACATGTACCCCTGAACTTAAAAGTTTACAAAAAACAATTGCTGCTCCTCCTCTCCTCCACACAAAATTACAGACCAAACTCATTTATATCCAAGAAAAACTGCTATATAAAAGATCAGGGAGCAGAATTTAGCAGCACATTGCAATAATATATTTTATACAGTAACACCAATTGGCATTTTTTCTAGGAATTCAAAGATAGTAACATAATAGAAATAACACTAGACTAGAAACTCTTATTAATATGTTATATTAATTAATCTAGGGAAAATACCAGATGTTTATCTCTATAAATTCTAAGAAAGTGTATAAATAATTTAGCTCTTCAACTATTCTAGATGAAGATATTCAATAAAAAGGAATAGCTAGGTAGTGTCTTTTTAGAGGATAAAGTTTATCTTTATTAGTCCAAAAATATTATCATGATTGATAAAATGTCAGAGGCATTCCCACTAACATTCAGAGTAAGGCATTATTTACTGTTACTGCTGTTACTCAACATTTTGCTGGAGACATTAATACATTTGGACAAGGGAAATGAGAGAGAGAAAATATTGGAAAGAAGGAGTTATGTAACAATTATCACTCTTTGAAGATGGTATTTATATCCAAAAATCAAGAAATTATCAAAACCACTGCAACAAAAGTATCATGGTGGGAAATTAATATGTAGAAATCAAATAGATTTTGTACACATGAGTGTATGTTAGCTGTTGCTATGTATAAACCACCTCAAAACTTAGTTGTTTAAAACAACTATTTATTATTACTACTTGGAAGTTCTTGAGTCAGCTGAATGGTTTTTCTGGATTTTCTTGGGCTCTCCCACACATCTGGGGTCAACTGTTGGTCAACTAAAGGTCAGGTGAGCTGATCTTACCTTGTGTTCACTTACCCTCTAATAGGCTAGTCCTAGCGGGGTCACATGGGAGAGGCAGCAGTGCCAAGAAAATAAGAACGAAGGCATCTCCAGGCCTAGCTTCAGAATTATCACACTATCTATTCTGTTTGCTAAAACAAATCACAAGACTAGTAAAATTCAAGGGAAGCAAAAATCAGCCATGGCTATTGATGTGAGGATCTGAAAAGTCACATTGCAAATAACTGGAAACTAGGAGGAATGAAGGATTTTGACTGTTTTTGTTATCTATCCTAAGAACAACTAATGAGAAGATACAATGAAGGGGAAAAGTTACAGTAGCAAAAAGGTTCATGATCTGTGGACCCACTTTCATTAGAAACCCAAATTACACATCTACATGCACATAATATACACACACACGAAGGGTTGTGAAATAAGTTATGTGTATATGTTACGCTTTTATTGAGCCAAAACTTCTTGCAGTGAAATACAAAATAGATTGTACGATTTCATTAATTTTGGTATATTCATATACCTATGTAACCATCATTTTAGTCAAAATGCAGAAAGTATTTCGATGCCCACTTCCAGTCAATCCCTTATAGAACCACTGTTTAATCTGTATCATCATAGATTAATTTTGTTTCATACAATAGAAATGTTCCAAGGTCTATCTTCTGCATTAATTTTTGATGCAATACTAAATAATTTAAAACATAATGTAAGAAATTTACTTCAGAAAGTAAATATTAAGAATGCCTCTTATGTAAAAAACAGTTCATTATGTATATTGCAAATAATCAAGAAATATTTTGTAGATACATGTTGATTTTAATCCGTACAATTGCCGACATAAATTACTGAAAAAGAAATAAAAAAAAATTTTATTTCTCTCTGCTTAGTTCCCCATTTAAAAGTGGTATGTCAATGGCAAGTCGGCTTTGTAAGGCTGCAATGTTAAGTCGGTTTAACCTGCTTGCCAAAGAAGCTAAAAAAGAATTACTTGAAGCCGGTACATATCATGCAGCCAAGGTAAGTCCTTAAAGGAATAAAGTTATCATAGGAATAAAATTTAAGACATTAATGTGGTCATTTTAAAATGAATCTCCTTAACAAAAGTTTATTGACTACTTCCTGAATATAAGATATTACCATGTAACGATAAAACTGGTTTTTAAATGAACATGTCAGAAATTAGATATGTAAATAAGTATTGCCATTTAAAGTAGCCATTTTAGTATGGTATATACTTATTCTGACAGTGTAAGTTACATAGCACTCAAAACCTGCTATGTCATACCAGAGAAACAAAATGTTAATAAAATTTATTCTGCATTTGGTATTAATTGTATTAACTATAGAATGTTAAGTATTCTAAAATAATACATTTTTAAGATATATGAATTTTTCTATTTTAAAGTTGTGAAAAAACTTTAATTTCAGCATCTGATTTGAATCTGATTTAGTAGGCAATGTACACAGCCTTTTTCTCTCTTCCAAAATATTTTTTACATAAACATAATGTAAGTTTAAGTCAAAAATTTGAAAAAGTTTTAAAAATACAGAAAAAAATATTATTGATACTTGTAATCCCACTTACTATTCGAAGTTAATACTCAGTCTTTTAATGTGAGCATGTTATTTCAGTTCCTTCTCATATATACGTATTTGTATATGTGTCTGTTTAAAAATAAGACCATATTGGGTATGGTATGTTTTAATCTACTTTTTCTTTCTATGTGATAATGACATGAACATCTCTCTCTTTTTTTTTTTTTTTTTGATATGGAGTCTCACTCTGTTGTCCAGGCTAGAGTACAATGGCACAATCTTGGCTCACTGCAACCTCTGCCTCCCAGGTTCAAGCAATTCTCCCGCCTCAGCCTCCTGAGTAGCTGAGATTACAGGTGCACACCACCATGCCGGGCTAATTTTTGTACTTTCAGTAGAGACGGGGTTTTGCCATGTTGGCCAGGCTGGTCTCGAACTCCTCACCTCAGGTGATCCGCCTGCCTCAGCCTCCCAAAGTTCTGGGATTACAGGCTTGAGCCACCATGCCTGGCCAACATGAGCATAATTCCAGGTTACCATTATTAAATATTAAATGTAAATTGCTTTGCTATCCTAATGCCAATAATGAGATAGCATTATATGAAAGTCATTTAATTTTACCAACCTAATGCTCAACCTGTATAGTCACAGCCTGTAAGGCAGTTACATTAATTACAGGTGTGTGTATATATAATCACACATTTTTAAGTATAAAAGCTTATCTAGACTGTTTCTGGTTTTGTGGCATAAAAAAGTTGTAAATTGCTATAAAAACAAGTAGAAAACCAGACAAAATTGTGAAACACAACCTTTCACAACTCTGGACATTGACAGAAGACAGAAAAAACATTCAAAGGTGTGTATTCCTCACAAACTGTTACTATTAGCCGACATGGTGGCCCACAGCTCTAGTCCTAGCTACTTGGGAGGCTGAGGTAGGAGGATCACTTGAGCCCAAGAGTTCAAGGCTGCTGTGAGCTATAATCACACCACTGCACTTCAGCCTGGGGGACAAAGCAAGACCCTATCTCTCTTAAAAAAAAAGAAAAAGAAAAAAAAAAAGAAAAACTGCTATTTTTTTTTTTAGCAAGAATTACAGGAGTATGTGGCCTTCTTGCCCCGGGCTCTTGTCATTCATTTTCTCATTCTCATTTTCTTCCTTTCTGCTGGTTTGAATGGCAAAAACTGTAATTTTTTGACCCAGTAAGGCTGCCACCAAAAGCAGCAGCTTTGCTTTCAGAGGAGGTATACTTGATTTGGGACAGGGGAATGAAAGTTTGCAGTTTTGTTGGCTTAAATGCCAAACTTGGTAGGAAATAAATGGGGAAAACTAGTAACTTTGCTGGCCCAAGGTTGCCATCCTGGTTGGAGGCAAGTGGTAGGCTAACTAGCAAGTTAACAAGGAGATCTGGAAAATGAGAGAGCCCTGAAAGGGCTGAGGTAGATTCTTCATATTTCCCTGGCTGACTGAAAAACTATGCTCATGTGCAGGGAATACCCAAGAGAGCCCATCAAAGAGTACAAGCCAAGGGATACTTGATAGCTGACTGTAACATTCAGTACATTCCCTTCCACATACAAGTTGATCAGAAGATGGCAGAAGTTTTACAAAGGCTTAATGCATTGATTTCTTATTAGCAACAGTGGAGGCCAACCCAAAATAGCCAAAAAAAAAAAATTGAAAAAGAAAAAGTTGAAAGATACATAGTTCTTAATTTCTTTTTTTTTTTTTTT